>NW_020799128.1:2308351-2409966 GCF_003259725.1 Athene cunicularia | reverse complement strand
CTTTCTTAATTTTTTTTTTTTTCCTCCCCCCGCCCCCCGCCCCGTTTGTCCTCTCCTCCCCGTTCGGGTTCCAGCACTTGCATTCACTCTTTGAACCCGTAGGGATGGAGGCAGTGGTGCGTGTCCAGTTCGCGCACTGGGAGCCGCTGGGTTTCCGGAATCCCACAAATTCTGCACTGACCTTTATAATTTTGCCTCTCCAGCATGTTTTACAGCGAAGGGAGCTCTAACATAACGGCAAAAAATGAAGATGCGGATAGAAAAAGCGATGACAGGCTGAGGTGGTTGTAGTGAGGGGTTCAGGACTGCGGGTGACACTTTGGAGGGGGTGGGAATCTTGCCCTAGGGCGAGAAATGGTGCAAGCTTGACCGGCGCTGCCCTGTCCTCTTCTTTGTGTTTAAAAAGAGACCGTTGAGTGCTGGCTCACTTTCCTCTAGGAGGAACAGAACCAGTGGTGTTGCTGCTAAGTTCTCCTTTTCTTGAGAGTTGAAAATTGACGAAAACCACAAAATCTTGAGGTTGCTTGTGAGAATTGGGCAGGAACAATAGTCAGGAAGCCACTAATAACACAAACAACTTCTGATAGTTTATTTTAATGAAGAGTGATCTTATGTGCCCCTTGGGTTCTGCAGAGGGCTTCTTGATGTGAGAAAAAAAAATTCTAATTTCATGCTTGCAAAGTGTTAATTGACCCAAATCCCGTAAGATTGTTCATTCAAGTTCAGTCCGTGAGGTTAAAGGTGAAGAACCGCATCCTGCGCAATTTTTCACAGAGTGAATTTCAAATAAGTTACCCCCTTGATTTCAGGGTGGCTTTGCAGAGAGGCAGCCCGCTTCTTGCAGGACTGTGGCTTAAGGTTCAGAGATCTAATATGCAGCACAACCTTATCTAGTTTCGGCTCTGGTAACCGGGAGGGTGTGGAGTGTTGTACACCCTGAACTTTGTTTCTTTTCTGTGTAGGTAACAGCCCAGGCTGTGTATGTATGGGAGCCTGTATGTGTGACTGTGTGGGATTACTCTGAGCATCAGGAATTTAAAAGTGGTGGTATTATAATCAAGTAAACTATATAATGCTAGTATGAATGGCTGTGCTAAATTATGAGGTGTTTGGTTTTTTTTTTAAAGCACATCTTTGAGCAAGGCTCTTCTACCTCAAGAATGGCCTTGGGCAGGAGGGTGAATCAGAGACACTCCTCTGGCTTTTTATTAGCTTCCGGGGTGAGTTTTTTGTGCTGGCTTGAGCCAACTGCTGCGGCTGAGAGCTCCTCTCCCAGAAAGGGCACTGGATTGTGAGTAAGCAGGGTGGAGGAAAAACTTGCCTCTTCCCTTACCAATCAAAAAATGTGCTGGTGGGAGGTATCCCCTTACTTCTGTGTGTTCAGACAGCTGTGTGAAAAAAGATCCTTCTTTCCCCTGTATGCAGAGACCTGGACCAAACTGACAGAGAGTCTGTAATGCTTCAGCTCTTGTGTTAAATTTGCACCAGAACTGATAGGGTCAAGCCACAGGCAGTAAACAGAATTATTCATGCAGGGACTGGCTTTATCAGGCAGTGTTTGATACATGGCATTAATGGAATCGTTGTCAGCTTGATGTTTGCAGACGTGTGAGTTTTCTATCTACAACTGCATCCCGTGCTGTGTCCAGGCTTTGCGCTCGGGTACCAGTCCTCATTAGTTTTGTGCTTAATTTGAAGCAGTTGATGAGGATTGAAAGGAAAGTGTGAGCTGCCTGGGCTGTTAATCTGCCTGCTAACCGAAGTGCCTGTTGGTACCAATTATGAAGGTGGTTGTAATGAGGGTAACACCACTATTTGTGTGATACAGGCCATCAGGTGGTAACAGCTTCCATTCACTGATACCGTGAGTAAGCTGATAGTTGTGAAGTGTAAAGATACAAGTTCCTTCTTTTCAGCAAGAACAGACGCACTGTGGCTGTTAGTAATCGGTGCTTTGGAAACTAATACAGAACTACTTGCATTTATTTTAAACACAACCTGGTAAGTCTTAGCAATGCAGGAAGAAGTTCCAAGAAGTGCACATGTGATTCAGTGTCACTTGTCTGATTTTTGCATTTCAGTTCAGAGTGGTGTGTGTCCTGGGTTATATTCCACAGATTTGTTGATCGTGGGTTCGAACTGATTTGCTGCCTTCTGGTTTTGTCCTCAGTTGGTTAAACCTGGAGAGTGCTACCTCTGGTGTGGATAATACAGATGGCACATGGGCTGAGTTTGAAATGGCAGACAGCAGGGAGTGTGAGATTGGGAATTGCAGGATTTTTAGGGAAGCATACGTGAGAGACAAATGGCTTGAAGTTTCTCACTTGCAATTTTCAACTCGGTAACAGATGGGATTTTGGAAGCTTCAGCCTTGTACAGGGACAGAACCACCGCTGATCATCTGATGGACAACGTCTCGCCTTTTACGCGACAGGATTGTCTGGGTCTCACAAAGCTTCCGTGCAACACGCTTCACCTCTAATTTGGGAGGGAAAGAGACTATCTGGTGCATCTTCATTGAGAGCTGGTCAGTTTGGGGGCCAAAGGAAATGAAGTAACCTATTCTTGGTTAAGTGCTTCTCTCAAAAAAGAGGTGTCATTTGCAGAATGCCCTTCACACAGACTCTTCAGTCAAAAGAGCATGCTCTGTAGAACAGTACACCCCAATGACTCCCCATGATTTTTAACTTCTACTATCGGCTTGTTTTAAAATTATTAACTTAGGGCGTAAGGAACCAACAGTGTAATTATTTTCTTTTCCTGCTGGCAGTAACACAGGCTTGATTAACTTAAGTATAACACTTCAGTTGTAAAAGCAATTCTTTAATTAGTCATCATCTGTTCTTAACATGTAAGTGTCCTTTGTGGGCTGGAGACGACTGTGGTAATGGTTTCAGTACCAAGTATGAGAGAATCGGGAGTCTATGGAATCGTAAGCTGTTCTGTTCTTCTATAAATCCAGGCTGCTATCAGAACAAGCAGTCGGACTCCTTTTTCCTATTCCTTCCTGCAGGCAATAGCAGTGTGGTAAACCAGATCAGGGAACTGACCTGGCTCAAAACCAATTCAGAAATGAAAAGTGCTTTCAGCCCGAATGGCTTCCAGGTGACTGTAATGATGCGTCAGGTACACACGTGCTTTACATGTCACCTTTGGCTGTGAACCTACAGGATGGGTCCGTTTATGTAGTTTGATCTGTGTGTGTGCCTGATGTTCTGCCAGTCCACAAATCTGGTCTACCAGAATAAGAAATGAATAACTGAAGTTTTATTGAAAGAGCTCTGAGACGTGTGGTCCAGAATACTTTGCGTTTTGGTGAAGATGGATGCACCGGAGTCTCTTGAAACGTAAATTTACCCTTATTTTTGGGGTAGTGGCTGTTTCATGGAGCTTGTATGGTAGGACTGGGGAAGGACCAGGCAAGTTATCCTGACCAGTCCTCTGCAGTTGCAGGCGATAATGGGCCATTCACTCCACATGCCGCAAAATGCTTCAACCCAACAAACTTGGAGCTTGCAGCAAAACCCTGAAAGCCACAAATTGTGATGTGCTGCTTAGAAGGAGCAAGTGGAAGCTTAGCAATATTTGTTTCCGATGATACCTCCAAATTTTTAAATGCGTAACTTAAAATATTACCGTGAGCCCATAAAAACTTCACTGATCAGTAAGGTATATCAATGCATTTTTTGTATTTTATTTGAGTAAAACCAGAGTCATGTTTTGTTTAGAATATGTCTTAAAATGTTGGGGGAAGCGAATTAAACGAAGCGTTGCTTCTGTGAAAGGTGTCTTGAATCTGGTACATTTTTAAAGGCGAGGGGCTGGGAGGGGAAGGTTGACAGTCTTTTGGGCAGCTTTCATTCCCAGGCTTTCCCTATTTCTTCACATCCCGTTCCAGGGATTCCCATTTTGCACTTGGGAGACATGGGTGCCCATTTGAAAGGGAATGGCTTGATTTGATCCAGTTCCGAAAGAAGCGTGTCCACTTGCTATGGCTCAAGTACCTTAGCCATTAAAGAAACTGTCATAGAGGCAAAAAGCAACCTTTGAGTTTCAATCTATCTTTTTTTTTTTTTCTGTTTGTTTATATTTTCTTTTTAAATAGATTTTTTTTTTTTTGGTAAACTGACAGGTAATTACCCCTAATAGTTCTTGGTGGCCTCTTAAACCCATTACATTTTTCCCTGCTGGAGGGGCTGGAGCATAGGACTGTTCTTGTTGTGAAGAAGTATTTACTTTGTCAAAATACCATGTGGTGGTTGAGTTACAATCAGCTGCGTCATGTCTTAGGAATGGCAGTAATTTTTCAAATGTAAACCAGTGCCTGTCAGCTACATTTGTGATTTATGTGAGCAGAAATGCAAAGGATCAGCGAGGAAGAGAGAGTGCTGCAGAATAAGATATTCTTACTAATGGTTTGATTTGTGATAACTTCTGATATGCTGGGCCATCAGGTCTTGGCTTCATGCTCAGAGCTCATACATCTTCTGCAAAGTTACCACGATATAGAGTCTGTGATCAAAGGACTTTCACGGTACTGATAGTAGTACATCATGTCAAATTAGAGCAAAATTTGTATTTGTTTCGACTTGCTGCTTGCCTTACGCCTACTACTTCTGCAGAATGCATCTAGCTTGAAATTTAAATCTACTCTTGTGCAACAAGGGCTCTAGAAAGATGGAAGAGCCCATTCCTGCTGCAGAAGTGGCTGCCGTCCTTTCTGTTGATAGAAACACTCTGTAACTACTCATTTTCCCTCCCATTTGCTTCATTACGATTTGTGTCTAAAAATCGTGTTGATGGCAATACCAACAAGACTTTCAACAGGGAGGAGTAAAAACTTGGAGTTGTTGACAGCAGGAAGTTTTGAATCTTCAGAGTAGTATACGACGCTTTATTTCGGATTTGGTTCCCCAGTTTTTAGTGCTGTGTCTACAGTTTACTTGTTGGGCAGGTTGGCTGTGCTACTTCTTGCTTCCACAGTCCTTCCTATGTTTTGTTAATCCATGTTAGCCTGAGTCTGTCTTCTCTTACTTTTGGGGAATTACTCCTTAAGTAGTTTCCTGTGAAACTAATCCAGTGGACTTCAAAGGCATTGCTGACATGAACAAGACTTGTAACTGTTCTTTTTCTTATTCTTACTTAGAAAACCAGTATTTCTAGAAGTATCTTGTGACTTCTGGGTGCTTTAGCTCTTGGGTATCCACCCTGAAACATCACCAACAGTTCTGATGTTTAAGAACTATCATACAGTTCATATTACTAACAATCAGGTCCCTTTACAGAGGCTCTGAATCCTCCCTTGAGGCACCCAGAACTTCTAGTTGCCTTCTAGAGTTTTGGCTGAGCTGTCCCAGCTGATTAGATGTGGCCCTAATTGTTCGGAGGCGTCAGAGGCTGTAAGTACCAGCTTCCGCTCGAGCTGGGTGTGTGCCCACAGCTGAATTTCACACCATCTCTTGAATATTCTTACGGTTCTTCGTTTGGCATAGGACTATTTGCTAGCACAAATGCAGATAGGAATTCTGGCTTAAAAGTTCAGGAACTGAAAAAAATAATAAAATAAAAAATATAAATAAAAAATAAATAAAATAAATAATAATATAATTAAAAAATTAAAAGTTCAGGAACTGAAAAAACTTGAGCCAAAAGCATATCGATCAAGAAGCAGTAAGCGTGTAATAATTTTTCCCTATCATTAAAAAGTTGGAAAATGCACACCCCTCCTACATGGAAGCTTTGCCAAAGCTCCTTTAATTAAAGAATTGAAAGTCAACCTTTTCTTTTTTCTTTTTTCTTTTTTTTTTTTTTTGGCTATGTAACTTGCACTTGACTGGTAGGACATTTCTGTCAATTAGTGCTTTGGGGGGGTGGGGAAATAAAATCCTGTTTGTGTTAGCGCATTAAAGACACAACCATGGCCAAGTTAAAACTACCTTAGTCTGAAGTCATAAACGCATTTATCCCCTTGCTACCAGAATGAGACTCTGTTTTCAGGTCTGCTGCGTTTAACTTAACGGTTGAATGCCTAAAATACTGTAATGAATTTTGGCGCGTTTGCCAGGAAACGTGTGCTAATAAAACTGGAAGATAAATACGAATTACTAACCAGCTTTCTAGGTGGCCAGTTCATGGTTGTCTTCAAAAACTGAAGGTGTTACGGAGTGCTAGTTGGGCCAGTTACTTCAGTGATAAAAACGTCTCTGGTGCAGTACAGACTGTACCTCCTAGGAGGATCTCCCAGGTTTAGAGGGGAGGGCAGTTTCGAGGATGAAGTGCTCTGGCAGCCTCTTGAACCTTTCAGATTGGTGTCTGGCACATTGTCAGAATGCATCTAAAAAAAGTAGTGGTTGTCCCGTGGAGATTGTTCTTTGGGCGGTTCTTACACTCTCAGATTTTTGAAGGTGTTGCTGCAATAAAAGTGGACCTCGTTCTGAAAAGTGCTGAATCTGGGCAAAAAGTTAATTGAGATACGATGGAGATAATAATAGCTCTCTGCTCTTGGGAAGCTTGGTACTTTGATCCTCCATAATAATAATAAAAGTTTATAATTTCAGCTCTAAAGTTCTAACACTAGAATGTCACGGGCAAATAGTGGCCAATTAATACTGAAAGAGTGCTGCTTTTTTTTTTTTTTTTTTTTTTTTTTTTTTTTTTTTTTTTTTTTTTTTTTAAATGCAAGAGTAACTAGCTTAAAATTAGAGCCCCGATTCTTGCAGCACTTCCATTCTCATTGCTCTGATGCTGTCGTGGGGGCTTCAAGCTGCAGAGAGATGGACCTTAATGTAAAGGAATAAAGTAGCTCTAGAAAATGGGAGGGAAGGCTACAGTGTGTGGTACCTAGTTCCAAATTCTTTATCTCCTTGCATCTTAAGCAGTTCAATTAAAAAAATGATGTGCTTACTGCAGATTTGGGAGTAGCTTGTTCTTCATTCTCCTTGACAACAAAAGGATCAATATTCTTGTTTGGCTTTTTTCCTGCCAGAGTACAACCCTTAGTTCCCAGCCAAGATTTCCTGTCCCTCATTTCAACACTATTCGCCTGTTTGCTGTTTGCTTGTTACCTGAGATAGGTGGCAAGATAAAAATGCTTTGGAATTCAGGGTCTCTGGAAACGTGAAACTGCATATCTCGCTGTGCAGCGCCCGTTCTCCGATTGGGGCGTGTGTCATTTTGCAAACACGAATCAATGGAACCACAAGCATCCATTATGGGCGAGTAATCTGTTAGGAAGCCCGTGTTGAATGAGAGGACAGAAGGTGCAGAGGCTAACCAAAGTCCCTATGGTTATGCATGTTAGAAATCCTACTTGTGCTTAGCCCAGGGGCCAGCATGAGTTAGCTCAAGCCTAACTTCCACAGAGGTGCTGTTCAGTGGAGGTAAAGAGTTCCTTGGCAGCATATCCCCAAAATATATATTTTTTTAATATGCTTTAAATCATTTCTTAAAATGCAGTGGGCCAATCCACGCTATGAATTCTTATGCAAACTGTTGGAGAGCTTGTCTGTCTTTCTGAGCACATGGATGGAAAGGGGAAGGTGTTGGAGGCCTGAGAACACTTGTACAAAAATTGGCGGCTGTGATTCTGGTGGGTTCCGTGCGGCTGATGAAATGGGATCCCTTCACTTTATCTTCTCCGTGGGTCTGTCACCTTGAGTTTAGTGTTGATATGTGAAGGTGTGATGCTAGCAAGGGACAATGCTGAAGTTTTAACTCAAGTGAACTTTATGGTTAAGACTAGCCTGTAGGCACAGTTGGACTCCGCACTCAAGTGCTTTACTCATTAGACCTCCTCTCATCTCTCTACCCTTGCTCCCTCTGGAAGTAATGCATACAGCAGAACTCATTAGATAGTAATACTCCCAGTTCTGTACAGTAGTATTTCCAAGTTTTCTTTCTGCTTCCTTTGATGTTTTGCCCAGTAAGAACTAGGACAGTAACTTAAAGCCAGTGGCAAATTCATTTAATTCTTTTGAAAGTGCCACACGCTTTCAAGTTGGGAATTAGCTGAGCAGTCCAATTTATCAAGTGATGGTTTGGGGTTTTTTGCTTTTACAAATCTGCTTGAAAATTTCATTGCGAAAAGTTACTCCTGTACTTAATGTATCCAAACACAAGTTGCACATTTGCAAGCTTAAGGAAAAAAAAAAAAAAAAAGGTGATTACAGAGTCTTGATTTTTCAGTTGCGATTGTAGGTGTGTTGTAAGTGAGCGTTTGTTTCTTCACTGGCTATAAAAATGGAAACGTTCAAAATCAGAGGTTACTTTTGTGAAAATTGGATTTCAAAGCTCTGGTAGGTATATGCAGTTGTTAAAACCATAATGTAAGTACCTCAGCACTCAGAAGGCTGCAGGTATGAACCCCTCCTTTTCTGGAGGACAACCCAAAGAGTGGTTATGTGCCTGTTTTCTTCTAAGTCTCTTTCTCAGAAATGCACAATACAGAGCAGATGCATAATATTTTAAGTTCACTGAATTCCCCTGATACCGACAGGCTGACCTGAAGACAAACCATTCCTGATTCAGCTGAAGCCAATGCCCAAACTGTTGATTTCTGTGATTATATGATAGTTGAAAACGTTCCGAGGTTAGAACGATTGCTCTAAAGGACAAGGCTATGATTTCATAGATTTTTTGGGAGAATACTAATCATTCAGGCTAGATGTTACTGCTCAGATTTCAAAGAGGCAGAATAAAGCTGCAGGGCTTGGGAGATACGCACCTCACAGGAATATCAAGCACCCTTTAACCTAATCAGATCTATAAGCCACCTGTCATTACGGTATCTCTTTCTTGTAGCCTCACCAGTAGATGAAAAGGAGCAGTCTTGTCTTGTATCCTGCCTGTCGAGAAGGTCACTGTGTCACAGTGAAAGCAGTTGAATGTATATCTTAGTGAATAAATGAAATAATTAAATACACCAGGTGGGTGCGTTTTGTGAAATCAGAGCTGGTAGAAGACGCGGCTTGGATGGCACCAGGATTGAGGGTTCTCTAGCATGATAGTCGTAACAGCACTGGTGCACCTTTCCTCCCTGAGCTGACTTTCTGCTGCCCAGAACTGAGCACCTCTGAAGCACGAATGGCAATCCTGAAAGTCAGTGACCCCCTTCCAGACCCGACGAGCAGCGTGTTGTCATATTTTTGCTCTTGGAAGCGGCTCTTGGCCCGTGAGTTCCGAGCTGGGTACTCCTGCATCTGTTCATTCCGCTTGAGCACTGACATGTTACTGCACGTTGTTCAGTTTGGAGCAGCCAGACCTGAAACAGACTGGAGCCTTAAAAACTGTTGTACACTGTGGCTAACACTTCATCATTTTATCTTCCCTTTTTATGTTTGACCACTGTCAGGCAGGCACCGTTTTCACTGACTGCAGGAAGTAGATGGAGGCTGGCAGCGTAGTCGGAACAAAAGCCCAGGGCATTCCTCTAAACCACAGCCTAGCTAATCTTGCAGACAGCCTTAAATGGTTGTAGAAAAGAGGTGTTGAGGTAACCTGATAAAAGTATGAATCTCAAGAAGAGAGGGTAGGCTATTTTCTTTTTCCATCTGTGTTATCTGCAAAAGGGGACATGTCATGATGTTCAAGGAGACTGGAATTACAAGTCTAGGGTGGTTTTGGTTTGGGTTTTTGTTTTGTTTGTTTGTTTTTTTTTTTAATCAAGCACCAGATGAAGTAGGTGTAGTATATTCAGGAGCTGGTTGGGTCCTGCACTGCTAGTAGTGATTTATTCCTTCATTGGCTCAGCACTTCCTCTTACTCCAGACATAAACTGAGACAGCTGATGTAGATTAGTTCTTTATCTGAGCTTAAAATCCCTAAGAGCCCTTTAGAGTGAAAATAATAAAAGGAACTAGAGAGCCTAGTGAAGAAAATAACAAAGCTAACAATTTGTGTGCGTGTGTTGCCCACATGTAAAATAAAATGCATACTTAACTGTTGTGTCCTGCGACTCTGCTATGCGCTATCCTGGTATGTGTTTTAAGGAACATGGTTTAGAAAGCGACATCTGTAACTACATCCATGTTGAGATGGGTGGAAGGGAAAATTGGACTTTTGGAGATGGGGGGTATTTGTGTCACTTCAGGGTCAGAGCGGGTTATTGCAAATCCTAGCAGCTCTGAATTCAGTTGGTTAGGCAGAGGGTGAAGTTGGTGGGTTCTACTGTAGCAGGATTTTGCCCAGAGGGTCTGTAGGAGTGCCTGACCGAGTGTATTTGGAGAGACTTGGTTTCTGGTGGTTTTCCTGCTGTAGGTTTTTCTTTGCCATTGGGTTCCATGACCTAGTTGCGAGGAGGAGGCAGAGAGGCCAAAACTTTAAAGTTCTTCCATCCGGGCAGAACGTGGAGCCACTTTAAAACGTGCACTTAGTGACAGAAAGAGATTACAAGATTTTTCCAAGTGTCTATCTGCTCCTATACAGCAAATTCTGGCTTAGGACGCTATAATGCTAGCACCAGTGCACTGTAGCCTTGCTCTGCTAGCCAGGGACATAAAAGTACAGAAAAATCACTGGTCATCAAGAAAACTTATTCTAGAGTCTCATCAGTATAACAGAGGGATTCTGTGCAGTTCAGATCACAGAAACAACTATGGTTTGGCTGCTTCTACCCCAGGCACACTTACAGAGAGACCAAACACCTTGCGCTGGGGTGACGTTATTACTGGTATCCAACTCAGTGTGTGTTCAGGATGTACATCTCTGTCCCGTACTGCAGCACAGATGCGCTCTGAGAACAGAATCTCCCCTGTTTTCTTAGAGCTACTGTGGTATAAACACTTTGCAATAAATGTTTGAGGGGAAGATCTGCAGAGGTGAAAAAAATCGAGATTATTTCTTTTTGTTTTATAATCAGTAGGTCTCTTGCTTCAAACAGTTCTGAATCATCTCTGTCTGCCTGCTGTGAATCTACTGAGAAGCTCTGATTAAAATACACGGGCTACTTTGTCACTGGGTCTGCCCCTTGCTCCAGAGCATTGTTGTGGAACTGACTGTGGTTTTAGTCTGTAGAGTTTAAAGCCATAAGAGACCATTAGATCATCTAGCTGGAGCACTTGTGTAAGGATTGTGAAGCCATCCATATTCCCATGGGCTGAGGTTGTTAAGTTGTTTTTTTCTAAAGCAATCCAGGCTTTAAGAGATTAAGCCATTGATCCTTGAATCTGATCCAGTCTATGATGGAGAGAGAAACAGGAATATCTGAAAGCTGATGATGGCATGACTGAAAGATAAAATCTTCCCCAGTCCCAAATTTGGAAGTTAATTTGATTTAGACCCTTTGTGCAGGACAGACTCTACGGAACCTTAGATTATTTGCCTATCCCATCTCCGGGATAATATTCTGTTATTCAGAGGAAATCAGAAAAATCTTAGCAGCCTTTTTGATCAACCGCACATCTGGCAGACACACTTCCCTGTCCCCGGCAGGTGAGCACGTAACACCCTTATCTGCGTTTGCTTATTGGAACAGGCTTAGGTTGGAGCTGCAAGTGCTGGAAGCATGTTGGGGATGGCGGATCTTCATTCTTTTCTCATAGTTCTCAAAAGAAAAGAATGAACATAGAACCTGACAGTTACAGAATTCAAATTAAAAAGGCTGTGCTGTATCCTCCTGCGTAGGCAAACGCTTTAATTTCTCAGTTGATTTAATGCCCATTTTTAAAATAACCCAGCTTGAAAATTTTAAGAATAAGTCCTTCCAAGTGTGTTCCTGTGTGTGAGGTCATCCTGAAACAAGATCTTAAAGATCCACCTGTAGCTCTTCAGATGTTTGACTCTGAAGCCTAATGATAGCTGTTTAAAACATTTCCATCCACGTAATCCTGTTATTCTGGATTATTCGCATTCAAAATGCTAAACTGTCACTTGGAACTTTGCAGAATTGAGGCTGA
The DNA here is from genome assembly GCF_003259725.1 of Athene cunicularia. Taxonomy (NCBI): domain Eukaryota; kingdom Metazoa; phylum Chordata; class Aves; order Strigiformes; family Strigidae; genus Athene; species Athene cunicularia. The sequence continues at coordinate 2,398,075 of NW_020799128.1, read as the reverse complement.
ATGTCAGCATCAACCGATTCAGGAGTAGTCATTTTTTTCATAACAATCAGTCAATATGCATGTTTCACAGTGTTGAATCATGACTGACTTTTTTTTTTTTTTTAAGTAGTCTGACATAGAAATCTTAATTATGCTATTCTCAATTTTTCAGACACAAATTCCTGGGAAGTTGCAAGAATGTTTTTGCTCAGACATCAAAAAGCCTTTGTTCCTATTAAGAATTAATTCCTTGGGCAGTTCCTTGTTTTTTAAATAAAGCCACTGTTTTTTTGGTTATATCTTGGCAACAGATAGCATACCAGGCTTCTCCAAATGGGGCTGTCCGGCAGAAATGCCATTTCTTAATACAGGGTTGTTGCAGCATAAAAGCACATACTTCTGTTTCCGTACAATAGGTTTTGACTCTTCAGCTGAAAGATGCAATGAGCTGAAGTCTGGTTATTGGAACAGCACTGAATGTGAGTCTTTGTTCAGAGGAAGCAAGGCACAGCCCTCTCCTATCAGATAGTGGCGAGGGCAGGCTTCAGAGAAGTGGGACATGGTATTTGGAAGCGGTTATCGAGTCTTTGTGATGGGAGGGGGTGTGTGTGTGTGTGTGTGTGTGTAGTTATTTTGAGCCAAGTTAGAGATAACGGATCTTGCAGTGGCTGTGTTTTTCAGGCCAATAATCCACATTTGAAATGCATTTAAACAAGTTATTGCGGGAAGGATTCCATTTCATTCTGCTTTGAATTACACACAGAATACTGTGTGGGAGTTTCTGCCTCGTTCACTTTAGTTTCAGCCATTTTAGCTCAGCTTCACTTTTAGTCTTGAAAACGAGTTACTGTCTTGCGGTGAAAACAGATCTAGGAATTAAGACTTGGTTTTCACCTTTGAACGTGCTGCAGATGAACAGTATGGCGTTCGTTTTTTCTGCCCTGAGTTCCTCTGCGTGCGAAAGGTTTGGAGCCTTTGTAACGTGTCAGTGGTACTGTGGGAGCGCGGGCGATCGCTTCTCCAGGTGTGTGCTGGCTCTTCAAAGCCCAGTCCGTGTGTGGCACTGGAGCTGAGGACACCGTCACCTTCCTCCCCGATGAATGGTGTCGGTAGGCACTGAAGAAATGAGCCTGGCACTGCTGTCGTGGAGACATATTCCAAATCTCCCACGTTTCACTAAAAGCTGCGTCGGGCTCAATGAGTTGCTGATAGACTTCTTGCCAATTAAGGCTTCTCCCAGGACTCTTCGTCAAAGTGAAGCTTTGTGGGTTTTGAAAGTGTGTTTTGGGTTTGGTTGGGGTTTTTTTTTGGTAATATAATTGTGCTCCTTCTCATTTTCTGCCCCATGCATGACATCGAGGCTTCTTATTAAGTGCCACTGTCTGGTATTTCCCTGCTCAGGGACGTGTGCTGTGATTAATCTTGTGTCCTCGTACAACTGGAGGGAGTGACATAACTAAACCTGCTCTTCCCATCATAATACTGCTGTGTGCCAGCCCACGTCAAACTCTGTGCCGTCTCAGAAACTTCCAGCTCACCGTGGGCTATTACTCAGAGCCCTGGAAAGCCCAGGCTGTCTCTGGTTTCCTTTGCCATTCGTGTAGTCCTTGTTTCTGGGGATGACTGTTGCGTGATGCTTCAGAGCGAGCAGCGTGTCCCCCGACATCCAGCGTGCACGCCCAGTTGTGCAATGCCTTTAGAGTTCCTTCTCCATCCGTTTTGAGGAATCACCTTCTGCCCTGGAGGATGAAAATTGTTTCTCCTTATCTTCACCTGCATTACTCTGGCTGCTGTCACCAGTCATAAAGTTATCTGTTGCCCTTTTCAAACCAGTCCCAATGTTGGCTCCTCTGACCTCCCCTCCTAATGGATTCCATAGGCTGGATGCACTGGTGAGAAAACCATTTCTTAAACTTTCCGCTAATCAAACCGAGGGACTGTAAATTAAATAAATAAGTCATCTCTAGTAATGCTCAAAGAATATGATCATTAAAACAAACCCTCTATCTTCTTCTTATGAATTATGTTTTCCACCTCTGCCTCTTTACTTCGATTAAATTGGCTAGACTTCAGCGCTGCTTTTCATTCAGGATAATAAAAGGGACAGGATCACCATTCTAAAGTGAATTTCAAATGACAGAATCTCAACTAAAGTTTAACTTGAAGCAAAAAGTCTTAAAAGATATTCCTGGAAACATGGGGACAAAAGTTGGGTTTTTTTCCCTTCCTTCCTTTTATATGAAGGAATTTTATTTTTTCATACCATGACCATGTTTGTCATGTGCTGCTTCCTTTTTTTCTTTTAAGTCTGAATGAGGTCAGATTAAATACACACAGTGAAAAAGAGGCTAAGCAGTTCAAATAACTACAGATGGACTACTTCGGACAGGGCTGACTTCAAGCAGCAGGAAGCATCAGTGGCAAACAGTAAAGCTCCCAGGGAAAATATGCCAGCAATTTGTCTTTTATAACCTTGTGCATAACCATTGGGTAGGAGGTTTTATATACAGTGACCCTCTGTTCTTGCTTAATTCAGTCTAGCAAAGCAAGATACAACACATCTTGCCTTTTTCCGATGTGCAGGGGCAGAAGTGTGTTCCTTAGGCTGGTAAATGACGTACATTGGGGTCTGAAACCCGTCTGATAAAGCAGGGAAGGGAGCTGCAATGGTTAGTTCTCCATCTTGAGGCTGCCGTGATCTTTGGTGAGGGGAAGGGAACGGCAGTGTTTAGTTCTCCCTCTTCTTTTGGCTGTTGTGCTCTTTAGTTTTGAATTAACTGTCTGTGTTCTCAAAAGAAAGGCTTGTCTGATGCCCGCCCACCTTTCTGTTAGACGCTTGGTGCTGCTCAGACTGCTTTTGTCTGAGGCTAAAGCAGCAATTTATGGAAAAATACAGACTGGAATTTATATAATGCCTGCTTGTCCCCAAGAAACCCAAAGCATCTAGAAATTGTATGTATCCCTATACGCATAAACACACGTGCATTTCTAAAGAGGAGCCGTTTCTCCCGGTGAGCGCCGCCACGAAGCCAAGCAGCAGTTTAGGACAGAAAGTAAGGCAGTGCCGCTGTAACCACAGGAGGAAACTTCAGTAGACAGAATGTAATCAGCCGAGTTAGAACTTGGCTAAGACGCTCTGCTTTAAATCTTCTAAGTCTGTTGACAGGGCTGTGGGATTATTAACGTCTGTAGACAGCTTGATGCCTGGACTTCACCTGAGGAACGACACCTCCCGCCATGTAGTTCAGCGCTGACTCCAGAGGGAGCCTGGATTGTTTCATCCATCCGCACCTCGGGGAGGTTTGGAGATGTCCCATCCGAGCAGCCGATTGCACCGTCCCTGCGTACCGTTAGTGACCTGGCAGGTTTACTGCGACAGGAGGCACGCCTGCAGGGAGTTGCTTTGGGATTGGGAGCTGCACTTTTATGCTGACCTCTGCAAATCCTTGCAGAATTACTTTCTATATCTGGCAGAACAGTTTCTTTTTAACCGAGTCAAATACGATATTAACTAGTTCTGTCAATTTATGGTCTTGGCATCTGTCAATACAAGGTAGTTCTTAACGGATTACTCTGATTTCCTCCTGTGTATGTTCATGTTTGACTATAGACATGATGCAGTTTTTTTCTGCAAAAGCGTTGATGGGATTTTTACTTTGGAGCCTCTTCTCTGCGGCCTTTAAAGTGTCTAAAGTGAATATCCAGCTCACCAGTCAGTTTTTAATATCTTGGCTTGCAACACTTGCAGGGAGGGAGAGGAAACTGGATGTCAGAGCAGCTCGTGCCGTAGGAGTCCAGCGACATTCCTGGAAAACAATGTACTAGGTTCAGTGCACACTGAGCAACCTGAAGTTACGGTAGGCATGAGTTAGGGCCACTGGGAGCAAACACTGCCCCTGCAGCCTAAGAAAATACGTATCTGTTTGTGATCAAGGTCTGTTGCAGATACTGCGGGGAATTCACATCGCCTGCTCACTTCTGTTGGATTATTTATAGTTACGATATTTTAAAGAAAGCTGGTATATGTGAGATAATTTCCGGTGTGGTAAGCCACAATCATTTGTTTATGCTGGATCCTTGCCAGGAGGCAATATACCTCATCTTGACGGAAATGATAGGCATTTGATGCGAATTTCCTGACATAAGAGCTCAATTTTTAATTTATTTATTTCATTTTCCGAGCGAGTTCTTCAAATACAAACCCTCTGAAGTCTGAATAATTTTCCCAAAGCCCCCTGAAAATCCTTGCGTGATTTATTTGCCTTCTTAAAAATAAATATTGTGCTTACTTCACTGATTCCTTTGCTTGGGGAACAGATTTGGATATGTAAATATGCCACTTATGTGTGTAAGAAGATTGCATCGCTGCGTTTAAGATGGGGTCTGTACTCAAACCAGTGTTTTAAATAAATAAATAAGATAATCTCATTTTGGTAGAGGAGTGATCTGTTCTGATTTAGCTGATCAATTCATTGAACCGTAGCAAAGCATTTTCCTGACTGCTTTATGTCTTTTTACCTGCCTTGGTTTGGAAGCCAATTCAGATGAAACTTTCTCATCTTGACAAGGCTCCAGCAGCTCTAAGGAGAGCACTTCTGCTTTGTCCAGCAAAGCTGCACCTCAGGAAAGTTCCAGAGAAAAGGCAGTTTAGAAGCGTAGGCTTCTGGACTTAATCCTATTCCCCTGGAAATCCGATAAGAATTCAGATTAGCTTTGTCTTTGTTAGGGATTAAATTTGCGGAGGATCTCAAATTTTCGTGCTAAGATTCATTCTTGTCTGGGAAGAGCCTTTAGTAGCAAATAGTCTGAGGCATTTAGGATGTAATAGTGGCGTTTTTTCTGGTGACATACAATTTATGTTGTTTTGTCAGGGCTTGTGAGTGCTGTGTTGCAGTTAGTCCTGTGACATGCTAATAAAAAATGACCCCTAACTAATCCATAACCTCTGCCTGAGGTAATAGTGACCTTTGCTGGACAGGTTGTCAGTAAAGTGGGAAGATGCAACTTTTTCATTTAGTGTCACAGATCTGCATTCTTAAAAGTAAAAGACAAACTTTGTTGGCTGTTAAGAATAATGTTTCTTCTCCTTGCAGGAACTGGTGGTAGAATCTGGAGATATGCTATATAGTTTTCCGGTGGATTATATACACAGGATAGCTTAGTAACTTTACAGTGCTTTTTCAAAATCATATTCTGCCTTTGACAGGTGCCGTGATACCAGATTTCAAAATCTGATTACCTCCCAGCTTCCATGACTCTGTTTTTCATCCCTCTCTTCCCCCCTCTCTTTTTAGCAATCTACAACTACGATGCTGTCCAAGATGTGGAGCTCTCCTTGCAAGTCGGCGACACCGTTCACATTTTGGAGATGTATGAAGGTAGGTTGCGGATCACTTCCAAGTACTTTACAGTAGTTTTTGAAAGTGAATACAACAAATCGAGATTTTTTTTTTAAAAAAAAATAATACAAATTTCAGATCTCAGTTTTCAACTTCTGATACGCCCAAAAGCACAAAGCTTGCTGTGTAGTGTTTGCTGTATGCACTTAACTTTTAAAATGGTATTAAAAATGCTTAACATAGAGAAGTGGCGATCATATCTACCTGTTCCTGGCAGAGGTTTGTCAAGGTAAGATTCCACCGGGATCTCAAGGCAGCCCTGCAAGAGAAAGGAACACTCACTTCTGGCTGTTCATTTCTGTGTTCACACCACACCTGTTTACCTTGGCTCCAGCCAAGCCAGGCCAAACGCTTGTACAGTCATGTGATGGACTGATCCAGCTGAAAAATAATAATAATTTATTTTTTTTTTAAAGTAGCTTTTAACCTGAATTAGTTCTTTGATCTGAGACGACAGAGGCAGTGGATGAAAGAAAAGGAGAGGGCAGGTCCAACTGTTTCAAAAGTGATGTTGGTTTAAGCCATAATATCATGAACTGGCATTATGTGTTTTAAAAAGCCTCCAGTTATGGAGCTTCCATGCCCTTTTTAGGCTTCTCCCAATACTTTCCTGGGAATTTTTTCATAATATGTACCTTAATGTAGAACATCTTGCAGAAAGGAAAACAAAATTCCTATTTTAAATGAGACGAAAATTACACTCGTGTGTTTCATATCTACTCATTAAACGAGCCTGTTTCATGAAGATTTCAATATTAAGAATGGAACACAGCCATTTCATCATTTTACAGAATGTACTAGTCACTACTTCATTTGGAAGGCTGCTCTCCAAAATTTAAATACTCTTTCCAAAATACAAATTCAATCATTTTCACAAGCAGCGTCAGTTTGAAAGACTCAGCATACAAAAAACTCTTTAGTATCTCTGCTGGGAACAGCAAGCTGCTTGTTTAGCAATTTGTTCTTAGTCAATTGTTCTCTTTCCACTTCTCTTTGACCTTGACACTGGAAACAGACAGCCAGTTCCTACATGTCAAAGCAGATTATGTTGCTGATGTGTGTTTTTACACTGATGTGTGTGATAGTGGTGAGTGTGTTTGGCAGAGGGGGAGAGAGAAGGAGGAAGGGAAAAAAAAATCCGTATGTGATAGTACGAACACATCAACTGGTTTTGCAAAAAGACACAAGGGAGAGGGAGTGTCAGGGATGAAAACTGCCCTCATGAAAAGGATTCATCCTGTGCTTCCCAGGATGTTGGGGTATTTGTTTCTCTCTTTTTCTTTTTTAAAGCAACATCGTTTAATCCTACTGCTTGGTCTGTAACCAGCTGTTTAACAGAGAGACAGTCAAGAAGAGGAACTGAATACCCAAATGGCATCCCTTTTATTGCCTGGAATGCCCCAGTTTGAAACTTCAGCCTGAGAAGATTGATTGCAAAGTGAATGTGTTTTGATTGTTTTCATACACTCGGGCATCAGTGTGGCATCCTGGTTTGTGACTGAGGCACCTAGAAATTACTGCAGTAAAACTAAATACTTTTCCTGGACAGGCCAGCCAGAAATTCAGGCCAGACATTTGTGAATCTAAAGGAAAAGATGCAGATTGTCTCTGAGATGGTAACTGCTGCGGGTCTGGCCTTTCTCCCCTTAAATTCATTTTAAAAACTCCAAATTCTGATATTCTGTCTGCTCGCAAGGAAATTGTCTTGCCTTATTATATTTATTTTCCTTTCTTTTGGGACATCAGCTTTCATCTTGCTTTCCAGATATCTGTGGGTTGTGTTTTGGAGAATTAGTGTTCTCACAAGAAGCCTTTTCTGTTTCTTCTCATGCTAATGATGTATGCTTACAAATACAGCTCTGCTCTGATAGAAGTGGGGTTTTGTTCCACTAATCACTGTTCTTATCTGGATACACAAGTCCCAGTTTAGAAAAAAGGTTCCATTTAACCAGGGCGTTGGCTTTGCAGGAAGAAAGGCTCAGAGATGCCTTGTGAGCTCCTTTTTTTCAGTCGGTGTAAGCTATCCCCACAGCTCCCAGTCTGGGCGTTCCTTAGGTTATCGGTAACATTCTTGAGGGAATTAAGGGGACATTTTTCAGGGTTGTCCAGAGGCTCTCGTACGATGGCAATAGCCACTTGGAAAATCTTTCTGTTGTTCCCTACCTCAGGGTGCACAGGAGCATCTTTTGTGAGTTACTAGAAGGTTCTCGGGGCTGTTGCACCACAGTTCGCTTCCCGCTCTGTCAGTCATCTAGAACGTGCCTCCCTTTTCCTCCTGGTTGAAGTCAGCAGGTGTTCATCCCTCAACCCTGTCCGGTGAAGGCTCTCTGTGTCAAACAGCCTTCGCTTGAAAGCTCTTTGTGTTCTGCATCTGGGGTTTTGGCTGGCTCCGCTCTGTCTGTAAGAACTGAAGTGCACAGTTTGTTCCTTGACAGCGAGGCAGCAAGGTTGAAGCTTGCACTGGGTTTTGGTGTTAACAGTAAATGTTATCTGACTCTCAGCTGGCTGAATAGCTTTGAGACGGAACACTGATACAGCTGAGCTGCTGGGGGAGGTGTGTGTGTTTAATTCACAATGAAGTGAATTAAAGTGCAAACCAGAAGGTGTGGATGCAGTTTGGCGCGGGCCTCTGTACTACGCAACCTTCTAACTTCATGTGGCTTTGCCACAGACCGCGGTGACTTGCAGACCCTTAAGGTGGAGAGCCTGCAGTCAGGTGCTGCTCTTGTGCTGCCCGATGACCTCACAGGGAGGGAAAGCACCTTTACATTGCAAAATCCCTACTCGTTCATGCGAGTGCGTGCTATCAGGAGTTAGAGCCCTGTTGCAAAGGCTGGAAGTCCTTGGAACGTGGGCCAGGTTTGGGATGAGGCTCTAGCATTGCACTTTTGTTAGTAAAGCTTTCTTTTCCCGTGCTCTAGATGGATGCTTTGCCTCATAGTTTATAAGTCCCAGTTACAGAGTTAGGCTTGGATTGTGAGTGCACAAAAGAAGATAAGGGAGTGATAACGTGGTAGATTATCTGTTCGTGTTGCTGGGCTGTGGTTTACCTGTGTTAAGGATTCGTCAAAGGCTGATCATCCCTGGAAACAGTAGAGTCGACTTGGACAAAGTACACAACATGGAAGTGAAGGTCATCAGGGCTGAAACCACAGACTGAGCCATTTGAACTAAAGGTTTCAGATATTTCTAGTACAAGCTATAATGTGCTGATAGCCAACACAGCTCGAATCTGTACAGGGACAACCCGAGGGCTGTTTGTAGTGGGTTGAGTAACTCCATAGTCTAGGCTGTGTAGCATTTCCTTCAGTCCGGGAAACAAGATCGTGGCAAACTGCATCTTTGTCAGTCTGCCCTTAGGTGAAGTTGTACGTGGGCTTTGCACTCCAGGTAGGGTCTAAATTTGCATATTCAGTGTTATACTTTGAGACTGCTTTAAAATAATTTTTGAAATGTCTTCGTTGGGCTTCAAGTATGCTTTGAAACGCTGTGTGTATTATTACACCAGCAGGTCTGGAGGAGTTTTCTTAGACCTCCGTTCCCTTTAAAACAAATACACATACACCCCCTCAAAGCACGGTTTTGTTTAGGTGTCTTGGTCATGATTCACTTGTAAACTGCAAAACAAGGGTGGGGTGTTTTTTTTTTTCCTCCTTTCTTGGTTGTCTGTCTGGTTGCAGAAGGGCACGAGGTCTTTGTACAAAATTACTTTTTCCACTTGATATCAAGATAAGCAGTGTGCACGTGTCCTGTTGTTTGCCAAATGTTGTCAAGGCAGGGCGTACGCTGCAAAATCCAAGAAAAGAAGGAAACTTGCTGCATCCAATACTTTGAAGACTGCCTCAGTGCAGGATTTATTTACTCTCTGGGAATCTGTCCTTGAGTAGTGAGCTGGGGAGGTTACGTTTCTGTTTAGGAGAATCTTTTCTAATCTGCAGTATATATTAGTTCAGGCAAGCTGTGGGAAATAATAAAATAGAGATTAAAAGGAACGTGTGCCCACATACCGTGATTCCAATCAGTTTCTTCTCCTGGTGAAAATAAAGTTGCATTGAATTTGTTCCTAGTTTAAGTCTTTTATCTTTCCTCTGACCACTGTAGGTAAGTGAAGCAATCCTTTGTTTGATTTCAGTCCGGCGCAGCGGTGTGTGTTGTGGTACTGAGGCACGGTAGGCTGCAGCGGGAGAGGAACAAAGCTTGTGGTTAGGAATTGCATCACTGTGCATAACTTTTCATCGTCTAAACTATTGCAATTTGAATAATTTTTCTTAGATTTTTCCAATGCTTTCCATATTGCATAAAATCAATGTAATGACAGGTAAAATTGAGGACCTGTATTCCCCTAAAAAAACCCCAAACAAAACCAAACCCCAAACTTTATGGCATTTCTGTTCAAGACTCAGTCTGATACCCTTGCATTCTTAATCACAATTCAGTTTGGAAGAGTGTTGTATAGGTGAAATTTGCCATGTCATCTTCAACTGAAAAACCTTTCTTCATTTAGCACATCTCTGCTTGGGTAAAATAATCAAGAGAAACACTTAAATGGTCTAGCATTCCTCTGAAGCTTGACGCAGATTTTGTTGGGTTTTTTAAGAAAAAAAATCAATTAATAATTGATCTCTGCCAAAAGCTTTTGTTCCTTTTAAAATTATGGATAAGATTATTGAAAATTGGATCGGAATTCTGAAAAAAAAAAAAAAAGCATGAGATGCTTGCTGAAATAGTTTTGCATAATAATATACGACATACTTTTATGCAATGATTGCAGAATATTTACAGGAATGTGGTAAATGCCAAGAGGCCATTTTAAATATGAGGAAGCTGTGGTATAGAAGGGCTGAGAGACTGTGTCAAATGGAATTGAAATAAAGGGGAAAATATTCTCGTTATGTTCCGTGAGCTTTGTATCATCCCTAAATAACTTGTACTTGCCCATTCAATTAATTACAACTTAGATAAAAATAGAACTTAAATCTTCTCATCCCTAATCCAGTACCTTATCCATTGGTCCATGATCAATGTATAATCCTATTTTCATCCTGTGGAAGGAATGGAATTTCTTCTTTCCTCCCAATTTACTACTGGAGTTTTGGGGTTTATGTGGTAAAGCTGATTCAGCTGCTCATTGCTAGAGAAAGGGGACAAAACTGTGCTTAAAAGAAAGGAAGAAAAAAAGGGCCAAACACACCACCACCACTCAAAACAAACCCGCAATAAAAGAAAAAAAAAACAACACCCCAAAATGCAATTTATGGTTGAGGAATCTCAGATGCATGGCTCTTCATGGAACCTTCTTTGCTAAATATAGAAATATATGGGGGTAAAACCAAAAAGAAAACAAAAACAACAACAACAACCTTCCCTCCTCTCTTCTTTGTCTAACTGTTCCCTTCAATCCCTTTGCCTCCTTGATGCTTCTCCCTCTGCCAGTCAGCTGAGATGTGATTGTCCGGGATCAGTGATACTGTCTGGGCAGCTCTGAACATCATTCCTGCATTACAGAGCATAATCTATCCCCCTCATGTTTGCGAAGACGTAGGGTCAGTGTTTGCAGTCTCAGTGCAGGTAGAACCTTAGGAGAAGGGTCAAAACCCACTGCTCTGGGAGCACGGGTGACGGAGAGTTGGGGTCGCAGGGTCCCGACATTTAGAAGGATGTTTTTAGTGGTCAAGAGTCAGTGAGAAAGTGCAAGTTTGCATCCCGGAACGGTATGAGGGGACGTTATCTCTGCACGTCAGCATTTCAAGCGGAGCAGGTTCTTCTACAATGTTGAGTTTGTTATTTCCAGGACAGTAACTTCAGGGGACTGAAGGGGATGGGAACTGTTGCTTATGGCACCCGGTGGGAAGAGTCCTTGGGCACGCCCAGCTCTTGGGTAGCCGAGACAGATGAGGACGGTGAGGGTGGAGAGAAAAAGCCCCTTTGTCTCACACAGTTCGGAGGTGCTGGAAGAAGAGTAGGAGTGACTTGCCCACCACTGTGCTTCTCTCCTCTCCGCTCATTAAGCAAGGCTCGAGGACATTAAAAATGCAGCATTTTTTTCGTACGCTTGCGTTTCGGTGACCTTGAAATCTAAATTGTGGTCAAACCCCAGGTGCTGAAAGAGAGAAGAAATGTACCTCTGAGAGTGACATATGCTTCTGAGTCTTGGGGATCACAGATATTACTTTGTATCTTATACTTCACTAGATCTTGTCAAGATAATATTGAGAAACAATATCTGTACCAGGGCAGGCAGTTCAGGGTTGTTCAGGTTTTTTTTGCCTTATCTAATAAAACATTCTGTTTTAGCCTTCCTTTGAAGGAAGGCTTTAAACTGAGTCACGAAGAAAATAAAGAACCTGTACAGTGTGGAACTCAGACACAATCTATAAGACGATTTGGGTGAAAATGCACTTCAGAGGAAAGAAAATTTTAAAGGGGTGGAGTGGAATTGGACTTGGGACACTTGAAGATACTTCTCTTTATCCATGCTGTATGAACTTGGGCGGGTAGTTCCACGTGCATGTCTGTGCCTCATCACTCCAGTGACCGTAGCAGTACTCCTGTGCTCTGTCTGTAACTTGTAAGCTTTATGGAACAAGGATTGTCACATTGCAGATGTCTAGCCCGGAGTGGCCTGCTTTTCCATCGAGCGCTCTCAGTGCAACCTGAAGGGACCAGCAGAGTAGGAGTGAGGGTGTCAGTTCATGGTAGGAAGAGACCCCCCACACCCTGCTCTTGGGAACTGAGCCTCCTACAAACAGAGCAGGAGTGTCTTCACGATAGCACATCTCAAATGAGCAAGATTATGTTGTACAAATGGGGTGAGAACGGCAATGCATATTTAATTGCTGTAGACAGAAAAAAAAATAAAAAAAAAATGCATAACAGCAAGCAGCAGTGTGCTCAGGTGGCCAAGAAGGCCAATGGCATCCTGGCTTGTATCAGGATTGGTGTGGCCAGCAGGGGCAGGGAAGGGATCTTGCCCCTGTACTTGGCGCTGGTGAGGCCACACCTTGATGGCTGTGTTCAGTTTTGGGCCCCTCACTCCAGAGAGGACATGGAGTTACTCGGACGTGTCCAGAGAAGGGCTACAAAGCTGGTGCAGGGTCTGGAACACATGTCCTGTGAGGAGCCGCTGAGGGAACCGGGATTGTTCAGTCTGGAGAAGAGGAGGCTGAGGGGAGACCTCATCACCCTCTACAACCACCTGACAGGAGGGTGCAGAGAGCTGGGTTTGAGCCTCTTCAGCCTGGTAGAAAGCAACAGGACAAGAGGGAATGGCCTCTAGTTGCGCCAGGGAAGGGTTAGATGGGATGTTGGGAAGGATTTCTGTGCAGAAGGGGTTGTTGGGCGTTGGAATGGGCTGCCCAGGGAGGTGGTGGAGTCCCCATCCCTGGAGGGGTTCAGGAGTTGGGTCGACTTAGAGCTTCAGGATATGCTGTAGGTGGGAACTGTGCTAGGCGAACGGTGGGACTAGATGATCTCCAGGGTCCTTTCCAACGTAGGTGATTCTGTGATAAATATTTTTATTTCCCTTTGACAGGCTGGTACCGAGGATACACACTCCGAAATAAATCTAAGAAGGTATGACCTCACTTTTCAGTAACTCTGATTATCTTTTTTTTTTTTTTCCTACACCTTGCCAGGCCCCATCCGGTGCTCTAATCTGCAATGCTTCTGCTGTTTTTCCTTGTCTTAATATTGTGCAGGTCTCCTGATCAATATGTCCTTTTCCTCAGCGATAGAAATAAAATGCCCTTGAGCTAAATGTTTCAGAACCATTAACTGGGTACTTCTCCGTTGTGAGCGTGCATAATGTAGTTTGAACTAGCAAAATTGAGTGCTGCATATCTGCATACACTAGCTTATTGCCTTATTATTGTGGTCTTGGACCTGGACACATCCAGCATTAGTTATATGTAATGGTAAGATTAGAGTTTTGGTTTGACTTGGAAAATATTCCAAAAAATTATGCATGCGTGGATCTCAGCCAAACTTCTTGAGGTTTGTGAAACCAGCCTGAAACCTGCATGGAAATCTGGTTTCCCATAGGAATCCTGGCACCTCTCATGTGGTAACATCCCTCTCAGTCTCCGTTTTTCAGGTGTAAAGAGGAATGAAAATAGAAAAGAATTGCAGTACTCCGAGAAGGTTTCTCTTAAATAAAGGAAACACGAGACCGGTGAATTTCTACAAATGCTCACGTGTTGTGAGCTTTTCTAGAGAAGCGCAGGTCCAGGGCAACTTGACAATGACTCCCAATTATTTTTCGTAGCAAAGACAAATGAGTATGACTGATAGTTTCCAAGAGTTTAGAGCATTTCATACAGAAAGAAGAGTGTCATTACAGTGAAACAAGGAATTGAATTTTCTGAGGTGCTAATACCAAATACAGTGCTCAAGCATGCAGCCTGATGCTCCTTCCTTACTTTTTTCCTGTGATACTGGGACTGGTGGACTTAAAACATTTCTGTTACAGGTAAACAGGAAACATCAGTCACTGCTCTGCTGATCATGCTCTTACCCCCTTCCCCTACTTTCTGTTGACTGCGTTTTTGTTGTGTCATGTCCTATGGTTTGATCTATTTATTTCTGTGTTCATTTTCAGGGCATTTTCCCCGAAACGTATATCCATTTAAAAGAGGCAATCGTGAAGGACCGGGGGTAGGTTGGCACTACTTGAGGTGTACTTCTGGTAGAAAAACCAGTGGAATGCTGTTTCCTTTGAAAACAAACACAACCAAAACCCAACTTAAGTAGTGGTGGTTGTAACGAATGCTCCTGTCAGTGTGTGCAGCAGGGCGTGCCACCTGTGCTGGACTTCTAGAGGTGCTTAACTTGTTTTTTTCAGAGCATTATACATACCAAAACAGTTGTAGGCATAGGAGCAGGAGAATACCATTTGTGAAGATAAGAAAGCTCTGCTAGAGAAGTTAGGAGTGAGGCAGGTCAATCGAACTACATTTCGCTCCTCTGGGGACTCCTGCAAGTCATAACACACTCCTGCTCGCAGCCAAGTAGCCAGCAGGAGTGTGAATTCCTTCCTGCCTTGGAAAACATTTGAGGAAATGACTCCTCATTTGTTTCTTAGAGCTGATTCTGTGATTGTTACAGTGAGAGGAAAGCAGCAGTTGCAAAGGAAGAGACTTTAGAAAATACTTTCTCTTTTTTTTTTTTTAATAACAGTGGCCAAGTTACCACTGCAAGTGGTGATTCTTCCAAACTTAATTACTATCTATTTAGTATGTTTCTGGAATGGATCCATTGAGAAGAACAAGACTGAAAGAAAATTGAACCATGCTTGCATTAAAAATGGATAGTGAATGTGCATGTATGTCTTGGAAAACCAGTTGAACAGCTTAAGAATCTTGGCACTGTGTGTGAGTGAACTGTGTGACTATCAAGCCGTCTGAAATTTCCATTTCCATAGTTATCAAAAAAAGATGTTTTACTACTAAGTTTTAATCTCGAGTATAACACCTTTTTTTATATTTTCTCCTTTTTTTTTTTTTTTTTTTTTTTTTCTCCAGACAACATGAAACAGTGATTCCAAGTGAGTTGCCCCTCGGCCAAGAACTGACATCTACCCTGAGGGAGTGGGCAGTTATCTGGCACAAGTTATATGTGGTAAGTTTTCTTCGGTGGTTGGTATTTTATTACATGACCTCAGATGAGGTGAGACTGGGCTTTTTGCAGGGCACTTTATTAGAACATTATGCAGAATTGTAAAGCTATAATTATTGTAAAATTGGTCTTGGGAGCGGCTAAAAGTTTTCTGCTGTCCCTTGGATGGGATGTGTGATCACAGACAGAACCGTGGTTTAGTCCGTGCCGCAGCGTTGGCTGTGCTTGAATAACTGTGTGATGACACAGCACCGATGAAGCACTGACTGGCACAGGTCACACTCAGCATCAAGTCAGCTGGCTGGGGCTGTGCGTGTGAGTCACTGTTCACTAGTGCAATAAGGCTTCCTGCTTTGCCTCTTGTGTGTCTGTTCTGTATGAGCCCAATATCTCTCTGTTGGGCGAGACACCATGGCGGTGTTTTAACAGAACCTTTAGCAAGTGTGAACTCTGTTTTTGTAGAAGTGTTGTAGGTACTTATTAGAATGGTTGATCCTCACCCCAGAGTGCCTAAAGCTCAAACAGGCAAGCTAAACAAAGGATGGGAAGAGAACTAGCGCTGCCTGTGGTGGGGGAAGATTTGACTTGTCAGAAGTCACGTCATACATTTAGTTTTCAGTTGCACGGGGGAGATATCTCTTGTCTACTAAATCTGTTTAGTAGCCTGACCATGTGATAGTCACTTCAGGAAAGTCAGCAGCCAAGATAACGCGTGAATTTGGTGGTTTTGCTGAGGTAGGTGCACTCTTGCTCAAAGAAACACAACTGCAGTTCACAATGAATTGCCTTCTTTTGAAGGTGGTGATTAAGGCACATTAAAGAGAGTCAAACTTGAGTTTTTTCTGTGGTTAATAGTGAGTTCAGCCTGTGTAGTATGTGCTCTGAGACTTTAATTAAGATGAGAGAATGGTTTTAAATTGGCTCTAACCATTTGGTTTACTCAGAGCAAGCTTTCCTTTTGAAAATTTCACCAGGCCACAAGTACATTTTGTTTGTGCACCACGAAACCACAAGAATTTGTTCCGCCCTCTTAATTTAATGAGTAGCTGTATGTGACGGTATTACTGTGTGAAAAGAGAGTTTTGTTCCTGGCTTTTTTTTTTTTTTTTTCTGAATAACTTTAGGATCCTAGCCTCAGAATCTATTTTTCTTAAGCGCAGAAATCTTTCATGTTCCTGTGTTTAACCAATATAAGTCTTAAAATAGTCTTGGAAAATGTTGTGGTTTGAAATGGATTTGAGTTTATTTTATTTTCCCCTGCAGTATGTATAAAAATAAAAAAAAAAAAAAAAGCTAAAGTAAAGGAGGAAGGAGGTATTTGAGGAGAAGAAGGAAATACAGGAGATTTTTTTTTCTTTGGCAAGGTTTCATTTCACTTCTTTAATTTCTGTGGTTTTCAGCAAGCATTGCACTGGTGGGTATATCTCCACTGTAAAATAAATATAAAAA
The DNA here is from genome assembly GCF_003259725.1 of Athene cunicularia. NCBI lineage: Eukaryota > Metazoa > Chordata > Aves > Strigiformes > Strigidae > Athene > Athene cunicularia. The sequence continues at coordinate 2,381,636 of NW_020799128.1, read as the reverse complement.
TGGATGAGAGTTTTTAACTTCCTTTAGTTAATAGGAGTTAGCTAATGTAAACAGCTGGAGAGATAACTCAGCTTTAGCTAACTGTCAGCTTGAGATCTGCTGTATATTTCCCTGAAAGCAAACACAAGTTGCCTTCTCTTTGCAATTATTTTTTTGCAAGTTAAGAACACCTTTTTTTCTTTGTTTGCTAAATATGTCTCTAATATCTTCCCTGTAGGAACTAAAAGACTCATCTACCCTCCACCAGCCCCTTCGCATTAGTTTAAATCAGAAGGAAGATGGCTATTTGTAACTCCCTTTAGATTCGGCTTCTCAGGGGGCAAATTACGAGTCGTTTACATCATTCATGTTCTTTGCAGAGACCAGAATGGGGAAATAATTGAAATGAGTCTCTCCTTCTGTTGTGTGGGAGCAGTTGGGCTTCAGAGTTAAACATTAACAGCTTTGATCCAGAGAAGTGACGCTGGTCAGCTGCTGCCTGAATGGACCAGCCGTGTACCCTTGCCTAGTGCCCACTAACTGTTGGGCGAGATGGAGGCACAAACCTCTTGACAGTCATTTTGGAGCAGCATAACCATAAACGCTGTCCGAGTCGATTAAAGTTTAATGTCCTTTGATTTGTGGTGCTTTTCTCTGAAAATGAGCTGCGCTCGGTGCTCGGTGCAAGTCAGAATCAGCCTAGTAACAGGCTCAGCGTGCAGTGGTGAAGAGAGGAGGCGGCCTGGGTTCCTTTGGAATGGGGTGACTGGTGTAGCTGACACTTCTAAAGGCTTCATTACTTATCGAATCACATCTCGCTACAAATACGACAGGTTACCACATAGCAATCCAGTTCTTAATTACAGCGTCAAACTAAAGAGCCTTAAACTATAGGAAGGAGATGTACAAGTGTGTGACGGATTTGGTATGGGTGGAACCAGTAAATAGCATGAGAAGTATTTCCATTCATTAAAGATAACAGCAGAAGTGGCAGGAGGAGGCTCTTCGCAGAGCAGGTTTTGACGTCCTGTTCAGTCAGTGCTTTATCATAACAGCTGCTGCATGAGATGAAAAATGCAGTGACTGCAGCAAACTCGAGCTAGTGCCTGGGTAGACTGGGGAGGTTGGTGTCTGGGAATCCAGCTGTGATATTTTTATTGCATTTTTGGACAACCTCTGGCACGGCGGTTTCAGTAGTTCTGTCTAGTGCTTAAAAAGCGTGGGATGAGTCAAGACTGTGTTGCATTAAGTTCTGCTCATATGTAAACAAAAATGAGTGCCCTGAAGATCAGATAATCATCGGCCTTATTTGCTGCTAGACACCAGTCGGAGAGATTATTGTGTTTCCACAGAACTACTCTGATTTCCATGAAACTCTAGTCTGGAGGCCACACGTGGACATGACAAGCCATGTGTGAGTTACCAGTGGTTAGAAAGTGAACCTTGAGGTATAACATGCATACTGGCAGGGACGCAGTGTATCCCAGGTATCGATGCATTTTGTTGAAGTTCTTTTTTTTTTATGTAATGGATTTTGAGTGTTTGATGGGACAGAGTAGTAAGAGAGCGGGGAGCCATGAAAATGAGTCCATGGGTTCAATTTGCTTAGTGTTCTGGCTTTAAAACGTAGTTGCTAATGCTGTAAACAGTGGTGCGGGCAGAGATTCCAATTAGCCGTGTTGCTAATGTTGTCAGTGTTGTATTCTGGTGACAAAAGGCCTTTTTTATATGTAACAAAGGGGCTGAAGAGTTCTTTAGGCTGGTGAAAGCTATAGGAGGAACAGCCATGAGAAAAAGCCTATGTGGGCTTCAGTGTCGATCATCTGTTGTTCCTATTTACGTTTTGGCATCACCTTTAGACTTTTAAAAGCAACTAAAGTGTTTGCCTCAGAGTCTTACTGTCTAAAGAGGCAATACAAACGGGAAACGTGCATCAAAAATGACTTGCCCCACGTCACACATTCTGAGAGGGGCAGAGGTAAGGAGAAAAGAGCCTTTGTATATTAAGTTGGAGCTCCTGTCTCAATCTGCTGAGTCAGCTCTCTGTCCTGTATGTTAAAAGCACCCATCGTTGCAGTTTAAGTGCTGGAAAACATCAGAAGTCCATTTTTTTGTCTGTGAGGTTTTTCTGAAATAATGTCCTGAGGAAATAGTGAAAACCCTGAATCTTGAGACACTTGAACCTTAGCAGTGCAGAGTACTGGAGAGTTTGTTCCGTGGGTCTAATCCTGTAGTGTCATACTTTGAGATATTTTTAGTAAAATATAATTTGTATGGTAGATTCAGTTGAGTACATTTCAGAAAGCTCACTGAGCTCATTGTTTTCAGGCTATCACTAGTTTAAAATTGTCCCTTTTTTTTTCCTGTAGGACAACAAGACGACGCAGTTTCGGCACGTCCAACAGATGACTTACAGCCTGATAGAATGGAGGTCACAGATACTGTCTGGGACTCTTCCCAAAGATGAGCTGGCTGAGCTCAAGAAGAAAGTCACCGCTAAGATTGACTATGGCAACAGGTAAACTCCAAACTATGTCTTGAAGGCTGAGCAGACTCCCCAATCCCAGTAGAGGCTGTAGGTGGCTGTTAAAATGTACAAAATGGTGTAAATGGCTGCATGAGGGGAACACTGAATTAGGCTTTATGGTTTTCCTTGGAAAGGGGACGACTGCAGCTTTCAGTCCCCGTCAGAATGTGACTAGCCTGGCAGGTGGGCATGTAGCAGTTGGTTCTTCATATGCCAGCAATCTCTTTGGTTTGGCAGGAAACGTTACCTGTCTTAATTCTGCAGAAATGCTGGCACATGAGTGTCTTTCCCGTGGAGCACAATTTGTGCCTGACTAGCTGGAGCCAGGATTTGGCTGCCAGTTATGAACTAAACTGCTTTATCAGCAACTGAGTAATATGATTCTATGCACCAAAACTCCACCTTTCATTGGTTTGTACGGAACGGGAACTGTCTCCAGAACTCATTTATCTGCCTGTCAGACTTGATTCGGGTCAAGCAGTCAATTAAGAAGAAAGCTTATGGCAAACAATACTAATTAGCCATAATCCATACGCCTGATAGATATACATACCTTTCTTTAAAAAAAAAAACAAAAACAAACCAACAAACCAAAACCCACAACTTTAAGTGAGAACGAAGAAGATGTCATCTTAGAATTAAGTTACCTAATTATTTTTCCCTTTAATGGGAAAATGAGGGGTGAGGGATAAGTATTTCAGGACAGGAGAACAGCAATGTGATTATTACAAGGCATGGAGTTGGTGTGCACCGGCTGCCTAGTGCAGTCCACAGTTTGATCTGTGGTTTGTGCTCATTCAGTCACCTTTGCTTCTTAAATACTGTGCGGCTTCTTTCATTCTCCTGACTTGCATGCTATTCAGGATTCTAGGTTTGGACCTGGTTGTACGAGATGACAATGGGAACATCTTGGACCCAGATGAAACCAGCACAATCTCTCTCTTCAAGTCCCATGAAACTGCCTCCAAAAGGATTGAGGAAAGAATCCAGGAAGAGAAGGTACATCTCTTGTCGCTGGCTTTTTCCTCTTTAAGTAACTAGTACCCCCTGTATCTGTGCGTTCCTCTTAAGGATACTGTGCTACTTTGGCAGCAGAACTAAACTCTACCCTGTTTGTTTTTAATGGGAGTTTTCTCCTTCTTTGCAGTCCCTGCAACAGAATTTGGACCTCCGAGGGCAGCCAATATTCAACACGACACATACGTACAGCCTGTATGTAAACTTCAAGAATTTTGTCTGCAATATCGGAGAAGATGCAGAGCTGTTAATGAGCCTCTATGATCCTGACCTCTCCAAATTCATCAGGTAGGGCTTGTTTTGTAGGGGCATAAACAATTTACCCATCAGAGTGGTCATTCTAAAGAAGCCAGCAGAGGTTAGAAAGGAAGATCCTGGAGATGAGTTTTTCTGTTCTGTTGCTTGCTGCCTCAGTAGTGATTTGGAAGGTTATTTAATTTCAGATGAGATGGGAAGACAAGGTTCTGAGCCCATGCACTCCCCTTCTTAAAACTGGGCATTTCTGTGATACATTAGTTAAAATCTCAGATTGTCTCTTTGTGTTCCTAAGTTTCCCTACTGTTGCCACTAGCCTTGATGCATTTGATTAATTGCTTCCTGTTAAATCATGTCTATGCATGATGTTTGCTGTCAAGTCGGTACAAGTTCACACCTAAGAGTTGGGCATCTGGTACTGGTAGGAGAAGATATGAAGAACTTTATCAGTGAAGCATGTACGTGTCAGGCACCCTCTGTCTCCATCACTGAAGTTATCAGGTGTGGACGTGGAGTCAGAGTTCTGTAGGGGAGTAACTGAGAGTGCCCATCGACATCGTGCCTGCCTTCTGCCTTCTCTGAAATGAGTCACTTCAGAATCACTTTGGGATAGATTTCAGCAGAATTTTTCAAATATTCCTAAAAGATCAAAATAGTTTTCAACTTTTGCCCAGGGAGTGGCAATGTCAGGTGTGGATTTATTTAATATCTTTATTTGCAGTGAAAATTACCTGGTCCGTTGGGGCAGTAATGGGATGCCTAAAGAAATCGAGAAACTAAATAACCTTCAAGCAGTCTTTACTGTAAGTTATTGTATTTACATCCTGGAAATTCTTCCCCCACGCTGCAACCATCTGAGTTTTGGGTTCTTTCCTTCTCTTGTCCCTCCATCCAACAGAGAGGGATCATGTCGTGTTTTGGGGTGTTTTCATGGATACTTAAGATCTTACAGGCAGCCTCAGGGGAATGCTCTGTAAAGTATTTTTTTTAATATATCAATCCAAAGCAGTAGTACAGTATTATTTTGCAAAGTACTGTCAGTGGGTGTTGCTTACCTGTGCATTTCTGAAAATCCTATTAAACACTTCTCTGCTGGAGCCTAAGTGTACCGAAAATCTAGATCATAGTTGGTTGTTGTCCATTGCTTTGCTGATCCTCCTCTTCTTCTTTGCAACAAGATGTTAATGGAAAAATTGCACCTGAAGGGAATAACTTCTGACCGGTAGCAAAGGTGGCACAAGCTAACTGCTTTGTCATCAGGATCTGCTATTTTGGCAGTTAATATCACTTAACTCTCCTTTCAGTACTGTTGCTGGAGTGTGTTATCAAAGAGTAATGGGATGTTTAAAAATTGCTGTGTGGAAATTGCTAGTGTTTTTGTAGTGTGGATTTTTTCTTCCCTCAGGCTTGACTTGTTTTACTTCTTAAAAAAAAAATAATTTCCTTTTATATATGTGTCCAAGCTAACAAAAAGCCTTACCCCTTCTGTCCTTTCCTTTGCCATTCATAAAGTGGATTGATATAACTGTATTTTAAATCATTTCTAGGATTTAAGCAGTTCTGACTTGATCAGACCGAAAATCAGCTTGGTGTGTCAGATTGTGAGGGTGGGGCATATGGAGCTGAAAGATGGGAAGAAACATACCTGTGGACTCCGGAGACCCTTTGGCGTGGCAGGTACGACAGATCCCATCAGTGGAGGAAATGGCATGGCCCAGTGGCTGGGACAGTGGCCCAGGAGTCCGTCAGCAAAGCCTGCTGGCCTCCTAGTGTCACCGTCTGTGGCTCCAACACAGAGATGCTGACACTGAGCTGCATCCTCATAGTGCCCCTCTGAGCCTTTTAGTGAAAGGTCTGTGTGAAGATGAAGTTCTGGTCCTGTTCACTTTTTGTTTTGTCCCCCCCTAAAGAGATAACACGCTGCCATCAGTGCAGTAGACTTTTCAGATCTTTATCAAAAAGGGATTTGCTCCTTGTACTGATGGGATAAAGCTGGAGATTTTAAAGGAGCCCTGGTGAATGAGACATCCAGTTCCTGTTCAATTCCTGTGATCTCTGGAGAAGAGACTTGCTGGAAATTCGTGGTGGAAAACAATTTCAGAATAGTCAGCATTTGGAATCTAACTGTAATTTCTTTGCTTTGAAATGCCCGAGTACCATCTGTTTTTTATCAGAGTATATTCACCTTCACTGTCAGAGGCTGACTTACGCATCAACGAGAAGGTGCTTTTTAAAAAGTTAAAAAGAGATGGGTGCTCTCTGTTGCTGTCATGAGTGGCACTGGGCCAAAATAAGCAACTGTTGTTTCCATTCTGATAGGGGAAAGCTCTCTGTGTTCTTTAGCAACTTGGCAAACCTGTGTGATGAACTTGTGTTGTTGCAGTGATGGACATAACTGATATCATACACGGAAAGGTGGATGATGAAGAAAAGCAACATTTTATTCCGTTTCAGCAGTAAGTACTGGACTTCAGAGTTCGTCACATATCTGGCTTATTTAAAGCAGTTGTCCTTTGGAGAAGGACAAATTTGTATGGGAGCCTGGCAGTGTACCAAGGTCTCTACAAATAGATTAGCTTATGGCAGCAGTCAGCTCTTTGAAGGAAAAGATTTTTGTCAGTCCTCTGAAGCTTTTGTTCCCCTTGATTTACATGTCTGTATGATAGGCTAAATTGCTTGGGGAGTTTTGGCAATGCAGCTAAAATTGCTGGGTACCCGTATCGTCTGAGGTAAGAAAGAAGAGCACAGTGTGAAATAACATCGTGGGGTCTGGGAGATGTGACCTTCAAAACTGTTAGGGGGTTGGGAGGCAAGATTTCCAGAAACACCTGAGCACAGGGAACACAACTCCTCCTTGTCACTACTCGTGGTCTCTGTGCGTTGTCTGCCACTTCCCACAGCACACAGGAAGGGTGAGTAGAGGGCAGTAGGAAAGGGATTTCTGCCTCCTTCTGGGAATGAAAGCCCCAATGTGTTTTGCATTTCTGTGTGGCTGGTTAGACTTGTGTGTTCTGCCTGCTCTCTGATTGCTCACTTTTTCAGCACATTAAAATAACTAAAACAAGGCTTGTTTGGGTAGACTCAGCCGTGTTGTTACAGCCCTAAATACAGCAATCCATTTGGTGTAGCCATATGTTATTATAAGGTATTTTCGGGGGAGATTGTGTGGGTTGGTTTGTTTTCTGTTTTTTTTGTTTTTTTTTTTTCCTCTTACCCTTTCAGGGCCTGAAAGGCTGGAAAGACGGATGTCTCTTCCTTCACAGAATACTGTTGGTCTTTTTTTTTTTTTTTCCATCTTTCTTTTGTTCTGATGAGGCTGAGTTTAGATCCTAATCTGGACACCTCTACAAGCATGGGGAACCTGTGAGGACATCATTTTGTAAATGCTTTGGGTCGTTATTGATGGTGTGGGGACAGGAGTGAAGTCAGGTTCGAGATCCAGAGCTCAGTAGGCGTGTTTGTGACTAGGGAGAGGTTCATCACTTGTGCGGCCTCACAGCAGTCGCTAGTGACGTTAACCTCTCCCTAGTTAATCTCCATAGTGATGGAACTCCATAGTGATGAAATTAATCCATTAATCTCCATAGTGATGAAATAGTGGAACACCACCATGTTCCTGCGTGGTGGCTGGGCTTCTTCTCACAGGTCTGCAGGGCAGCCTGTGGATGGAGAGCAAGATCAAAGCAGAGCAGACTACATTTATGGTTGTCCTGAGGGCTCCTATTTCAGTATGACACAAATATAGTCATGGAGCCTTTCGGTCAATGTTAATTATCCTAAACCTGAGCTAGCACTGTGATATAATTCCTAATCTAAGAGTTTAAATGTATTTCTATTGGGTTTGTCCAGGTCAAGAAGAAGAAAAAAAATTCCCACGGAATCCTTTAAAAATAATATATTTCCTTGGAAAAACAGTCAAGCTGTCAGCCAGCCCTCTTCTTGCAGAGCACATGTCTGATGTTAGTCTGCTTCCCAGTCTCTTTTGTTGTCCTTCTCAGGATTGCCATGGAAACATACATCAGACAGCGACAGCTAATCATGTCCCCACTGATAACTTCCCATGTGATCGGAGAAAATGAGCCCCTCACTTCTGTCTTCAACAAAGTCATCGCTGCAAAGGAAGTGAATCATAAAGGGCAAGGTACAGCAGTTGGGCGAGAAGCTCATGGAAGGGTTCCCCTTGCTTACGAAGGAAAATAAATGGCTTGTGAGAGTCCAGAGATCAAGGCTTCCCGGAGTTTGCTACCTTCCTTGAGCCAAACATACGGTCTTTGTAATGGTTGTCACCCCAGCACGTTGGGAGCTAAGACAAAGAGAGAACTGGGAACGGTTCTTGTGTGAAAAGAGCTTCTCTAGCTGCTCACTCCTTTGCTAGCAATGTAATATTTTTAAGGTAGAACTCTGTGTATGGACAGAAAATATTTTTAAGTGAACACATTCTAAATGGCTTTGGGTTTAAACTGCATTATTCCAGATTCTTCTGCTCTTGCTTGTGTGTTTGGCCTTTAGTCAGATACACTAGCAGATTCATCTCCGAAAGTTTGTATTTTACTTCAGAGAACGTACTTGCCCAGTAAAGCCTTATTCAGTGTTAGGGACATGGACAGCTGGGCAAGTGAGAATCAGCTTGGGGTACGTAAGGCACTGTTGCGTGGAGATCACACCAAGAAATAGTTTTCTCTTAAGCATAGGCTTAAATTTCCTGGTTTCATACTTTTTTTTTTTTTTTTTCCGTAAACAAGTGCTACCTTTCTTTTCTTAGGTCTTTGGGTCTCCCTGAAACTGCTTCCTGGCGATCTAGCGCAGGTTCAGAAGGATTTTTCCCACCTTGTAGACAGATCAACTGCTGTGGCTCGCAAAATGGGATTCCCTGAGATAATCCTTCCTGGTAGGTCCCATATGCCTTTACGCTTCCATGGAGTGAAAGAGACAGCTGAAATTCTAGAATTTCTGCTATGAACAGATTTATTTTAAAACTATCTGAAAACTTGTTTTCATTTTTCTTGAAATTTCCAGCCAATCTCTTTTTTTTTTTTTTTTTTCCCTGTCAAAGAAGTGAAAACATGAGCTTCCTTTCTTATACTGAAAAATGTGCGTACTTTTTGGAAGATTTCTGTCAAAGAGACATTTGTGTTACATATAGGTTTGACCCTTCTCTATTTAATCCATTTAGAGTGGATTTAGCCTTATAGAGCTCATTACATTTAAAAGATTTACATAAAGGCAGAGGTTTATAAAAAGACGAGTGGTACATTTTAAAAGATTTTGTATCATTTGAGATGCAGATGAAATGGTGGATGTTGGGTGTCGTTAATTAGCTGATATCAGTAAAGGCTAAAAAGATGATAAGGATAACATGGTACCCAAAGATGTTAACTGTAAAACTGTGTGAGAAAAACAGCTCACTGAGTGCTATGGATTTTAGGTGATGTTCGAAATGATATTTATGTCACCCTGATACAAGGGGAGTTTGACAAGGGGAAGAAGAAGACTCCCAAGAACGTAGAAGTCACCATGTCTGTACACGATGAAGATGGCAATCTCCAAGAGGTACGATGGCTTTTGCAGGGGGTCACGAGGGTGCTGTGTTCACTGGGTGATAGCTCCAGTCCCTGGGATCGTATGTGCCAACTGTCTGCAAGAACTGTGTGATAACGAGCAAGAGATGTTATAGGTGATCTCGGTGACCAAATTTAAAAACTCACTGATTTATTTATTTTTTTTAATTTATGCGAGCAAATCTTTAAAGATTTTGTAAAACTTTCAAAGCGGTGACATGCACTGAGTTCCCTTGACTGTGAAGAGTAACTGACACTTAACTTCCTTGTACCAAAGGCTTTGAGTAACTGACAGTTACATGCTCTGAAAATTTCTGACCCAAGATACTTCTTGCTTTCATTCTGGACCTTACCTTTTCTTTCCCCCCCCCGCCCTTGTCTTTTTGTCCAAAGAAAGCTATCCATCCTGGTGCCGGTTACGAAGGCGTCTCCGAATACAAGTCTGTTGTTTATTATCAAGTCAAGCAGCCTTGCTGGTATGAAACTGTAAAGGTAGGAGCGTGTCATTTACAGTCTCGTAAACTTTCTTTGTGTGGAAAACAGAACTTTTAACTTTAAAAATCAGTGGGTGCATCAGTAACAGGATTGTAAATTGACCGGTGATGGAGAATGCTGGTGCTGGATTTTTCATTGTATTATCCTGTGCAGGTGTCCATTGCAATAGAAGAAGTCAGTCGTTGCCATTTAAGATTCACTTTCCGTCATCGGTCATCACAGGAGTGTAAGTATGAGAGGAGGAGGAGTACTGTACTCTCCTGCTCTCACTGAGATTTTCTGAGCATCCACCAAAAGCATAGCGCTTGCATTTCTACTTATTTCCAGCGTAGTGGATTTTCTTGCAAGGACAGAAAAATCATTCAGTCTTTTTACAGCCTTAAAAAAATTTTTTTGGTGCTTCCAAAACTGAAACTGAACTGGTGGTTCTAGAACTGAAATTAGATAGGAAGCACCACGTTAGCCCCATTGAAAGACAGTTGTCAGTGCTTACTGCTGCCTTGGCTTCTCGGTGTATGGTGTTATTTTTATTTCAGGACCTTCACAAAATTCAGTGCAAAGCCTGGTGGGCTTCTAATGGTCTTCCTACAGGAGGATTTCTAATTAGGTTACTGAAAGGCTAATGAGAAAGTTGGAGCCAGATGTTTCGTCAAACAACTTCAGAGCCCTGAAACGAGCAATAATGTGAGACTAAGTCCTTGGAGGGCTCTCAAAAAAATTCTCTTAAGGTACCCGGGAGATGCAGTGACATAATCCCACAACCATACCTCACAAGCGGATTTGCGAAATCCCAACCAAAATATCTATACTGTTGTATATGTCCATCTAGCAGCACGATTAACCCCTAAAATTCGGGTGGCAAAAGACGCTTCAGAGAGGGTGTGTTTATTTGTAGTTGCAGATACCTGCTAAGTGCCTTGAGATGGGAGGGAGAGAGAGCGAGCTCTTTCTGCTGTGGATCACAATGTTTGCTGGCTCCATCACCTTCCTGTGTGATGCTCTTAAATACAGAAGAAGCTGCATGGAGTTAGAGAGCTGCATGATGGATACTATCGGCATAAATAAGACGATTCCTAATGAAGATTTTCCTTTCTGTTTGCAGCTAGGGATAAGTCTGAGAGAGCTTTTGGCATGGGCTTTGTGAAGCTGATGAACGCAGATGGAACAACACTGCAAGATGGCAAACACAATTTGATTGTTTATAAGGTAGCTGGGGCATTCGCAGTCTTCACCTTTGTTTAACTAACCGAAACAACTCTCTTGGCTGACTTTTTTTTCCTCAAAATGTAAACATCGTAACTGCAGAGATTTTTAACAGTTTTTCTAGGATAATAGGACAGAAATCCCTCAGCTCTGCTTTCGCTGATGGGTTTTCTGACTGCAAGTACACAAATCCTTGTGTGTGTGTGTGTATAGAGCGTTTTTTGTCTAACATCATCCGCTTAGTGTGCAGCAAACAGGCCTGGTGCCTACCTGCTTTGGAGGATCAGTGTGTGATGGGGAGAGTTAGTGCTTTTAATCACAGTAGAGGAAAAAGTTCATGCATTGCAGTAGAAAACTGAAGTGAGACGTGGGGGCAAATCCTCCTAAACTCTGTGGCTTGAATCGTTCTGAAAGGAGCTTAGTTAGTTGGCAGTATGGGCAACTTCTGTGCTGTAGAGGCGCAAACAGACAATGTGAGTAAGCAACTGTAGACGTGAGAAGGTGTTTAAATCCCTCCCTGGCTGTGACTGTGTTGAAGTGTCTCTGCAGACGAGAACTGCAAGAGGTCAGATGCTCAGCCCGGGATAACCCTTGTCTTTGCTGTGTTCAACCAACAGGGTGATAACAAGAAAATGGAAGATGCTAAATGCTACTTAACTCTTCCTTGTACCAAAACGGAGATAGAGGAGAAGGAGGCCCCCTCGGGGAAAAATCTGCACCACCTAGCCAACTTCACACCCACTAAAGATAGTACAAAAGACAGCTTCCAGATTGCCACTTTGATCTGCTCCACCAAACTCACCCAGAACGGTAGGTCTGGCCTTAGCAGCCTAGCTGTATCACAGTCTATTTGAAGCAGAGAGGGCACTTTCTTTAAGCAGATTTTTTGCCATCGCAGCAAGCGTAGGCAAAGTGCTTTCGCTTTAATCTTGCTGTTTCATGTGTCAGTGGCAGCCTGATCCCAGCATTGTTGGCATCATGTTGTCAGTACAAGCTACAAAGATGTTTACGCAGCCACTAAAGACCGTGTCACATGAATATTTTATCCAAACTACCAATGCTAAACCAAACAGGTTTGTTGGCATGTGTAGAAATGGCACCCATCAGTGTATATGTGTTTTCAGAATGATCAAATGTTTAAGGTTAATTATCTTCTTTCCTCTGCTTGTTAAGTACTTAGTAATTAGAACTGAACTCTTCAGGATGCTGTTATGCATTAACTCTGCACTGCGTGCTGGCAAAGTGGTCAAAATGAAGAATGATGTATAGGTGAGAATGAATACAGTATGTGCTGGTAAATGATGTGAGATTTCCAGTAGCTCTGGAAGGCTCTTGGTACAACCCACTCTCTGACTTCGGGAAAGAAGCATCTGAAAATGGCACCAGCCGTGGCTCCAGTGAAGCGTTGCCTGTTCTGTTCAAGGGTTGAGCTTGGCCAGTTAGCTGAAGTTAAATGCCCCACTGACATATCCATGTGCATGAGGGCTGAATCCAACTTCCATTCGCCCGTTTGCACCTTTCTGCCCTCCTTGCATGTTAACTCTGTCTCTGAATGTGGCGTTCTTTGTCAAAGCTGTCAAGTTTCAAATAGTAAATTAATTTAGTTTCACAACAGAGATGATATGTACGTATTTCATTAACATGGCAGATGTGTGTGAAACCTGCCAGACTCGTATGACTGTAGTTTGTGATGAAACCTGAGGTCCTGGAGTGTCCCAGAACTGTGACAAATAGCTCTGCAGCTTAATATCATTTATACAAGAGGTTTCAATTTTAAGAACCATCGCCAAGAGGCTGCTCTAAAGTAAACACAAACATTAGTAAGAAAAGTCATGCACAACATAAAATTCCTAGCTCGAGATTCCTTCTCTTGAGTGAATGAGAAGCCTGCAAAATTGTCTACCTTACGTTATCAAATTACACCAAAATTAACTTTCTTGCCAAGACAAAAGAACCATCTCAAGGTGGTAATCTGTACATCAGTGTGACTTTTCCGTGTAAGCTGATTCTAAAAATAACCTCTAGTGCTTGCTCTGTGTTGTTCTGCGGCCGTTCCGTCAGGTCTGTTGTTGTAATCTGTTTCTAATTGCTGATGTTCTGTCCTGGCTAGTTGACCTGCTGGGTTTGTTGAACTGGCGTTCTAACTCTCAGAACATAGCTCACAACCTGAGGAAGCTCATGGAGGTGGAAGGAGGAGAAATTGTCAAGGTATGCACAGAGACCTGAATCTCCTTGTTATGCAGACACTGATGTATGTGCTTGATGTTGACCTTGGAGGGCTGTAACTGGATTGTACCCAAAAGCTCTCTGTATAGGCTAGGAGAGCGCTGCTAGCTGCTCAGCAACAGGAGAGCAAAAGCTATACTTTGCCCTAGGAGCTCTCATGAGTGGAATTCCCCAGAATTACAGAAGTTAAATGTTACCAGCATCAGGGAGATAGTGGTGACTTTATTTCCCCCTGTATCCTTACGAAATAGAAGCTACACTCAAAGTCTAATTTTTAATTTTCAGTAGTGGCTCTGGGTCTCCTTTTGGAATAAGGACTTGCTGTGGGTCTAGGAACAGAGTGCAGAGAAGGGCCAAAGAGCTTATAGTCAGAGTACCATGGGCAGCAGACCTGAAATGTGGGGAAATGGCACAGAAAATGGTCTGCTGGAGGGTTTAGTAGTAAGATTTCTGTGGTTCCAAGTGCGGGTCTTCTGGCATTATGCAAGGTCATGGATTTACTTACTGGCTGAACAACTGCTGAAGTAAATGCTGTGTCATTGCAGACCAGTCTTTATGTAAAATGTCATCCCTTAGTACAGGGTCTGTGGTTGATTTGGCCCACTGCAAGCTTAAACTATATGGGCAGAATTAAGTGTAATCACTGGGTCTCTTGCTAGATAAAAAGATAAATAGAACAGAGAGGTGGAGCTGATAAGCAAAGAACCTCCTTGCTTTAGTGAGGGAGAAGAGCGTGATGGTCATGACAAGCACATGAATGAAGAGAGGACTAAGATCCTTTTTAAAATGTTCTTTCATGGGCAGCTCTTACAGTTCAGCTGGGCTAGTCTGCAAAGAGAAAAGTGATCCAAAAGAGTAGGCTCTCATACAGGAGTCCAGAAGTAGTCATCTCTTTCCACCCTTTTACTGTTCTTTTTCCCCTCTAGTTTTTGCAAGACACCCTTGATGCACTTTTCAATATAATGATGGAAATGTCAGAAAATGAAACCTATGACTTCCTTGTGTTTGATGCACTGGTGAGTGAGTCTTCTTTTGTGAATTTAGAGTATTCTTTTTTCAGCCACATTTTCAGTCTGTTCCTGGTGCTTCCTTTCAATGAGTGGTTGGTATTTTGCTCTGAGAAATAAATTATATTTAAACACTTTTCCAGGCGTTTTCCGGAGCTAAAACTGAGATACACATTGAGCATTTTAGTAACCACAGTGAGAACAGTGATAAACGTCACATGATTTATAGTAATTTCTTCAGAGAACTTCTTGCGTTAAGGCAGTTTACAGAAGAGAAAAGCCGTATTATCTAGCTGAAGCGCAAAGTGAAATGATTAGTTCAGGGTCGTGGTGGTGGAGGATTTTTGGCTGTGGTGGGAGTGGAACCTGTGCGCCCTAATCCTAGGCCAGTCCTTAGGCAGTGGGGATGGCTGCTCCTCTGAACCCTTACAGAAGGATTGTAATGAGTAAAAAGAGCTCACAAGGAGTTTTCTGCTTCATGGGAGAGCCTGCTTAGTGTGTGTGGGAAAGGCTCTGGCTTTGGCGAGCAGTGCAGTAACGAGGCTGCGCGCTTCGTGCTGATCCACAAATACCTACTGGCAGTTCAGGAAAAAATAAGAAGTCAGATGTATCCAGCTGACACTGGTCGGAGGAGTGGACACAGGAGGACAGAATGTCCTACATGTCATCGTAGTAACAGGCCTGAATGTTTGCTGGGAGTATATAAATCATCAGAATCTCAGGTTCTAGCTTGAAAAGCATCATCTTTTTGCTTTGAAAAACGGCCTTCAGCAGCTCTCTGCCTGTGTAATGACAGTGTCACCTAAAGACTGTGAGTAATGCTGTTTCCTCTGTCACTGCTGCTGCTTTGAGAAGTAGCTCCCCTTTATCTCTTAAGATTTTCAATCCAAATGCTGCTATGACTTACCTTCCCTCTGAGCAATGAGGCAGCTGCACACCCCACAGTATTTAGTCACTATTAGAGTAATGAATAACACTAATGCTGTTCGAAAACCAAACAAAAATCTATGCCCCAGCAAAATAAATGACATGCAATTAGAGACCGTGCTCTGTTCGAGTTAGTTAGAGGTTGTACAGCTCTGTACATCTGTTTCCTTTTGAATTTTTGGCAGGTATTTATTATTTCTTTGATCGGAGACATCAAGTTCCAGCATTTCAACCCTGTACTTGAAACTTATATTTACAAGCACTTCAGTGCGACCCTGGCGTACGTGTAAGTATTGGTCACCACAGACCCACGGGCTGTCGCTCAGACGGCATCTCATGATCCTCTCAGTAAACCAGTGGGATAAAGGCAGCATAGACCAGACAAGAGTGTTCTGCCTGATTCTTCTCTGCTTTAAGGAGAAAGAAACCCTGTAATTACCCCTTTACCCTTTAAAAAGTTTGTTTAAAGAATTTTTTTCTGTAAGGAAACTGCTGTCATGGAGAATCACGTGTGCGACTTTGATTCAGACTCTCTTTTGAACTGTAGTCCTCTCTCTGTGTGTGTGTTTGTGTTGTAAAAACATCTTCGTGTTTTTACATGATTGATTTCCTATAGAAAATGGGTTTAATGAGGTTAGTCTGTATACATCTCCCCCTTACAACTTTTGAGTGCTTTGGTCTAGTACTGCTGTAGAAGGCTGGTGGGGCACGGTAGGGATGGTGTTTATGGGTATATGCAGAAGACAACAGAAAATATCATAAGTTGGTCTGTGGGGGAATTGATGAAAGAACACAGATTCATAAGAAATCTGGTCTGTTAGGTATTGCTCCTTATGGAACTCTTTTGTCTTGCCAGTAGCTGCTTCAGTCTTTCAGTCCACCCCACCCCAAAAGTACTTCGAGCAGAGGAAAGTTTGAAGTAGTCTGTATACTTTGTACTCTGGGCTACAGTTTTAGGGTTATGGTGGGCAGAAGCAGAACCATATGTGGCTGAAATAAGAAGAGCAGTGTTGTGGTTGATGGTAGCAGAGGTAAGAGTGGTGTTCACCTCCACTCTCTGCCTACAGCCAAGCAGGTTGAGCAGGCCACAGACTTCAGAAAAGGATTAAATGTCACGGTGAGGTTTAAACGTGCAGGTTACACGAGATTACACTTAGCACTGAAACTCCCTCACACAGACTGTCATTGCTTCAGAAGAAATTTGCAATTCTTTGCTTTTGGATGTGTGGGTATGGACAGTGGGAGTAATTCTGTTTCCCTGTAGCGTTTTTATCTGTGGAACTCAAAGCAGTTTAAAAAATTCCACTCACAATCTTTAGTCCTATTTTATCAAGGAAGGAAGAGCTGACGTGCAGAATTTATTTAGGTACGTGTGAAAATTTAGTTGGCTTCATGTGCTTAAAAATGAGGCATTTGTTGAAGTGCTGTAGCTAGTCACAGCTTACGTGGCCAAGGATACCCAGAAAGTTGGTGGAGAAGCCAGGAATAGCGCCAGGATCTCTTGACTTTCAGCTCCTTCATCTAGTGCCCCTCAACCTAAAGGTCATTCCCCTCATGGTAACAGGCAACTAAAACGTTAAAACTGAGGCCAGTAGGGAGGGCAAAAGCAGAAACCAAACTCCTTTTCCCCTCTAAGTCTATTCTTACTTTTACTGATGAGCATGAATTCCTAGTCCTGAGTATTCAGCCTCTTTGGGTGACTGTCAGCCTAAAGGTGGTTCTGTGAGGAGACACAATTCCGCAAAGCTCTCGCGTCCCCGTCTCCTGGATTGATTTCTTCTTCCCTGCCCTGGCCACACAATCACTGCTTGCATGTGATTTCCCTTCCTTCTTCCCTGTAACCTGTGGAAAAATCATCATTCTTACTTCTCTTCACTATAAATAAACTTCTTTGATTAACGAGCACCCTGTATCTTAGCTTTGTTCTTCCCCTGCCTTTCTTTTCAGCTGAGCTTAACAGTGTGATATCTGCATAATGCCAAGTGGACTGGGATGTTATATAGTGTCTTCCATGTGCTCCAGGTGCCAGAATTTGACCAAGCAGGGGGTTGGATGCTGGGAGTGTGGCAAACAGAGCAAGTGAGCGCAAGAGCTGTTTTACACTTGGCCATCACTCACACACCGCTTTGGGTGCTGTGAGTTGTTTAATGAAGAGGATTTTCCCTGAATATTAGCTGCCATAGCACGCGCGGGTCGTGAGCTGATTCAGCAGAAACTAGACAGCAAATACTCAGCAACGTGTTCATGCAATTTCTGTTCACAGCTCTCAGAGCGCTCAGTATTGCTTCGGAAGAACTTTGTGCTCCACACGTGGGAGTTGCTAACGTGTGAAGGTGTCAGTCCACTCGCAGTAATAGGTTTTCCAGCTTCCTGAGCACTTCATTTTGGGGGGGGGGGGAAAACAATAAAGCAGCTCAAGAAGCTGGAATGTGTAGACAAATTTGTAGGCTTTTCTGAGAATTCATGAACCGGTTATGAAAGTCTGGCATCCCATGAAGCCAAAGGTTTCAGAAGGAAATAGGCTGTGAAGAGGAACCCCTGTCCGATAGCTGTTTATTAGACTGTAGTTCCTCTCTGGCATAAGGAAGCTGAGCTTCCACAGAAACGCAACGGTGTCTATATTTATTCTCCTTTTTTGTGTTATTTCCAAAGGAAACTCACCAAAGTACTGAACTGTTATGTGGGAAACGCTGATGACTCCAGCAAGACAGAATTGCTGTTTGCTGCTCTGAAAGCCTTGAAGTACCTATTCCGGTTCATTGTTCAGTCACGAATACTGTACCTGAGGTGAGACCAAGGTCACTGCCATCCTTGTATCTCCTTTTGGCAGTCAGAGAGAGTTACTTCCAGTCTACACCACTGGAGGGTATATTCTTTCAGCATATCCTCTATCCTTGAGCTATTCAGAGGAGTATCTTTCTGCCTTTTTGGCTACAGCTGGAGCAAATAAGTTGAGTAAAAATGGAAATTGCTGATTTGAAGAGGAGAATCCTTCCAGTCACCCATAGCATGCTATAAGCACTGTGTGGTAGTGCTGAAAAGGAACCCGTTACTTGCTAAGAAGTTAAAACGGGGAATGACTTCCTCATTTTAAGAAACTTTAAGAAGCAAATGCACACATGGTTACTTGTTCAGTGAGGTGAGGATGACATGTTGTCCCCTTAGGGTATGGTCAATGACAGTGGTTTACCACAGCCTCAGAATACGTTTTCAGAGATTTAGGGTGAATGTTTGGAATCCTTTCCTCGTGTTCATTCTGGCTTTTTTATTTAATACAGAATGAGCTACTTGGTTCTTGGAACGCAAGCAGAATTTGATGCAACGGCAGTTTAAAAAGTGCAGCTTTTTCCTTATAACAGATTACAGCAGGAAGTTACTGCAGAATCCCTGGTGCCATTTTTACATTTATGCCTTTGTGGAAGGAGATTGCAGTAAGATGTTGTTCCACGGGATAAAATCATATTTCAACTACTATGACACGGTTAGCCTAGATTTATGTGTAAAACTAGCTCTTTCTGTTCTTTGTAGTTTTTATGGGAAAAGTGAAGATGGGAATGAATTTAATGATGCAATACGCAAGCTGTTCCTCTCCTTCAATGTCCTCATGGACCGGCCTTTAGAGGAGGCTGTCAAGATTAAGGTAGGCATAATTTGCAGGGAGAGGTAATATCTTTTATTAGATCAACTGATACAGTTCGGGGGGGGAGGGTAGAAAAAGGGACAAGCTCTGAGGCACATAAACCCCATGCAGATGAGTCACACCACCTCTGAACGTCTGTTTTCTTCAACTGTGTGTAGCAGGAAAGGAATATTTAAACTCCAAAGTTTATCAAATAAAGATGAGAGCTGTGGCTTTGCAGAAAACCCTTCAACATCTGCTAGCGTGAAAGCTAAGAACCAGTGAAGGTGTAATCTACTGCAGTGAGGAAGACACTTCAGGCAGTAACACCAAGCTTGAGGGTGATGGAGATAGAAATGTTAAACTACTGCAAAATCAATGTAAAGTTGGGAATGGGAGTAATGACAAAGTAAATGGTTTCTAAATGTATCTCAGATTTTTTTTTTTATATTTGTTTTTCCAATGTCAACTGGATTGTGACCCTTTTGGTTATGATCTGAGGAGGAGCAGAGCAGCCACGCAGTGAGGCTACTAAATTGCTGAAGGCAGTGAGGCCTTGAGATTGCTTTCTTCATTTCAATCCTTCTAGCCAACATGCTTTTCTCTGTTTGAAGGAAAGATTGAGTCTAAACTTCTAACTAGTGATTTAAAGCCCGGCTTTGATTCTCATGCAGTCAGAACACCTCCTGGCAGCAGCCATAGAACATCACAGAGGGACCTTTAGTTGCTGTTGCACTCAGTTGTCTGGATGTTACTACTAGATAACTTACTGCTGTGTACGTGGACGTGCTGAAGTACGTAGAACACTGAGCCAGTTTAACTGACTAGTGCTTTTCATGTCAGCCTATAAGGAGCTTAATCCCTGGAACTGCAGGATGTTTGCAAAGAATAAAGAAAAAAACCTTGGCTCTGAATCCTTCCTCCTTCACCTTTTCCGCTCTGCACTGCAGATGTGTGGTTGCTGGAGGCTCTCTGGATTCATAAATTTGATCTTAAGCCAGTTTGCTACAGGTGTCTGCGTATTTGCTCTTGACAAAAAGTAGATTTGCCATGTGGGCTATGGGCATTGTTGTTGAGACTTTACACCCTTTTAGAATGAACTAACTCATTCAGTTTCCATGTGTATTTTATGTCCTTGTTTTTTTTTTTTCTTGCAGGGTGCAGCTTTAAAGTATTTGCCAAGCATCATAAATGATGTCAAACTAGTATTTGAGCCCGTTGAGCTCAGGTAACCATATTAAGTTTGTTTGTCCTCTAAACCCAGCTCGTCTGTTGGGAAGAATTTTGGAAACTTTCCTAAAAACAGCCACTCTGATTCTGACACGACGATGCACACGCTGTGCGTGAATTTGAGGAAGTGCTTGCAGGGCTTTAAGGGAAGTCAGTTTATGCGAAGGAATCTGTGCATCTCACTGCTCGCTCTGAGGCACTTTGAGATTTTACTGAAAACCAAAATTTGAGGACTGGGGAGTGATACCTCGAAATGCAAGTTTCCACCGGTTCTAAACCAAAATGTGTGACAAGGGCATAGCCTTGGTCAGGAAAACCAAAGTTGTATTTATTCGGGAAAATCACAACGCTGTGTGGATTTCTGTTCTTTGGTGCTCACAACTTTGCCCAGAACCTCCCAACCATGCCTTCTTGTTCTGACACAAATAATTTCCTCATAAACACTAGACAGACAGCAAACAGAATTTAATTTAATGGAATCTCCGATTGAAATGAGTCATCACTCTTGATGAAAGGGGCATCTGGAAGGATATGCTCTTGCAGTTGTGTAGAGCAGTATTTCAAGTTTCAGCAGTGGTCTGCTGAGGCTTTGCAAAATTCTGCTTTCCTTCTGGATGAAAGTAAGTATGATTATCTTACGCTGGCACTGGAGGGCAGATAGCATTGCCTATTTATAAGCTTTTGTGATGTATCTAGCGTGTCTTGGGTCGCAAGCTTCAGTTTAACAGGTTTGAGCCTGAAGTTTCCTAATACTGTTCTGGATTAGTAAAAGTCCTGTCCAAAGTTTCTTGAAAATAAGTTAGGGCTCCCTCGTAATTCGCCTGGAGACCACCTGCAGGTGCCACACGGTGACAGAACACCCGGGTGTGCGGGACAGTGTAAGTGTAGGATGGAATCACGTTGGGTGGAAATGCTGATCGTCTGCTTCCTTTGTGGTTTTTACACTAGTGAACTGTTCAGCAAGTTTATCCAAAGTATTCCTGACAACCAGTTAGTTCGACAGAAGCTGAACTGCATGACCAAGATAGTGGAGAGTGACCTCTTTAAACAGTCTGGTAAGTAGCAAATGGATGTCTCTAGATTCTGCCTGGGGCCACACACCCTTAAAAACAAAAATATCTTTCAAGTTCAATGTCTGTCAGTGGTGGTCTGCCGTTAAATCCATCTTTAGAAATATTCCTTGTCATGGAAAAACTCAAATTTCTTTGCTGTTGAGTCTTTATACAATGCCTGATACTGTAGGATCCTGATGCAGTGTGTTGGTTTGGGAGGAGGCAGAAGGTGAGAGTGCTCTGTTTGATGCAATACATATAATTACAGGTTATTTATGACTCCCTCTAGCCTGTTAGTGATAACTCAAGCGGATTTAAGCATGTTTTGGTGTCCAGGGTAAAGTTATGAGCAGAAAGCTAATATGGGGTACCCCTGTATGCTGAATGCTGAAGAACTTCCTGAGGCCAACAAGATGTGGTGCTCTGTTTCCTCTTTTAGAATGCAGAGATGCTCTTCTGCCACTGCTAATAGATCAGCTAAGTGGCCAGTTGGATGACAATTCAAACAAGCCTGACCACGAGGCCTGCTCACAGCTACTTAGCAATGTTCTTGAAGTCCTGGATCGGAAAGATGTGGTGAGGTTAATTAAATTAAATTAAGGTTAATTCTTCTTTTGAGAAGTTACGGCAAAGAAAAGTGCTCAGCTTATGCTTTGAAGAATTACCGAGTTCTGACGTTTTGCAGAAATTGTGTTGCATTGCTGCAGACTTCTTTGAATCTCTTTGCACATAAAGTAGCTGTGTCTAAAAGGGAGCCATGAAAGGTTGAGTTAGTGGTTATCACTACAGTACAAAAAGCAATTGCTTTCCTTTCCGGGGACCAAAATGTTATTCCCAGCTACTTTGGTAGCTTGTTGAATTATTTGGAGCAAGTCATAAAAGTATTTGGTTTCTCATTTTCTCTGCTATGAAACAGGGACAACAATCATTATTCAGCCAGGAGAATACTTACTCGCCACATTAGTGATGGAAATTGATTCTAAGTTGCTCTGAAAAGAGTAGTTTGAACTGAAGAGCTGCTCAGGGAAAACTAAGCCAAATCAAAGCACCAGCTTTGCTTTAGCTATGCCAGGATGAGCTAATGAAGCTGCTGTAGATCAATTATGCTAGTTATCCACCAAGTGTATACCTAGAGTATTGGAATCGATTGCTCATGTGGTTTAAATCTCCTTTTCTACATCCTCTGATAACAATTAACCACTGTCAGGGCAGTCCTCCCACCCAGGGAGCACTCTGTAGAACAGTATACATGAAGAATTGTCTCAGACTTCCCTTACTGGCTGTCCCCAGGGTCCCACTGCTGACCACATCAAGCTGATCATGGAACGCCTGCTAAGGAGAATAAACCGCACAGTGATTGGAATGAGCAGACAGTCTCCACACATCGTGAGAGCCTTTTACTTGCTTTGGTTATTACTTTACCATTTGTTATAGTGGAATTTATTCTCCTGGGAGATTTCAGTGTGTAGCAGTGGTTTATGAAATCATCTTTCCGTTTCCTGCAGGGCTTCTGTGTCACTAAAACATGGATTTTGGTGGTTTTCTGAGACCAGGTATTAGGATACAAATTGTCCTGCTCCAGCAGCAGTTTGAACCGAGTCACAGTTGGCTGTGATTTCTAGTTCCTTTGGGCCTTTGTGCACAGAGAATTTGGTTTCGGTGCAGTTTCTAATACACAAGGACTCTTTGCTGAAAAAATAAATGCTCTTTGGCCACCTTGGCTGAACAGGATTAAATGCTGAAGGATGAGGCATCTCTAAGGGGCATTTCTGACTACTGAGTGGCATCTTAGAAGGTATAAGCAAGTTGATGTGTTTTAATTTGCCCTGTACTTCATGTACAGAATGATGGAAAAATCAGGAGCTTGGGATACATAGAGCTATCTTATTTTTGATAAATCAAAGGTCAAGTTAATGCTATTACCAATATGTTTGCCCTGAGAATTATGGTTGGCCATAGTAAATGATAAAATTCTGAAATCATTTAAGTTGGAAAAGACTTTTAAGACATGATGGAGTGGTTTGTATACATATATATATATATATTCCATTGTTTGGAGGAGGTGTTTTTCTTGCAAACTGTGATCCCTGGGGAGAAAGACAACTAAACCAAGACTTCCTACCTGAAATTTAGGGAGTCTTGACTGGTTTGGGGTAGAGGACTAAACAGTCACACAGACTGATGTAAGGACGTAGATAATCTGGGTTGTGATCAGTGATATTTGAGTAAGCAGAACTCTGAAAGCATCTGCCACACCTCAACCTTAGAGTGCTTAATACAGGAAAATAATAATCTGTCTTGTTTTTCCTATTCTAGGGTATTTTTGTGGCCTGCATGACAGCCATCCTGAGGCAGATGGATGATTCCCATTACAACCATTACATCAATACTTTCAAAACCAGGCAGGACATTATTGTAAGTCAGCCTGGCTGGGGGATTAGCTCAGTCCATAAAGAATTACACTTTGCTTCTGAAAGGTCATTTCCAATTGCTGTATTCAGTCTGGAGCGATTATACTGTGTTCATCAGCAGTGACTTACAGGCACCTCATGCCACAGCCACTGGGGATAGAGTCACATCACCCCTGCTGGGTACACACAGTGGATGTTGCTGACTTAGTAGAGCCTGAGAATAGCATTTGTAGCATTGGGTAAAACCACGTTTACTGACTATTTAAGTCTGTGCAAGTGAAAAATCAGGGACGAGAAGAGTGAATGAAGGTGAAAAGGAAAAGCATTTTCCCCTCTCTTGCTTTCACTCTCTCTTTGTGATCCTCTTCGAATTCTTTACTCTCCTCCAGAGTTTAATTAAACGCTTTAATCTTACTTTAGTGGGCAGCAATGCAAATAGTTCCTTCCATGTTAAAAACTGTGTACAATTCATGTCCCAAAAGATTTTCAGTATGAAACCAAGTGAAACATAACGTTTGAGGTTTTTTTTCTGAGACCCTTAGAATTAGCAGCTGTGTCCAGATTTTTCACAAAACCGCCCAGAAAAGACAGAACCAAACCCAGTATTTATGCAAGTCTCTGAAGCATGACACAGCAACTGTTCTGGCTTTTTTTTTTTTTGTCCCCATACTCCTTGTTTTGCTTTTATTTATTTAGGTATTTAAGTACTGGCTGGAGAAGAGCCTAGAGTTGTGTTCTTCCTGTAAAAGCCAGCTCAAAACCCACGAGAAGGTGTTGGTAATTCATTTTGGATGGCAAGGTGATCTCTCTTTCCCTTGTGCAGTTGGAATTCCTTGCAATCTGTTGAGCAACGTGGCCATCTACAGGACACACACATTTCTGTCACGTCTGCATCGAAAAGGCCATCGGCTGCATTGTCTGTAGAGAGCACCCATCATCTAGTTTTAGAATCGCTTTTTCTATTACCCGAATAAGTTTTTGTGAAGAAATTAAAACCAAAATCGAGTAGATTCAGGAATGCTGCCAGTTGTTCAGCAGTAAATGAGTGAAAAGCTTTTCAGCAGGGTTATATAGACATACTGTGTCTGAGGAAGAAGGGTGCCAGGAAGACAGATCCAATAGATTTTGGAAAAAGGTGAATTCCAGGCAGAACTGAAACAAATTTTATGTTGAGTGGGCCTTAATTCAGAACTTTCTTCCTGAAGAGCAGTTGAGATAGTGGGAGACCGTCATAACTTAAGTTCAACGTCAGGTTAAACACGTGCTTAAAAGCTTTCCTGAACTGTAAACTTCCGATTGAAGCTCAGCTTTCAAGTTGAAGATGTCTTGTTTTATCATACAGTTCTGCATCTTCTGACTCAAATAGAGCGATAGTTCTCCTGTATTTCTGTGTGTACACGTAAAGCTTCTGTATGCAGACATGTCAAGAGAGTGAATTGGATGACCATTAAAACTACCAGCATAACATTTAAATAGATACTGAATGAAGATAACCATTTGTAATCTAATTTTTACAAATCCTTAAATTTACAGAAGCAAGCCCATGTTTGTGGTGGTGAAGTAGCTGTTAATACCAATAGAACATTGCATTTTATTTTACTGCAATAATTGTTTTCATTTTTGTTGTTTCTCGTTGGTTTTTGTTTGCTTTGGTGTTTGCAGCCCTGGCATTGCTCCGTTGCATGGTTGGTTTAACACTTAGAAGTTAATTCGTACCTTCAAGGTGCCCCGTGTCAAGTCCAAACCCTTCCGTCAAGCTCTGATTTAATAATGCCTAAAGGATTTTTACTGAGGCAGCACCAACTGCCCATTTCTCCCTCTACGTTGATGTCACTTGCCAGTTCTTTAGGGCAAGCTGTTCAGCTCAACAGAATGGCTTTTTTTTTTTTTTTTTCTCTGTGATCTTTGCAAGGCGGTGATTTCTCATGTGACCTCCTTTATGTCCCTCTCATTTTTGAATGCTGATGTGCTGCCTTTGTAGAGAGAATGCTCACAGGTAGCATTCAAATCTGCAGAGACCACAATATAGAGATCAATATTCTTATATTACCTTCTTTGCTCATCTCTCTTCTTTTTCCTTTTCCTTTTTTCTTACTGTACGATTCAACCTTGCCTTGTGGAAGTCTTAAGGTGTGACACAGCTTTGTTTGGAGCAGTTTGTGCAAAAAGCATTTAGTGTCTGTGCAAAAAGTGTGTTTTCTGCAGTAACGTTCTAAACCACGTGTCTGTTGCCATGTTCACTACCTCTCTTTAACTATCCTTCTTAAACTGCACCAGAAAAGACTTAGCTGATCGGGGAAGTGAAAATACATGATAATTTCTACCTTTGTAGAAGACCCTGCATAGGGCTGTTACACTGTCGCCGTTCAGACATTTGGAAACAAGTCCTTGGAATATTGGTTTTGCTTTTTAATCCAGCTTGTGCACCAGAACTCCCTACAAGGCAGCTTAATTCAAAACAGTAAAGACAGATTTAATTAAACAGATCAACATGCTCTCTGGAATTATTTCTCCTTCTGTAATTGAATGGATGAGATGTCAGAAATAATTCAGTTATCGGAATATACCCACACAATAGGAGATCATTTTTAGGAGGTACAGTGTATTGATTGCTAGTCAGTGCAGTCATTAATCAGGGCAATTGCAAACATTTGCATTTCCCTATATTTTCATGTGGATATAAGACTAGCGGATTCAACTTGATGGGCTGTGGTTTTTATTTTTCCGACAGGACTTCCTGATGGAAACATTCATTATGTTTAAGGATCTGATTGGAAAAAATGTCTACGCAGCTGACTGGATGGTCATGAATATGATGCAGAGCAGGTATATAGTTGCTGCTATTTTAAGTTTTTGCTATTTTTTTGGAGCCTTTCTGGTTCTGAAAGGAGGGTGACTCACACAAGCAGGCTTGAAAATCACTGGAGTTACATGCCTTATTTTCTTTTACAGTTTCAGAGTGATTTAAATTAGATTTCAGTAAATTGTGGCACATGCATGTTTCTGTTGTTGGAGCTGGAAATCTTTCTTCTCCTGCCCAAAGGCACACATCATGCAGTCTGTCATCCCTTATCTGCTGGAGAGTGCAGCATAAATCAGAAAAGCCTTTCTGGTTTAATTCTGGGGGAATCACATGGCAAACATAAAGCTAGAGTTGGACATAAGTGTGGTCTAGGGTTTAGTGTGCTCTCCTGTAAGGCAGAACTACCCAGATTCATTTCTGTATTCTGTTGTGGACTTTGTTTGGCCTTGTGTGAGTCAGTCTCTCCTCAGCCTCTACCACCGGAATGGCTTTGGCTGTGCTGGGTAGCAAAGCCTGGCCTAAACCTGCCATCCACCACACCGGTGAGTTTAACATTCCCACGGGTGGTATCAGCAGAACCCGGGAACAGAATGAAGAAACAACAAGCGTGTGACTCCTGCTTGCATGGCACAGTCATGCAGGTCATCTTCAAAACGGAGGCAGCGTAGCTCCGCTGTGTCGTGGAGGACATGAAAGTGGAGGGTTCCTGAACGCTCCAGTGCTGAGGGTAGGCTAAACTTAAGGGAAGCTCCTGTCCGGAGTGATGCTGCACTGCCAGGGAGGTTGGATGGCCCAAAAAGTGTTTGGTTTTTTCATCCACCTCCGGTCAAGGTTTCTTTTGTTCAGAAACAGAATAACCAGTAAACCCAGAACTGCAATGTTCTTTTTTCAAGACCCATCTTTTATTGGATGTTTTAATTTCTTCCAGGGTTTTCCTCCGGGCAGTGAACCAGTTTACCTCTGTACTCAACCGTTTCTTTCTGGATGAAACAAATTTTGAACTCCAGGTAATTAGTTCCAATTTTATTTTTTTTTTCTGGATTTTCTTACGGACCCCAGGCCTCAAAGGCAGGAAGAACAAACAAATCCCACTGTTAATAAATTTGCTGATATGGAGCATCCCTGTAGAAAATGTCTGTAGTCTTTTATGGAGAAGCAGCAGAATGCAAAGCAGTTCTGAACTACAGAACTGTGGTTAGTACAGCAATAAGTTGGAAGCGAATACAACGGCTGCAGGCTTTACAAGGTCAAGCTGAGCAGCGTGCTGACCGTAGCTGGTTTGTGCTTGACTAGCTAAGAACAAAATACCGTATGGGTGTACCCGCTGTCATTTCATTTAGTTGGAAAGTACAAGCTGAAAAGAGTGAGAAATTTTAAGTTGCTGTAGGCTTCTGGCTTGCCTGCTGCACCTGAGAACACAGATCATCTCCAGCTCGCTGTTGGTACCTTCCTCATTCACACTGACCTGGGACGCTGCAGCATTTGGGGCTCTGGAGCTCTGCTGTGCTAGTTAGTGCTTTTCCTTTGTCTTCTCCTATTTTAGCCTTGTTTCTCTTCCACAGCTCTGGAATAACTATTTCCATTTGGCAGTGGCCTTTCTTACTCATGAGTCCCTCCAGCTGGAGACCTTCTCACAAGCCAAACGCAACAAAATTATCAAGAAGTGAGTTTACATTTAAAAGGTTTCCAGGCCTTTCTGCTTTCAAGAAGCTTCATTTGTGCTGTTCCAGACATACCCCGTACAACCTTCGAATGAGAGGAAGCATGCCATGGAACTGCTTGATTAATGAATGATGATAAAGGGAGGGGATGAGGACAGATGTCAGGTTTTTACATTGTGGATGTCTCAGTCTGGTCAGACAGATCCTGAGTTGTTTGAGCTGAATTTAAGCACCTTGCCAAAAGATTCTTTCCCACTGTAAAGTCTGTCATAGAAGACTTGCCATAGTTCTGAAAGAGTACCTTATGTGATTCCTCTGGAAGGTAAGAAAGGATCCTAAAAGCCCGGTGACTCCTTAGTCCTCTCTCCTTGCATTTTCTGTTTTGAAAGTGAGAGCACTTCCGAGGCATTCAGAACCCAAAAGCAGCAATTTTTAGTATTACGGCCAAGTAATTTTAATTTGGCTAAATTCACAAAGACACTGAGCAGCTCTTATTTCTGCATTTAGCTGGTCTCAAGTACCTAAATATCTTCGTAGATCTTGTCACAGAATTTTGTTAGGACTTACATAGTTAATGGTTGCTATCTTTTTTTCTGCAATAATGACAGTTTTAAGAAGCCTGGTAATTAAATATTTTTGCATTCTCTCGATGTCAGCAGTTAAAGCTTTAGGGAAAAACACCAAATACAACAAAATTCTGGGTAGGATTTCATGAAGCAGCAGGGCTGCAGCTTTATTCAGCTCCCTGGGAGTCTGCAGTCTTCTCTCATAATGGCATGTGGCTCTTCTCTGTGCATTGAGGATTAGTGCTGGGCAGGGTAGGGAAGAAAAAAGATGAGGTGAACATCTACCAAACGTATCTAATATTGAGGAACTACCTAGTAGACCCTTAGTAAAGAAGATTGTCTGCGAGACCCCTTGATATATACGCCCAGCATATTCAGGTTTGTGTGTGGTGGTTTGTTTTTTTTTTAAGGAGAGGGTAATAGATTTTGTGGGTTTGCCATCAAATTTCCTCAGCATCTTTGCAAAGGTAGTTTCAATGCGTAGGCCTTTTTCATCTTTTTCTTTCTTAAATACTTTTTTTTTTTCTAGGTATGGGGACATGAGGAAAGAAATTGGCTTCAAAATAAGGGATATGTGGTATAACCTGGGTGAGTTCCAGCTCAAGAATTATCTTTTATTAAAGCTCTCAAGCTGGGTTTCAAATCCTTTATTTCTTTATAAAAGCTGCTCGCGTTTAATGTGGGGAAACACACAAGGTTCAGCTGTTTCAGTGCACAAAATCTCTTCTTTTGTGAGTAGTTTGCAAAAGCTAATCTTTTCTCATGTCAGCTGCGGAGATAATTTCTTAGATTTCATATAAAGGATGTTCTGCCATGTGAAGGACGGGAGTAGAATTTTTCAGAGAGCCTTTGTGATTTGCCGCATTGTATGCAATTCAGCTCAATTATTATCTTGGACTATTCTTGAATTTTGGAGCTGTAACATGTTAATTCTACCTTAAGTAGCTATTATCCACATAAAATGTGCATTCTAAGCAGAATATCTGCGGTTTATGGGCTTTGCTTTAGGTGAATAATGTGCTTAAGACATTTGGATATCCAAATCCTGCCATTAGGATGTATCTGACTTTGAATTTCTTGCAGGTCGCCACAAAATAAAATTCATTCCAGCAATGGTGGGCCCAATCCTGGAGGTAACCCTGGTCCCAGAGCCTGAGCTACGGAAGGCTACCATTCCCATCTTCTTTGATATGATGCAGTGCGAGTTTAACTTCAGTGGGAACAGAAACTTCCATATGGTAACTGAGCCTGGTATCTTCAGTACAGATGTTCCACAGTAGGCGCTGGGCAAGCAGAAGAGAACATTTTAACAAAAACCAAACAAAAAAACTCCCCCCACACAAGCATTGTGCCAAACACTGGGGAGTTCTTGTCAAGGGGTGTGTAGGAGTCGGGACTCTTCGGTTCTGTCCCTGACTGTACCTTTGCGTGACTTTGATAAGTAATGAATTCCTCTGGTTTTATACCTCTCTGTAGATGTGTGAATGTCCGTGTCTTAACTGTGAAACAGTTTGGAGACTCTAAGGGAGTACTCTAAAACCTAATGTCGATTTATATTTATAATAGCAACATAAATTCCCCTCAGGGCAGATCTTTGGCTGTAAATGTAAGTTACTGTAGAAGAAAACTGCTGCACAGCCAGGTGGCAGGACTACGTAGCAGCTTACATACTCACTAGTCCCTCCTTAACTACCAATCCCACAATACTGATGCTGCCATTCTGGGAAGGTGAACAGTCCTACAAAGGACAGACACGCTTTGCTTGAGGCTACACAAGTAAAAGGACAGAGCAGGGAACTGGACCTGGATCCCTGAGTTCCAACCCTGTGCTAATTTCTCCAGGAGTTACCTTTTACTGCTACTGAGAAAGCACCAGAAAGTAAAGAAGGAAAAAGAGGAGCTTTGCTTTTGCCCTGAGGTTAAGTTTCGCTGTGGTTTCTAAGGACTTATTCTTGCATCTTTCCTCTGGGGATATCAGACATTAACATCTGAACTGGCAGGCGGGGGACACTGTAGCTGTGCTGTAGACAGTCTTCTCCCTGGAGATGGGTCAGAGCCATCCATCCAAAAGGCAGCCACCTTGGCATTTCAGAGCCTTGTCAGATGTGACGTGATCCTCCCACCAGCTTAGGCCCAGCTTCAGTGTGCACAGGGGATCGTTCTTCCCTTGGGGTCATCAGTCTTCGGTGTGGTTGGCCCCAGGGTCTTAGGGGGGGTTGGAATCGGTAGGAGGAAGCGGGATGTGTGTGGCATGGATTTTGCATTCCAGTGGCATCTCTAGACTAGCTACAGTTCTGAGACACTGTCCTTGACCTGCTTGCACATAACAGGGCATATCTTCGTGGCTAGACAGTCACACAGGGCTTGGTTCTTGCAGCAGGGAAGCAGCTTCGATTAGTAGTCACAAGTGTTTATGATGGCCGAGAGCTGTGAATTGCCCTTAACTGACGGTACTTTAGTTTCTTTAGGGTGAGGGAATGACCATTCTGTAAACTGGCTGCTGGACTGCTGTTCCATCCTAGCAAAACTGAGCTGCTAACGGGTGGGGGAGAAGGGGAAGAGTTACCCCAGGGCATGACACTCCAGTGACTGTAGGATGAGAGAGGGAGGACTTGTATTTCCTCACTACAATCGTGCCATTTTGCCTTCTTAACCATTTTTATTCTGCTCCAACAATGAAAGCATCCTCTGGCTTGGCTTATAAAACCCGTGTCTGATGGCAGGGCAGTTCAGAAACACCAGCCGCAAGCATTGCTGATCTTCACACCGCACCCGTGAGAGTTGCTGTCTATTTGATTGTGGTTTTTTGCCTTTTTCAGTTTGAAAATGAGTTGATAACCAAGCTGGACCAGGAGGTGGAGGGTGGCCGAGGGGATGAGCAGTACAAGATTTTGCTGGAGAAACTGTAAGTTTGATAAAGAACGTGAATAATGTGGAGGCTTTTTTTTTTTTTTTTTTTTTTTTTTCCCTAATTCATTACTCTGGTGAATAGTGAGAAAGTGCAGTTGACAGTGATCTTAATGCTGTAGAGGTATTCTGAGACTGATTGCCTTAAAATGATGCTTTTGCCCTGGAGCAGCAACTTGCACAACTACCCTGCACTTGGAGATGAAAGCCTAGAGGCAGGTGCCAAACGGGCAAGGGGGTTGTAAGTGGAAGAGCTTGGAAACAGCAGGCTCAGAGTTAAAGCAAAATCAGAGCCTTTTTTTAGCACCAAGTGTAGAACCCAGGTTTTTGACCAAGACGTCACACTTTGACCTGCCTGACCTGGGTGTCTGTGTGAGAGTCTCTGTTCAGGAAACGTGTTTGACTCCGCTAGCTGAATGGCTTTTGGGTAACTTACCCTGCAGTTCTGCTTACGGCCGCTCAGAACGTACCTGAGTGTTCCCTTCTGTCTCTGTGTACCTCTGCAGCCTCCTGGAGCACTGTCGGAAGCATAAATATCTGTCTTCCTCTGGAGAAATGTTTGCTTTGCTGGTCAGCAGCCTGCTAGAGAACTTGCTGGACTACAGGACCATCATGCACGATGAAAGCAAGGAGAACCGCATGAGCTGCACTGTCAACGTGCTGGTATGGGGAAGGCTGGGTTTGGATCCGGGTGCTTCTTCGCTGACCTGGTTGTTGTGGATTCTGAAGGATTTTTGTTGTTGTTGTATTTGGTAGGGTTTTTGGTAGTTCTTACACCATTTCTGGTTAATGATGGGCCAAAATCAGGTCACCAGCTGTAACACGTAGAAAGATGGACAGTCCAGAACCAAGTCACGTGGCTGGTCCTTGTCTACATGGTCCTTGTCTACATGTCTGAAGCCCTGAAAGACAGGGGCTGATAGTTTGGGAAATGTGGGCTTAAGTCCCTATTCCACTCCAAAGAGCCTGTATAACTTTAGCCAAGTCACTTTCTCACTTTGACTTACTTTTCCAGAGGTGTTAGTAGCCCCACCTTACATTAAAGGGATGGTTGCAGGGATGTATGTGCCTGAGTATGCAAAAACAACAGCAAAGGTCTTTGAAATATCTAAATCTGATGCTTGTCTAGAGGTGATGATGCAAATCCATGGTGCTTTACATTGTAAAAGTTTGACTTTTTTCTGTTCTCGGCAGAATTTTTATAAGGAAAAGAAACGAGAGGACATTTATATCAGGTAGGCTGTTTCCCTCCATATACCTGTAGAGAAGCCTTTATTTCTCTTGGTGTTCTGTGAACTGATAGAGGACTCATTCACATCAAGTAACCATTGCTTTTCGTTTATTTAGGTATCTGTATAAACTCCGGGACCTGCACACAGACTGTGAGAACTTCACAGAGGCAGCGTACACTCTCCTCCTCCACGCAGAGCTGCTCCAGGTATCAGCTAAAGCCAATTTTAGTTTCCACTGTCAGGGTATGGGTTTTAAATGAAGTGTAAACAGCTCAGAATAAACCATTCACCTTTGTTTTTTTCTTTTTTTAATGTGACTTCGCATTACCTAGGGTGCTGGTGGTCATTAAGAACCTTCACAGTTGTGCAAACTGCACAGCAGCTAAATGGATGAGAGCAAAAACGTTATTCGCATCAATTTGTTATCTACTCTTGGTGAAACAGAGAGCTGTAGTGAGCCGGGAGAAAACGTCCATGTTTGGGATCACAGTGCAGTTTTTTCCCCGCTTCTGTGTGAACAGTGTAAAATGCATTAGCCTAAGCCATCTTAATTGGGATCTGTCGATCTCTTCATGTCTTCCATGCATTCCGTTAGTGTCTCTACATAAGACCTTAAACCAAAATCACACCAGTTTCGCAGATATAATTAAACTTGTAGTAACATCTTAAAGTGATTTTTAAATGACTAAAAAAAAATTTAAAAATTCTGATGAATTCTTAAACTGATTTAAAATGAACTTTTAATGTAGAACAAATTTCCGTGGAACTGAAGCTTTCTGGCTACTTACGTGTGTAGTGGGAGAGCATAATCTGATGTTTTTCCTGAGCGGCTGGCTGGGGTGGTTTAAGAAGTCACTGCTTACTGGCTACTTGTTGTTCTAACCATGCTGCGGAGATGCAGTGTTTGTGTGTATGTTCCTTATATCACTGCAAAACTGTCTTGCTCTCCCTTTCACTGATGATGGATTTGTCCTGAATGCGTCCCTGCAGAAGGCGAGGCTGGTCACTGGAAGGATTTGTTACTCTGAAAATGCTCCTGTTCTTTCAACTTTGCCTTTTTTCCTCTGTACCAGTGGTCCGAGAAGCCATGTGTCCCTCACCTCCTCCAGAGGGACAGCTACTACGTCTACTCACAACAGGAACTCAAGGAGAAACTCTACCAAGAAATTATCTCCTTCTTTGACCGGGGCAAAGTGAGTCTCTCTGCGGTGTTCTTACAGCTCCCTGGTAAACCCTTGGCTTGGTGACCGTAGCTGGCTGAAATTGGTTTCAAGGGTAAAAGCAGGTGTGATTCCCTAACAGGCCTTTGATGCTTAGGCCTGGCTTTTCGGTAGGGACCACAGTACTGGCCACGAGCAGGGCATGTTGTCCTGGGCACGTGTGAATTCTTCCATTTCCTTGTTAGTCAAAGAGCATCTAAAAAATGACAGATACTGAATAGATGAGAAAACACTGAAGTGTTTTCCTTTCTTTTTGTGGGTAAATGGCTTGGGTCAGGTTTTTGGCATTGCAGTGGGCACGGCGTTAGCTGCCTGTTGGGTTCTAAATGAGACAAACCCGAGGGAGCCTGACGCAGGGAATGAAGTATTAGTGTAGGAGGGGACCACCTGGGCTTCTCTCCTTTGCTGT
This sequence comes from Athene cunicularia, assembly GCF_003259725.1. NCBI lineage: Eukaryota > Metazoa > Chordata > Aves > Strigiformes > Strigidae > Athene > Athene cunicularia. Next base: position 2,347,332 of record NW_020799128.1, on the reverse strand, counting down.
TTAGACATGTCCTTCCACCTCTTTGTGCCTCAGTTTTTTTTCCCTATCAGGAGTAACAATAGAAACCTTGCTTTGTAAATCCTTTTCAGATCTACAAATCAAAAGAGCAGTGCGACTATAATAGCTGTGGCAAAAAACGTACAGCGTGGAGTCGAAGGGAAAGTTGGCAGTGCATTAAAGTACTGCCTGAATTAAAATCAGCTGAATTTTTTGTTTACCTATCTGTGGTAATGAATGCTTTTAACTGAGTCTTTTATTTTGCTTGTGCTCTTCTTCCCCCACCTGCCTCCCTTCATCCTCCATGGAGATGTGGGAAAAAGCCATTCAACTAAGCAAAGAGTTGGCTGACATGTATGAAAACAAGATCTTTGATTATGAGGGACTCGGTAATCTCCTGGTAAGATTTTTTTTTTTTTTTTCCTCCATTTTCAGCAGGCTGCTGACTGCTTAAATTAATATTGTTGAGCAGGATAAGCCCAAATACATTTATGTTAAAGACAAACAATCCAACATAACCCCCATGGTTTTGTAAAGCTTAATATTAGAAGAATGATTTCATAATTTTTTTTTTTTTGAAGTGTGTGGTTTTGACCTTGTAATTAGCCTGACAATATCGTGAGCAGATGTTTTGCCTTCTTGGTGTTAATCAAATAAGGTAACATTTGCATGATGTACTTTCAGGCTCCGTAAATCTCATCACCTTGTTACTTCTGTGGTAAAACTGCTGTGGATGAAAACAGAACTATAGAATCATTTTGGTTCTGAATTATGTTTTTTTAGTGGTTAAAGATGTAACCAGATGGTCTTTATGTTCTTTCATATGAGAATCATCTGCCCGGTTTTATTTCTGCCAGTTCCCTGACATTTGTCACCATTTGTGTCTACTCAGTTTCAGAACATATTTATTTTTAATTTGTGTTGCAATAGTTAAGGATTTCAAGTATCCTTCTGGAATCCTAAAAAACATGGCATTGTTCTCATGTTTGCAGACCAGGAAATGAAGTTGATTCTGGCCCAGACAAACCAAATATTTAACCAAGTAAATGGATAAGTATGAGATAGAGTAGCAAAAAAAAAAAAAAATTGTAAGAAGTATTCTGTAGGGGAGAACTAATAGATGAGGAACTGTCGCAGGGAATGTGAGCTACAGTCTGGCAATAACCTTGAATGCTCCAAAGTGAAAATGCTGGTGCCTTTCTTTTTCAGAAAAAACGAGCTACTTTTTATGAGAATATTATGAAGGCGATGAGACCACAACCAGAGTACTTTGCTGTTGGATACTATGGTCAGGGTTTCCCCTCTTTCCTCCGGGTAAGAATTCTTCAGCGCTGAAGCTCTGGAGTGGTGGGTACCCTAAAAGTCACAACTTTTGCAGAGCTTCCAAGAAGATTCACATGCCAAACTCTTTTTCCTTTGAAGGACACTGAGAGATCTACATCCCTTAAGGATTTCAAAGCATTTCAGTGTATAAAATGAGACAAGTAAAGAGACCAGATTTTTTTGTGTTATGAGCTTTGATAAAGTTAGTGCATGGCAACAGGGTTTGTTAGATGGTTGGTGTGTTCTTATATGGACTTAAACAGAATCAGCCTTTTGTATTTGTGCCCTGTACGCTCCTCAGAAATATGATTGTTGCCATTAGAAAATGTTTAGCTTGTAAAGAATTTATCCCGTTGCTTTTTCAGCCTGAATCAACCTAATTTTCAGGATGTGGATCATTTCAGTGCTCAAGTACATTAGTGAGAGTCTGTCCCACGCAGAATTAAAATGCAGAGGTGCTTCCTGTTTGAGATTGCTGCTAAATATTGCTAATCCATGCTAGCTGTAATACAGGAATCTAACCAGGGTGAGTCAGATGGCCAGGGTGCAGCATACTAGAAAATATTCCTGACTATCACTTAAGGAACATTTACATTTTCAGACTGGTGTTGTTTGAGTTTGCTGGCCTTAACTGGAAGCCAAGCTTAATGAAAAATGAAAATGTTAACTTGGAACTGTGTAAGTGGATGACACAGAAGGCTTTCACCTCCAGGTCATGTTTTTGAATCCATTCCTTCTAGAAACCACCACTGCTTGGTGGCCAGTTTGGAAAAATAATTGGCCGTGGTCTGTTCTTTAAGTCTGTAGTGCAGAACTGCCATAGCTGGCTGTTTTGTTAACAGTAGTTGAAGAGGGTCAGGAATGGAACGGAGGTAAAACTCCTGTCTTTGTGCATAGGGAGATCCCTCAGTTAACTCACACCAAAAGTGGTCTGGCAAGGAGCGTGCTGTTCCCCACATTAAAGAACTTTTTGGCGCACGTGTTCTCTTAAAATCCGTCCCCTGACTGAGATTTTCTGTGTTGAATGGGCGAGTTCTTAGAGTGCCGGAAAGCATGAACCTGTTCGATAACGCTTGTATGTGGAACAGTGAATTTTCTACACAAGTATGAGGTTGCCATTGCAGGGCCTTGCTCCGGGAGTTGCTGTGTTCTCACTCCAGCCTGTGTTTCTTCTCTCACGTGTTCCGACTGTCTGTTAAGCTAGGAGACAGCCCTTCATGCAAACTAGATCTCTGAGACTACTCTGTCTGTTTGGAAAGCTCTTTCTCATTGCTTTGTTTAGTGTTAATTCTCTTTTTTTTTCTTCTGCAACCCACAGAATAAAATTTTTATCTACCGTGGCAAAGAGTATGAACGAAGGGAGGACTTCAACCTGAAGCTCTTGACCCAGTTTCCTAGTGCTGAGAAGATGACCAGCACTGCCCCTCCAGGAGAAGAGATCAAGTCTTCTCCTAAACAGTGTATCTTTTGGTTTTAATACTTTTTGGCACATTCAAGATCTGCCTCTTTCCTAGAATAATGGAATTGGTGAACAACAATAACAAGCTAGGAGATTTGTTCCAGGGGGACTTCAAAGGCAGGCACTGGGCATAAAAATGAGACTATCCAGGATTGCAGTAGTGAACTTAAACACATTGAAAAAGAGAGACAGCTTGATATTGTCAAACTAGTTGCTGTTAGGATGAAACCTTAACAGGTTGCAGGTCAGGATCTCTTGTGCCACCGTCTCAAGCAGGTGGTGCTGACTGCTGTAGTATAAGTGTGACCCAGTTTGATATTTCTAGGTGAAAGAGGTAAAATACGAGCAGTAAAAGTGGGATACACAGAAAGTGGAAGCACTCTTCCTGCTTGCAGTTAACCAGCGTTTATGAAGTGGCTTGGTGATTGTTTTTTTTTTCTCTGGAAGAAGTGTGAAGTGATTATGTTGATGAAGGTGGTTGGGTGAACAGCCCTTCTATTTAAAAAAAAATATATAAAAATTATTATTTCTTTATGCTGGTGAAACTCCAAACTCTGCATCAGAGCACACCACTAGGTTCAAGATCCTCTTTCTCTTAATTGTGAGCATGACCAAGTACAACCTAGTGAAGATGCTTCAGGTTCTTGTCTGTGACTTCCAGTCTGTGGCAGGTGTGCTCCGAGAAGATGTACATCAGTAGAAACCAAATTACTGGGCTTCTAGCCTGTGTTATACAAGCCAGTGTTATTCAGGCCAGACTAGAGAATCTGATGGTCCATTTTGGCCTTAAAAGTCTGTGTACAAAGGCACAACTCAAGCAGTGATACCAGATGCTTCGCTTGCAAGAAGCCTGCCAAGCACTAAATCCACATAGGAAATTAAAATCCATTCAAGACCAAACTTGGTATCAAAAAATGCCTCTTCTATTGCTGCTTTGTTTCAGCTACTTCCTTTGCATCTGTTTGTGTTTGTTCTAATGTTTTTGGCTCGAGATGAACCTGAACTGCAAAATTTGGATCCAGATCTGAACTCTTCCCAAAGTTTGGGGGTGTTTGGTTCCGGGTCTTTGGCATAGCCCCATTATAAAGGGGAGCAGCTGCATAGCTTGGATTCGGTACAGGTTCTTCTCGGACTCTTACAAACACCTTCTGAAAAGATGAGAAGTTTGAGTGCCCAAATCACTGTTGTGTTAGGCAGGGGCTGATGGTTCTGGAGTTTAATTTCATGCTTTTTTAACCTCCGTTGTCTCAGGCTCTTTTTTACTTTTGCTTACAGTCTGTTTCCTTGCTCTTTTGTGATAAAATGCCTTGTTCACCCTTTGGTTGTATCATAACAATGTACTGGAGATACCAGTGAGCCGTGCCCAGTCTCAGGGAATGCCTACACACATACAGAGGCTCCATCTTCCACCAGTTCTGAACTGGAAGCTGTAGAGCATGCTTAGCATGGCACGGAGCCCAAGCGAATAAGCTCTCCTGAGAGAAAGACTGTAAGGTGGCGATCTAAGGTGGCGATGCGGTTTTGGGTTCAGATTTGGCTGCCATCCAGCTGGCTCTTCAGTGCAGGCAGAATGACCTTGCCTCTGCTTGAACTACCCTCAGTGAAATAAAGGATGTATGGGGCTCCCCTACCCGCCGGTAAAACGCTGCCATTTCGAGTGCAGTTGGTAGGTGTTTCGCAGCAATTGTCAAATTGTTTATGCTTTCCTTTTCCGTACAAGTTTTTACTTCTGTAAAGCCCTCAATACAGTCCTTAAAACAGAACTCTGGAGAAGGAATAACATTCTAAGCTGTTGTGCTTGGGGATACTATTACTAACTTTTATTTTTCATTTCTATCTTAGTTCACAGGTGCTGAAGATGAAGGAGATATTCACTGATTAAAACCAGCCTACTTTCTTGACTTAGCTTTATTGATCTAAGAAGTGGGAGGGAGGGACAGCTTCACTGGGCTGAAGGAATCTGACAAATAACCGTGGGGTGGTGGGACAGAGAGAAGAGACAGGCACATCCATTACAGAACCTAGTACAGAATATTGTTTTCCTGTCCCCGAAGTAGAAATCAGTAGCACCCAGGTTTCCCAGGCATTTCACCAGGGAATTTCAATAGTAGGAACTGTTTGTACAGCCCTTATCTTTTTGGGTTTTTAGTTCATGAGTAGCATACGAACTACAAGAAGCAATATAATGTCTGTGATTGTTGATGAACTAGTAAGTATTTTTCTTCAAACTTGACAAGAGCGCAGGGAATTGTTGAGAATTCTGACATTTGATGAAAACGGGAAGGGTGTTTCTCTCCCTCTCCTGTTTTCCCAAAAGGATTCATAGTTTTTCATCCTTAACTATAGCTGCTCAGATGTGCAGTGCTTTATTGTGAAGCCTGTGATGAACCTGCCACCTAATTATAAAGATAAACCTGTTCCTGAACAGATCTTAAAGTAATTTCTTTTCCTTTTCCCTCAATATTACCTCTGTATTTTTCTCAACTAGCCTAAGCACAAGATGGAGTGCCTTTGTATCTTGTGTAAATGTTTCACAGTCCTGTTTAAATTTGCTTGGTTTGGGGAGGAAACAGAAGAACGTTTGTGTAAGGAGGATGGGAGGTGAGTAGGCTCATCATTTACTCTGTTTCTTTCCAGCTACTACAGAGCAAACGAGGTGCAGCAGTTCACACACTCCCGACCGGTCAGGAAAGGAGAAAAAGATCCAGAAAACGAGTTTTCTGTGAGTCCTTTCGCTTTTGATGCCAGCTGCCTTGGGTGTCTGTGCTATGAGAAGACTGTTCTATGCATTTATTTATTTTGTTGGTGGCATTTTGAACGACGCGCTCACAATTATTTTTTTTTTTCCTCCACCTGTGGCAATGGAGTTTTGCTATAAAAATGTAGGAGAAACAAAGGGCTGCGCTTCACATTGCAACCTTTACATAAAGCCAGTGTAATAATGTCAAGGGGCTCTGTAGCTGAAGTTGTAACGTTCACAATCCTTGATCTAGAATCTCTAAATATTGTGCTGTCTGACGCAGCTTCCTACAGAGTACAGCTGTGTGCCTGGTAGATGATGAATGTTGAGGCTCTCCTTAAGGAGGCCAGCCTCTAACCATGAAGGATCAGTTCAGCTTCAGGCCAATTTTTAAGATTTGCAGTGGAGGGCGAGCTGTGGCTGTAGGGTAACAGTAGGGTAACTGATAGTGGTCCACATGGAGGGTAACAGCCTGCTGCTGGAGATGTTGGTACCATTTAAATACATGTGGTATTTCTTGCCAAAAACACTGGCTTCCATCCCAGTTAGTGAAGGTGAAAATCATTGTGTAAGTTCTGCCAGGTAGTGCTGGAAGCTTGGTTCCATGCTCTACCTTGGAAGAGAATTGAACTGCAAGGCTGGCATTTTCCTTACATCTTGGGATTTTTTTTCCTTCTCTAACTAGAATATGTGGATAGAAAGGACAACCTACACGACAGCGTATTCTTTTCCAGGCATCCTCAAGTGGTTTGAAGTCAAACAGGTTACAACGGTGAGTTCTGCACATGGGCTGAGTCTCATCCCCCCACCAGTCTTTCATGAAGAGTCTTGTGACAGATAGGGCTACTAGTCCTTCCACTCTTGGACGTGGCACACCAATAACTTCTGCTTCGGATAAAATGAAACGTCTGTCTTCGTTGATGTGCTTGTCTTTTTATGCCATTTTGCAGACAGCTCTACCCAAGGCTGCAAAGTTCTACATTGACTGTATAATGCTTGGGAGAGTGGTTACTTGTGTAACATACTCTCCAGCCAAGTCCTAAACTGTTGTTCCTTCGGGTTAAGTTGTAGGATCATTCTTGCATTCATCTCCAGATGGCAACCTAGTTAGCCCAGGGGGTCCAAAATCCTCTGTTGGAAACTACTGAGTTGCCATTCATATATGAGGCATTACTTAACTTCATATTCAGTGGAGGTGAACGAAGATTTATTCTGTTTCTTCTTTCTGTCAGGAAGAGGTCAGCCCCTTGGAGAATGCCATAGAAACGATGGAGCTAACCAATGAGAAAATCAGCAACATTGTCCAGCAGCATGTCTGGGACCGGAGTCTTCCTGTACATCCTCTCTCTATGCTCCTGAATGGGATTGTGGACCCCGCAGTCATGGGGGGATACACCAACTACGAAAAGGTCGTTCTCACATTTATCTCTACCTCAGTCTGTTGACCTCTACAATGTTGACGACCTGGCTTGAAACATGGGAGATCCAAGTTGAATTTTCAGCTGTTACTCAGACATAGTGTGTTCTGTAGCTGTACCTGCATGTTCAGAGCTCAAAAAAGAGGAGAAAAAAAAGATTTCCATTAGACTGCAAGGTGGAAACCCCCCAGATCTTTAGTGTTTAGTTTTAGTGCTGTGCGTTGCCACAGAGATGAATGATCCAGCTCTTTTGGGCCTCATTTACAGTGGTGATAATAACATGATCCTACCTCGTGGGGGCATTGAGGTGTTTGGTCAGCCCAATGAACGGTGGAAGTTAACAAAGACAAGCAAAAGAGCTAGCCTTTCTGCATTGATTAATATCAAATGGTAAGGCAAATGAGGATTTCTCTTTCCAGCAGATAATTTGTCTTTAGAGTCTTGCAGCAAGAGCATATATTACAGGAAAAAAAACAGTATTCCCTACCCAGGTTTATTTAGTTGACTTCAGTTGAACGGCGTACATTCTGCCTTTTTTTGTGATGTTTAACTTAAGCTGTTTATTCCCAGCATCTAATGTTGGTATTCCCAGCACAAAATATATTGCTTATTTCCATAAACTGAATGGATGGTGTTAAAACATGTAATTCTCCTCAGATGTGTTCCAGTCACATGAAATGAAGTGCAAAAGTTAAATGGGAGAGGGTCTGATTTATCTGGGGTCGAACTCTGCTGATTCCAGAGGAGTTGCGTACTTTGCCAGGGCTGAATTTGGCCTTAAATCCTCCCGTTTTATGAATTAAGGTTGACATAAAGTTTAGAATTACGAAAGTGGGAAAGCAGTTAAAACTAGGAAACACAAAGTATCCGTAACCACATCTGGAAATACTCATTTCTGGTTCATATTTTCCTATTTCAACTGAAGATCAGGACAGAACATTTGGCTTTTGTGGGCGGCTAAAATCTTGAGTTTTAATTGTTTCATTGTAGCCAAAAGCCAAAGTCTGCGTTTTTTAACATGGGCTTTCTTCTTGCAATAATTAAACACTTGCAAGAAAAATCCGCTGGGACCTACCCGGCAGTCCTTTCACGGGCTAACCTCCTCTTGACATCAGCCTTTTCCAGAATCATACCACCAGGCCTATAAACACTTGTACATACAGTCCAGTTAATGGAACCCAGAACTAAGAAATACATGCAGAGGCTGAGATAGATCAGAGACGCGTTTTAAAACCAAATGAAAAATTATTAGGGATTTTATCTAGGAAAAAGAAAAATTAAATTCTTCTGACCAGGAATTGTGATACGTTTCAATGCCCTACACTGTAGCACAGAATGTCAATTGGCACAATTTTAAGGCTTCAGTCCAGGGAAGTGTAGTTGTGTTTGTTCAACTTTAAACCGATAACAGATTGTGTTAATTGAAGGTAAACACATAAGAAGCACAGACTAAAGGTGCTTTGTTGAATCAAAACTGTGAGTCAAAACCTTAACACAGCCTTTATTTCTACAGTGTCTTAGTAACAAGCCCCATGTGAAAACGTTGTACTGAAGGGCTTAAATCGTAGAGGAAATTGCAGGCAGGAGATGCCCCGTTCACCTTTCCGCAGCTGAGGTTGTTTGCTTGTCGCTGTGTACTGTGGGTCACTCAGCGCTGAAAACGAAAGAGGCTTTTTGGAGTGAGAACTCAAGAGACCGCTCTGCTACTCGCATTTGAGCGACAAGTAATTATTAGTTGTTCAGATCCAGACTGTTCTATGAGAGGGGCATTGGAATTGAGGAAAACCCTGCCAGTGAAGCGACTTGTTTTACATATCTCTGTTTCACTGATAAAAAACCAACCCAAAAACTTTTTATTTTAAACATAAAAGTCTATTTTGTTCTCAACAAATAACCGTGGTTCTTTGCTATCTCCCTGACACAAAGCTGAGGGACAAAACTTGGTTTTAATGTGAGGAATAATGGCAATGAATTGCTTTTAAAGTACAGGGATCCTTCACTCAGAGTGAACTGTGAGAGCAACGTGGGGTCTGTATCGTCTCTTTGCTTTCAGGCCTTTTTCACAGAGAAGTATCTTCAAGAACGACCTGAAGATCAAGATAAAATTGAACTGCTTAAGCACCTAATTGCTCTACAGGTATGATATTGGGAAGGTGCACATGAGTGCAGATGTTTTTCCAGCATTGTTGTTTTGGAACAGTAACGCAGATAAATGCTATAAGAACAATCTGGATATGTGCACAGTTGTTTTTTTTTTTTATTTTAAGGAAGCTGCTGTATTCTAAAATTGACATCTAGAATGTTCCATGTAGCTTGTGTTGCTCTGAAATGCTATTCTGAAATATTTGCCAAAGTTGCAGATTTTTTCCTTATGAGTGTAATGAAGTATCCGTTACCTTTTCATTAAATCATCCCACCTAACGTTTTGTCAGTCTGACCCTGAAAGTTGCCTATTTGGACCTACATAGCAATGAAAAATTGCCCTGTTTTCTCGGTATGCAAATTCCATCCCTGCAGACCAGTTTTTACTGGTTTCCACACAACAGAGCCCAGTTAAAGCTCCCCCACTATCGTACAGCTGCGGAAGCTAAGAAGTGATACTCCAACATTTTACCGCGCTGTGTTTTCCAAAGCGGAATGTGGAATCTGAGCGGGGAAGAGAGAATCATCGGTACAGATGGGGAAGGTGTTTGTGTGTCTTGAACGCATGAAGCTCAAACAAACAGTTTACTACAGTGTCACGAGTTATGAGTCGGCGGCTGATTGCTTTTTTTGCCTCTGCAAACTCAAATCGCATTGATTGGGGTCTGAGATGTGTAACATTCATAGAAAATTCCTGCCTGGAAGAGGAGAGCTGGTTTGTCCTTTTGTAGCTTCATTTTGTTCCTCCTTTCAGATGCCGTTGTTGGCAGAAGGGATTAGGATCCACGGTGAGAAGCTGACAGAACAGCTGAAGCCTCTGCATGACAGGCTGACAGCCTGTTTCAGGGAGCTGAAGAAGAAGGTGGAGAAGCAGTATGGTGTGATAACTTTGGTAAGCCTACCTGGTTCTTTAGTGTTGTGCCTTAAAGCAGCACAGCTCTCCCCTTTCCCACTTGTGAGTTAGTGTTACATGATTTATCACAAGCGTGTTTGTCTGCAGCCTCCCTCCCTCACCGAAAGGAAACAGAGCAGGTCAGGCTCTGTCGTGTTGCCCTATATCATGTCTTCCACGCTGAGACGGCTCTCTGTCACATCCGTGGCGTCTTCTGTGGTCTCTTCATCTTCCACGTCATCTGATAGCACTTCCTCCAGACCGGGTTCAGATGGGTTGGTAATCAGCCTTTACGTGTGATTTACAAGAGTGGGGATATGCCTTTGCTGGAATTAGTTACTCTTAAAATGGAAGATTTATTCCACGCCCAACAGTAATACCTACCTGTTTAAAACTTTAAATGGAGGCTGATGTTGTTATTGCATTTTACAGAGAGGGAGTTTGAGGCACAGCTAGGGATAGTGCTGGGAACGGAACCCACAACTGTGTGTCTCTGGAGTCCCAATTATCTGCATGATGCTGAAGAGGGATGGAGGCAGTGTATTTCAGATGAGCACTCCTGTTTCTCCGGAGTGCTGGAGAACAGAGGTGTAAGATACTACAAGGTAATTTAGTTTGATGTGGTCTGCAAAGAGGTATGGTACTCGTTCCACCAGCTGTTTGCAGCTGCATGCGTGGCATTAAAAAGGGCTGCCACATGTGGAAGCCTTTCCTGATGGTACTTCTCTACATCTAATTTGCATCTGTGAGAACCAGGGAGTTGGGGTGACTTGCTCAAAGTCCCACAGCAGACTCGGTGGCAAGGCTCGGCATAAAATGCAGGTCTGGCTCCCTCTGCAAGTAGATCCCACTTTAGCCTGTACATAAGACATAATACTCAGAATTGCCAGGGGGACTTAGGAGCAGAAATCTCACTGAAAATTCCATGGTCATAACTCAGTTTTTCACAATAATCTCTTATGTAAACTAAGAGATCACAGCTTTTTAACAGACAGTGCTTTAAATGTCTGATGGACTAATGTTTCACATCTTTTCACTCTTTTGGTGTGGGCCACAGATCCATTCTGGAGCCTCTCTTGGAGAGAAGAATCTCAACAGCTTCCAGAGCTGAGGAGCTGCCCATGAAAGAGGATGGTGATAACCGGATTAGCAAACTCAAGCGGAAGGACTGGAGTATTAGCAAGTCTCAGGTTATTGTAGAGAAGGAGCCAGAAACGGAACTGACTTCCAAAATGGTAAAAAAAAAAAAAAAAAAAAAAAAAAAAAAAAAAAAAAAAAAAAAAAAGCAATAATAAAATCCACAGCAGGAGATTTTAGTGTTTCCGTTGCTTTTGGCCATGTTTGTCATTGGGAACTTCATCAAATAGTGGGAGGGGTTCAAATACCAAAAGCCTTGGTCATCTGAGTAATTCTTGCTTTTTTGATTTGGAAAATTTGTGTCACAGACCAAACTGCAGTTTGGCTTAAGGTGCAGACTGGAAACACGAGGCACGGATGTTTCATCTAGGTGCTCAGTGCCCTCATTTCTTGTCAGAGCAGAGGACTGCGTGATGCGCTCAGCACCGCGTAGGATTGTTCTGTTTTTGTTGGAGCAAGCAGATACTGCAAGCCCACTCCAAAATCCAGCTGGCAAGCCAGATGTTCAGCTGCTATCAGTCAGCATCACTGCACAAATCAAATGTACTGCAAGGTGAAGATCAGCTTGATAGATTGGGGAGTTGGAAAAAAAAAAAGAGCTGGTAGTTAAGTCACCAGTTTGGGTCTTTGAAAAACTTGCTCTTCCAGTTTGTACTCTGCTCCAGACCTCCTGCATGAGGGCAGGAGTGTTTACTCCTTGTGCAAATTATTTGCACAAGAGGAATAAAAGAGAATCTGTACCCCCACAGGAGTCTTGTAAGGAGGAATATGAGGGAGACTGTTAGGCATTAAAGTTGGCAGTGGGGTTCAGAGTGATCACCTAATACAAACAGATAAATTTCAGCCCCAAAGAAGAGTTGTATGACCTTGGAGTATTATCCTGATTTAAGCAAAGACTGTTACACTGTGAGAATTAGGCATCTGAGTATTTAAGGTGGTGGCTCGGTGATACTAATTTGACTTAACATGGGCTGTGTAAATAATGAGAAAACATGAGTTCTTCTGTTTCCCTTTCTCTCCCAAGATCTCAGCTGAATTTGGCAGGAACAGGTTGTGCTGCTATATATTCAGGAATTCTCATCAAATCTGAGCAGTGCTGCCAGCACTTGGAGCCTGCAGAATATTTATAAAAAGGGGAACTGTGGTTCTAGAATCGTGTCATTTGGTATTGACAGGCTTTCCACTCCAGAGGAAAATCTGGGGTTGTAAATATTAGTGGTTCAGGAGGCCTGGCCCTCTGCCTCTGGAAGAGCTGCCATTGAATTAAATGGGTTTAACCCACAAAGCGTGATGTCAGCCGCTGGTCGCTTTATTAAGTAAAACTAGAGGGAAAAGATCTGGGAGAAAGCCTGTTAGTATCGACCAGTTCACTAGGGCAGTAAGGCACCTCTGTCCAAGACTTTGCATCGCAGAGAGCTGAGAGATGCAAAACAGAAGACCCACCCTCCCTTCTCCCCCCGTATCTCTGAGGGCAAACTCCGTGTGTGATCAGCTTACCGAAGCGAGTGAGCAGTCGAGGGTTATAATCGTGCTTAAGAACATCGCAAAGGACAGAGAAAGCTGGGTTTTATAGCCGGTCTGTTCCACGGCCACATAGTGCAGCAGGAGAATTGGGCAGAGTGATTTTATGTGCCTCTTGACTAAGCTGCTTGGGAGTTAGAAAGCCAGAGGGAACCCAAGGTTTGCTGGACGTCCAGCAGCTTTGGTTTTTATAAGTTTTATATTCACTGTACACCCGTGTGTGGTCCCTTCTGCGCAGCGAGAAATACTGAACTGCTCAACGGTGGAGAACTGATCTCTGAAAGAGCCCAGTGAGTTTAATTACGTGTGTAAGGGACAGCCTTCTCTGAAAAGCAATAAGTATTTCAGAGGACCATAATATTCATGCCCTGGACTCTTGGGACCATATTCAGATGGCCTCGTGCTTTGAGTGAAGAGCACAGAGGACACACGTGGCGCTGGAAGGAGTTGGAACTACATCTCCCGAGTCCCAGATGCAAGGGATTTGCTCTGTAAAGCCTGAAGTAGACTTGTTTCAGAGCCCGAAGGCGCTGGATGATATTAGCAGTCCTGACTTGCACCCAGAATTTAATCTTTTTTTCTGTTTGGAAAGACTTTGGGGTTTTTTTCCCCCCCAAATTTCACAGAACTGCTAGTCAAATGCAGCCGCTTGTTAGCCTGACGTCTTCGCTTAGTTAATACAATAAGGTTGTTAAAAACAATTTACTACTGCTACCCAGTTAGTGAGGTCCCACAGAAGACGGGATGTGTCACAGGAGCCCAGCGTATGCCTTTTGACATGGCTTAGCCAGGGCGGTGGCTTCACTCTTACGTTTCACCTGAATGCACCTTTCTTAGGCACGGCTTTTCCAGAGCATGTTGATGCCTTTGTGACAGGTCTGAATATCTGATACGTGTGCAGCAACCTTGCTGACTTCTAAAGGTTTTGTTTACTCTTTGTTTCAACCAGGGCATGTCAGGAAAAGCACAAAGGCCAAAGAGTCTTCAGCTAGGAGACAACAGACTGACTTTGCTTCAGGGTTCTTCTCTCCAGCAATCAACGCCTCGCACCCCACCACCCATCACTCCCAAAACCCCAAGAACCCAAAGTAAGTTCTGTTCTAGAGGTATTGCCACATCCTTCAGGGCACTACCTGCAGTCCTTGGAATTGCTGTATGTGTGCTGAGGTAACCTCGCTGGGGAGGGAGGAACTGCTCTGAAGTAGTTCACAGAAAGTGGCTGTTAATGTTTGTGGAGTTTTTGTCAGATAACAAAATTTGGCAGTGTTATCAAAGGCACTGTGCACATACTTGCGACTTACATATCACTCGTCAAAATTAGTATATAGGAGGAATTGCAGAGAATAGTTTTTATCTTTTTCAGTTTGTTGCTTGTTTTCTCTTGTATTGACTTGTGGGAAGGGATATTAAACCTCAGGGTGAACATCACGTGCCATCAATGTAGATGCCTGTCAGTTCATCCAGTCAGGCGGTTACAGCACATCCTGGAGGAACAGCCCCTCTGAATTCACAGGACGGAGCTGCATCAATCCAGCATGGTATTTCTGATCAGCTCTATGGCTAAATTTTCTGGGCTTTGTTAATTCATGAACAGTCACTCCCGTCACGTGGTTAAAAAGTCTCAGGAGAAGTTTCTCCGTAGCTTGGAAACTCAGCTCATAAATGTTACACCTGAAAGAGATGGAATTTGTCTTGAAAAATTAGCAAAGTGAACAATTTGTGCAGTTATCCTTCCTCGCATATCCAGTAAGCTCTGTAGTTAATTCGGAAGCAACATATAAATATGGCAAAGGTGAAAACATAAAACTTCCTTGCTTGCTTTTGCATTTCTCACTCTACTGCTCTTTCTTTAAAACAACAGAAATTCATATGTAGGACCTGACTGTCCTTTCTCTTGTGTGTATATAAATTCAGAATCCAGTGTAGATAATGAACCGAACTAGCAGAAAACTCTTGTGAGAGGATTAAAACCAAAAAACACATATCAGGGTGGAGTGACAACTAGAAATGCAAACAAATGCAGGAATATACTAAATGAAGAAAGATCTGTGAAAGTAATGTGAAACCTCACTCTTCTACTTAGCAAGCAGTTTTAATTGCCATTAGTAGCAGGACAGCTTCCCAGAAATTCCTCTGAAGTTTGGGTACTTATCTACTCCATCAGCTGGAGTTAAAATCAAAGTGAATTCTCAGGTTGAGGCCCAGGCTGACAGGAAACCCCACTGAACATTGCAGATGTGATAATGGATTCCATTTTCTGTTCTCTCAGGCATGCATTTTTCACATAAGCTTAGATTCATTTGATGAAGATAGAACTCTTCTGGGCATTTTGAATTTAAGGGAGATACGACTGGGGTTCTGGTCTGACATATCCATTCTGGTTTAGTTGCTAAAGCAGAGAAGTGTTAGCGGATTGAAAGCAGAAGATATTAAATGAATCTCCCTTAAAATTCTACATGGTCAATCCCTTTTCCCATTCCTTTTCTGCCGAGTTTAACGTCTTTTCTTGCTATTGTTGTTGCTTCTAGGTTTTCCCTCACTGCAGGCTGATGGATTGGCAAATGCTAGTTTACAGAGCACTCCGCCCCCACCTCCGCCCAAAAGCAAACCCTACGAGAACAGCAACCCGAGGAATTCTGTGGAGGTAAGGAAATGAGAGCTGACATTTCTTTGGAAAACAGCTTTTGAGAAAGAGCCACCAGTGGAATTTTCCAAGCTGCTTCTAGGGTGGTGCTACTTGAAACTTGTCTAATCATTTTACTGGTTCACTCCCTGAAACCACAAAAGAATAAAAAGTTTTTTGCTTCAGGAGAAGGCTGTCAAGTGCAGTCCTTTTTTTTTTTTTTTTTTTTTTTTTTGGGTTGTCCTTGGTTAGGCAAACTGTGTGGCAAGGGTGGGAAGATATATTGAAAACAAGCAAGCGCAATGATAGAAAAGTTTCAAAAACATGATCAGGATGAAATAGCACAGTGATCTGGTCTTGAAAAAGAAGGGAAAAAAATCACACATTTTCAGAAATGATAAATGTCGTCTTTGAGTCCTCAGCTCAGAAGAATTAATTTTTCAAAGTATGCATCATTAGTCACTTAAACCAGCCTGTATTTATCACTGTTTTACCCACAGCCTTTTTCTCAGTTTCATGAAGTTGGTTTCCTTCTAGGAATGTCAAATTGCCACTTTTTTTAATGCTGCATATCACTAATGGTTCTCTTATACTCTGGGATTCCAAACAGCGCGCAAATACTCTGGTCATTGTGTCAGAATCTGCCCCTGAATGTGGGTGATGTGGAATGATGTGAGACTGTAATGGCTTACCAGTGCACAGCAACAGAAAGCATCCTTTGGAAACTGTGTCTTCCCCAGTCCAATTTCCAAAGAGGATTTACAGAGTACCTTAGCGGGACGAACTGCAGTTTGACCAAGAAAAACTTAAAGAATGATCGCACTTGACAAAATATGTTACCTCTGACAGCACAGGAAAACAACAAAACAGCTGATCACTTAATTCTTTTAGAGGGAGATGTGACACTGGTACAGAGCCTTGAGGCACGGGATAAATGGGAGTTTTCTGCTTTGCCCTTCACTGGGTCAGAACTGACTGTGCTTCTGGAAAGGGGCAGCAGAGCTGCTGTAGGTGTGTGAATGGCGGAAATATGCCAGCTCTAGGGATGCTGTGGGAGTCACTGGTTGGAGAGGATTAATAAAAGAGTCTCCTTCCCCTGGGTCTTGTAAGAAACCTAATTACTAACATGTTCTGACTTGCAGCATTGACCTTGGCTTGCGGCCAAATGGGAAGGATTCGAAAGTCTGTCGAGAGAGATTGTGGAAGTTAATTTCTGAAGGGTTTTGTTGTTGTTGTCATCGTAAGTTGACTCTGTCCTCCTTCAGTTAAAATAGCCCTTAAATCTGGGCAGTTTTGGCTAAGCAGGAGGTGAGCCACACAAGCTTCTTGTTCACCTGGCTGCCTTTCACATCTCATTTGTTTGCAGGGTGCCCCTTAAACCAAGGAAAGAGCCAACTTGAAAGAACCCGCCTGTGCAGTTTCCTGCAAGAACAGGGGACACCCTACAAGCCCCTGTGCTGGGTAGGAGGGCTGTGGCTTGCGGCCGTTTTATGGAGTTAGTTTCACAATTCTGATTTGGAAGCTTTTGACTTTCGGCCCCTGCTTTGGTGCAACTTGGCAAGCCAGCAAGATAAAAATAGTTGAATTTTGAAACCCTGAGGGAAATGAGTTTATTGCCATTTTACTGAAAACCAAAAGGTGGGACGGAGGGACAAATGGCTCTGGCTCAAAGTCAGGCTGCAGGTCAGAAGCAACTAAAGTGTATCTGCAGCTAAAGTGTGTTCTAGGAGCTGAAACCTTCCCGCTTATGTTACTCCCGGCGATCTCGTGTTTGCCCCTCTCATCCATTCCATGTGGCACTGAAAGACTGAATTCAAAGGTTTGGTCCTGCAAGAAACATCAAGTACTCCGGGACCTTTTGGATTTCTTGTTTGGTAAAGCAAAACGTCTTAACTTGCTGGTAATGGTTTCTTTTCCTGTGTGTTTTTGTTTGATCTTCTCAGGTTGCTCCACCACTACCCACCAGACGTGAAGCCAAACCTCCCCCCCCACCCCCAAAAACCAGAAAATCCAGCGTTGTCTCTTCAGAGCAAGGACTGCAGTGAGGATCATCACTTGCTGGCGTAGCAGCAAGCGCCTAGAGTGAAACGGCTGCTTTCTTTCACTGACACACCGGGGCTCTCTGACCCGAAAGACTCGCGATCTCACCTGCCATTCCATTCACCCCCCTCAGAGATTTCTCTGGGAAATACCAAAAGGAACTATTGTTGTGACTCTATTCCCTAACCTCTGGTTTACCTTTCCAGTACTGAGACACTAATCACAGAGCAGGAGGAGTCGTCCTACTGGAATTCTTGGCTTTGTCTGTCCTGAGTTGGTTTTGTTTCACTGATGCAATTGCAGCGGCTCATTCCTAGTGTAAATCTGTCACGGTAGTGATTTGCACCAGTGTTTGGAACAAGGTAAGCCACACCAGGGTGAGAAGTGCCCTGCAGGATTTTCACAGGGACTTTGCAGCCGTGCTGGCGCAGGGGTCCCGTCCCGGAGCGTCACCAAGCCCCGCTTGTGTGAAGTGAAGCAGATCCCAGCCGCTCCGGGCTGTGAAGTGTCGGCTCCTGAGACGTCAGGTGCCCGTGTATGATGTGCAGTCTCCTAAGATTTTTGATTGCAGGCAGAGACCTGAGCTCTGTTAGCGGAACGAGAACTCTTTTTTTTCCTGCTAGTCGTCATATGTATTTAGGATGAAGTGCAGACCTTCTGCCTTCCACCGTCTCTTCGAGTAGTGGCAGTTGCTCGCTCCCAATGGAGAGTTTAGGTTCACCAGTACTTTGTCATAATTTCACTGTTGATTCTGGTTTTAACACTATAGAGCAGTTGATACTCCTCCCTGAATTATGTTACCTCCTTGGTTTGTGCTTGCATCTGGGACCTGGTACGATATTTCATCTTTGTGCCTTTTAGTAGGGTGTAAAAAGTTGCGTCTCCTGTGAATGTGTGAGAAGAATAGAAGCTGCGTTGATACCAGCACTGTGCTGGTACCAGCGACTTGGAGAGGGTGGAGTATGCAAAACTAGTTACACATCCTGACCTCAACAACAGTCTGATAGCTACTGAAACCTTTACTTTGACTGGACAAATTCACACAAATATAAATCATTCTCCTCCTCTTTCTTTTCCTGCACCCATTTGCGGCAGTACTTGCACTTTGTTTTGTAGCCTCCCTTGATCTAAGTTTTTAACAGCCACTAGACCAAGGAGCCATTTAGATCTGGGATGCATGTGAAAGACTTGACAATTAACCACCTGCTTTCCTTTGGCTTGGGTTAGTCCAGCTCTCTGCAGCTTTTCTTACCTTGGAGGGTGGGATAATCTCTTTAATTTTTCTTTTAATTATTTATTCCCTGCTCTGTCGGGATGTCAGCATCAGTCTTTGCATAGAGAGAAAAAAATGAGATGCTCTTAGGTTCTACTGGTTTTAAATTCACAGGATCCACGCAGGCAAAGGCTGCTGTGCACTGTTAGAACAGCCTGGCCTCACAGTTGCGTTGTGACCGAAGCTTCAACACAAATACCATTGTTATTTATGGACCAGGTGGGCCTTAGACAACCCCTGAGGTCTTGCTGGTAAAAACCAGGACGTCACCATCTGAGATTCCTGCTCCCAGTGCTGGCAGATCCATTTTGCACCTCTCGGGGCAGGTGGTCTCGGAGCTCTGTCAGCAGGGCTGTAACCCTGGGGAGAGGACTTGTTCGTCTGCAGCAGCCTCACAGGAGTTTGTGCAGCACTGAAGCCAGAAAACAATTCCATTTAAACTTCACTTGCAGTGTATCTCTACTCTGGTCTACTCTTAGAAGATCTGGGTGACTCCAAAGACGGTGAGAGCAGCTCTTGCGTTGCTGTGCGGAGCTGCCTGTTTCAGCACTGATGCGTTGTGAAGAACTTCACTGTTTTATTGTCAAGGAATTGAAACTTTCTTTGTATGTCCCCCCCTCAAAGTTGCAACAGCCTCTTGGAGCTACGTTTCCTCGCAGCAGTGAAGTTTGGTGCTCTCTTGATTCGCATGAATAATTCTCTTGTCGCTCTCAGGCAGAGTGTTTTGCCATGTGTTCTGCCTGTGTGACTGGGCTGTTCATAAACAGTTTTTGTCATGGCTGGTATTTCTCCAGGGAAGAGAAAAAAAAAAAAAAATCACTCATCGTTCCATTTCACTGTGGAATCTGGGAAACATGGGAGTTGTTTGCCTGCAGAGTTTACGTTCAAACATTTGGGAAAGTTCGGTTTCTTAAAACTCATCATAAAGAGGGACCCGGTGAGGAATTTGGATCCAAGTTGATTTCTGAAGCTGTACAAAACGTTGGCAGTTTGGTTGTAGTTTGTGGCCTGTTTATTTATCATCGGTATTGATGAGGATTGTCATGGGCTTCCAGGAAATAATTCTGCTTGTTAATTTAGCTTTTGATTATCTGGTAGACGATGGGGAGACCCTACTAAAAACCCTGCTGAGGATGTTGCTTACGGTAGTAATGTAATATAAAAATATCATTGGGTTGGGGATTTTTTGCAGGCCACTGCACCATTCTGCTCACACAACTTAAATGGGTTTCATTACCTTACTGAAGAGTTGAAGTTCATTTTACGTAATGGAAGATTTTCTCAGCAAAGCCTTTTTCAGGGAAAAACAAAACCAATGAAACCCTTGGGGGTTTGGGGTTTGGGTTTGTTTTTTTGTGGGGTTTTTTTTTTTGTTGTTCAGACCGAAGTGACCCCAGTTAAAGCGACCTGCAGAAGCTGCACTTGCTGTGCAACAGATGCTGTCGTCAAAGGCTCATCCTGGATGCACAGCACTCTGGAAGTCTGCAGGCACGTCACATACATCCGCAGTCGTGTTCGCTGTAGCACACGTACAACTCTCTGCTGGGCTTTCGCCTTCTCAGGGGAAATCTTTGAAACCTTTCGGGACAACCTGACCATGGTTCACCCCCTCTCTCTGGTGCATTGTAGGACTTGTCAGCTCCACATTATGTTCTTGGACGTAGACGCTGCCTGACTTGAAAACCACAGGGTTTTCTTGTCTTTGCTTTTTGTCCACTTCTTCCTCTTGTAACCACCATCCTCCTCCTGCTGCACACACGACCCTCTGAAACTCTTCTCTTGTGAACAAGAACTTTTTGGTGAGAATTTTGCTTTAGGCAGAACAGCAGGATGTGGTCTGAGTTGTAGAAAAGTAGATATCAACACCACCTATTGTTAATGCCTTTCCCCAGTCTGCATCCTGCCTGTTGCCTCATTCTTAGGTGCATTTCCTTTTCAGGGCAGGTTTAGTTTGTTGGGTTTTTGTTTTTTGGGTTTTTTTTAACTCCTTTGGTAAATGAGCAGAAACAAAGACGACAGTGCAGGAATCCCGGCTGATGGTTTCTTTCCCCTGAGTAAACAAACTAGCTATCAGGTTTGGGTATTTTGGTTCCAAGTGACCTTTTCGAGTCTTATTTCCCTACCTGTTTGGTCTGGGTTTAATAACTTTTATCTCATAGCTGTACCTTGTACATTCAGTAGGTTGGGTTTTTTTCCTGGAGGAGGGAACTACTCCATGCAAAAAAATCTCACGGGAGGAAGTCTGACTTGGGAGGAATTTTTCAGCTGATCTTTAATGACCCTTTACATAATGCTCCTTAACTTCAGGAGACTGGGGTGTTTTTTTTGCGGTTTTATGGACTAGGTTTATGAACAGGGTACTTAGCATGCAATTATCCTCTCCCCTTTCCTTCCTTGGATCAGCCAGCTGCCTCTCTTCAGGAATAAAACCAGTCGCTGTCTCTCCTGGGTGCTGCCCCTGGGTGCTAATACCTGAGGCAGGAGGATGCCCGGGTCACCCAGAGTCAGGGCAGTGGCTCCAAAGCTCCAACCCATCCCAGCGCTGGCTCTAGTGCTTTGTGTCATTTGAGCAGTGGCTTAAACTGGTCTTTTATTTATATTTTGATCTTTGGCTTTTACTGTAGAGCCAGCTCCTTAGAGAGCAGCGAAGATGCGACCTGCCTTGCAGTTGGGCTGTCTCACCTGGCAGCTCCCCTGACGTTCAGTTCGCCTCGCTGTGCTGTCCCACAGCTCAGGCTTAGCTCTGAGCCCAGCTGGAGCCTGCTCTAGCTGAGGCATCACCCGAACTGCAGGAGAAAGGAACAGCTGATGCCTGAAGAGTACAGAGCGACATTGCCCTTCCCCAGATCCTTCGGGCATTTTCATTGGTAAATTTTGCTATGCTAGAAAGGGGTTTAACGTTGGGGGATTTTTTTTTTATTTTATTTTTTCTTTCTTAGCATTATTTTTGTTCTTGAGTCTGAAGTGCTGGAAACTCTTCCTGTTGTCTCCTTCTTGCCTTTTGGCAAACTAACTCGCAGACAGGAGTTCAATTTTCCTAAATGTATTACTGACTGGGGTAAGGGAAGAGTTAGGTTCCTAGCTGATACAAGTCAGCAGTTTGCTTAGAGGTACAAGATGGAAATCTCTTGTACTGCGCCTAAAAGATTTAGGGCTTCGTGCCAGCTTTAGAAAAAAGCATTGTCTTCTAAGTGTCAGATTTTTAAAGGCAGTTGGGCATTTAAGTGTGTGAATAAGCATGTGACCTGACTGATTTTAATGAAGTGGAATTAAGCACCCAACACTCTTACAAGAATTCCCACCAGACCCCTGATTTTTTTGAGTGTTCTGCACGGCACCCACCTGACTTAAGATCTGAGATTTAACTTTCAGAGACAATCTAAGGTCTCACTACTTAGTTTTCAAAATGAGAATCCTCTTTCCACGTTAAATTAGATGCTTTTGGAAATGTCATCTACTGTCTTTTAAACTGGAGGTTTAAAAACGGGGAGTAGGAGAACGGTGCATAACGATGTCATCTCTGCATGCCAGAAATGAAAGCAAACAGCAGCGTTTCTACCCGATTCATAGTTTTGAATAAAACAAACCTCAAAGTTAAATATCCAGTCTGCAGAGAAGACAAAATCTAATCCCATTTCATAGCCATGCTGTTCAAAGCTAGTGTTAAATTTCAAGTCTTGGAGGATTATTTTTTTTATTTTTTTTCCTTTGGAGAAATGTGCTCAACACTTGTTTTCTGGAGCTTTTAATTAAAATTTGTCATGCTGTGATAAATTCCTTTAAAAATGTTACAGGCTGTAATCCACGTCAGGGGAAGAGAGAAACAGACAGCTTTCCATTTCAGTGGATTATTGGATTAGGAAAGGACACCGATTCCAGTGAGAACAGCTCTGTGATCTGCAGCGGCAGAAAATACTGTAACGTATATGCAGTGGGGTTTGGGAACCTGCATCCAATAACCTTCACACCGTGCAGGCCAGTTCCACAGACTAACACTGACTTAGACTTGTAGTGACAATGGCTCAGATTTTCTCTCCTTATTTATTTTTATAAATGTAAATGGAAATAATAAGTCGTCTGTAATTTAACTGTAATCTTTTTTCATAGCGGAGACATTCCTGACCCATTCTACCTTCTTCTATTATTTTTTTCTTTTAATTAAAAGTTCTCTATGTAATGTTTACTGTTGCAGACCAAATTATCTAGTGGACCAGGGTGAGCTTTTCCTAGGACTACATCAGAAAGAAAAAGTAAACAAATAATGTGATTTTTTTTTTTAATTATTTTTTTTATTTTGGATTGCATGGCAGGAGAGGAGCCTTTCAAAAGCCCGTGAGGGTCACCTAATTCTGCTCCTATTGACATTAAAGCACCTTTAGGACAGGGCGTGTGGGCGCTACAGAGAGTGCGCAAAGGAGTATAGAGGAGTTTAACAAAAGGTGAAAAGCGTCGGTTTGTGCTGGATTGCTCTGACCGTTCTGGTTTAAGGCTGGCATTGAAACCCCTGAACATGCACGACTGCCTACTTTGAACCTGTTTTTCACAGGCATGGTCTGCAGTTTTTGTATCTTTTAAACAGAAGTGTAAGTCCTCAGCGGCTCTGAAGTTCAGCCCCAATATGCATGGTATTACTTGATGTAGTTTTTCATTGTTGGCATTATAAAGGTTTCATGACGTGATAAACCTCGGGACATGTTTGTCTTGAATTCAGGAGAATATGGATGTTGTGTAACGTGGTTTTGTGAGTGTTTTGAGAATCTGGATGTGATGGTTTAGTTATAAAACCCACCTCTGCAGACTGCAAATACCTTCTTTTTTTTTTTTCTTTCTTTTTTGTTTTGGTTTTTTTTTTTTTTCTTCTTTCTTTTAGTCCTCTGCCATTCAATCAGCAAAAAGTACAGCTTTTAAACTGGCTCTGAAGGAAGAGCAGGAGCTGAGCTTTGGAAAGGGAGTCTGCATCTCTCTGGGTAAATGACATGTGATTCACTAAGTCTGTAAAGCGAGGTGTATAAATTTCCGTGGTTTTTAAAATGTATTAACTGTTGTAAAGTTTGTAAATACCTTTTTAAAATAAATGTAGTTTTTATGAGTGAACCAGTAAAAAAAAAAGAGCTTATAAAAAAGTCTTTCATACACGGACTGCTGAAGTGCGAGTGGAATTGCATTCCAACAGTAAGTTTATTCTTGATTTTTAACAAAGTTGTATTACTGTTTTATCCGGAGACTAGTGAGATCAGACGGTGCCTTTGTCCAGGCATTGTCTGTCCGTGGGAAACAAAAGCTGTCACGTCCAAGTTCTCATTGCAGGGGACAAAGCAGACCCTGCGCCACCGAGTCCAGCCACTGGGCTGGAATTTGTTCCCTTTTACATATAAACTGGTAATCTACACAACAATTATCGTCTACTACTTACATGCAGCTTCAGAGTATTTATTCACATCATGCAATCTAAGCAAAGGCCATTTGAAGAGGAACTGATTTTAACACAGCTTTGAAATTTTATTCTGGGTCCGTTGTTCCGTTTGGCTTTGTGGATTTAAATCTTCTTTCGTCTAGCTTCTCCTTCGATCAGACTTTCCTGTAAACACACATCATAGACTTTTTTTTTTTTTTTTTTTTAAAGAGAAGAAACAATTTTGATGATGGAGTTTTAAAGCCTGGTCAGATGCTAAAATATTCATATTGTGGCCTTCACTGGAAGGAGGATTAGAATGACATAAATCTGACCCGACATGATCTCTCCGCCACCTGCCCATGGATCTGATCCTACAGTATAATGTAACTGACACTTATAATGGCCCTTTTCATCCCAAAGTGCATGACC
This sequence comes from Athene cunicularia, assembly GCF_003259725.1. Classification (NCBI taxonomy): domain Eukaryota; kingdom Metazoa; phylum Chordata; class Aves; order Strigiformes; family Strigidae; genus Athene; species Athene cunicularia. The sequence goes on along the minus strand of NW_020799128.1, from coordinate 2,322,943 downwards.
AACTTTACATCTGTTCGTGGGGCCACCGCTGCAGCAGTTTGCGGAGAGCAGCCCCACAGCTGTTGAACGCTGCTTTGACGGCAGTTTAGGCCAAGAAGCGTGAACTTGCACAAAGCGTCGGTATGTGGAATCTCTCTGTGAGCTTAAGCAGTTGGCCAGGAGACCAGAGACAAGAAAGCTTTGTGTGCAGAAGTGTGACAGGGTCATCAGAGTGGCACAGTCGCCCTCTCACCTTCTCTGTGTCCTTCGTGCTGTTCAAAAGGAAACCTTGTTCCTGTGTCGCATCCTGCTGGATCTGGTCTCCTGCTTGAATATTTATTTATGTTCTTACCTCAGAGTTGGAAGCGTGAGGTGTTCTGGGTAGATGCACTGTCTGAATATGTTATTTTTTTTTTCCCCGTACATGTCTTAGCTAGGTGTATTTTTGTTTGTGCTCACTACCAGCTTCTCCGGGAAATGATGAAGGTAATTCGAAAAATTTCGACCATTTCCAGACACCTCCCCTTTCTTCGCATAATATAGCAACTCCCGAAATGTGTTACACTGGGAAAATTTCTGTTTGTTTTCAATTGTTATTAAGCAGTTAGAAATAAGAAGGCCACGTAGTTCAGATAGTCCAGGAATAAGATGCAAACCAAGCGTGTGAGGCCGAGGCTTAGAAGTTTTTACACTTATGTACGAGATTACCAGCAGTTTCTGAGCAAACCTAAGTGTCTGCCTGGGGCGGGGGGTGCCCTCAGCTCTGCAAAGAAAGGCCAGGGTTTCCCTCAGTGAGCGAAAAGGATCAGGGACTCATTTCAAATATCCTGATAATTATTCTAATATCTTTTCCCGCCTAACACGATCTCTTGTAAAAAAAAAAATGTACATGTCTAAACATTAAGTGACTGCTGTTGGCTGTTCGTTCTGCAAGCAGTGCTGTTGGAAGCCAGAGTCGTGGGCAAAGATTCCATTTTATGTTCAGTACAAATAGGATTAGATATGACCTAAAAGATGTATTTTTGGGGTAGTTTGTGTAGTTTCTGCATGAAAAGCCAGTGGACACCGGACTCTGACCTGCCTGCCTTCCTGTTACGGAGCTTCTGAGCCTTTATTCAGGCCAGGCTCTGCAGTGAAGGGCTGGAGCGTGTGCCTGACACTTGTGGTCTTGGCTTCAGAAATTAAATACAGATTTGAGTGTTTCTGCTTCTAGGACAGCTCCGAGACACTTCCCAGAGAGTGGCGACCATCTGGCCTGATCAAGGTGTTGCTATATTAATTAAAGAGCCCGTTTTTGCTTGAGAGTATTCTTTCTGTGGCAGTTAGTTCGTATGAGAAGCCTCAGCTGTCACTGCGTTAGAGCATCTAATGGCAAATACATTTCCCAGTCTGGGGACCTTGGGAGCAGCAGCTTCCATATGGCTTGATCCTTCAGCTGGCAAAGCGTGCCTTTGAAGTTAAGCATCTGTGAATGCTGCATAGATTTGTATTAAGGTAGAATGTGTTTGACTTTATTTCGGTTTTAATTTAGGGAGTAATGACATTGCTACAAGAGGAGCGTAAGAATAATGTAGTCCTGGCCCAGAGCTGTAACTCTGAGGCACCTGAGAATGAAGCAGATAATAAGGGCAGGGCCAGTATTGCCACATGTGAACTAAACATAGATGCCTCTTCCTCATCCTCCTCCACCTTTTTTTTCCTCTTCCCTCCATGTACTTTCCCAGCCTGGACCGCTCCCCTAATTTTCCCATACTGATAAAATTAAAAATACGTTACTTACCACAGCTTCCTTCAGATTGCTGAACCTGGAGTGCTGGTACCAGCCCGGGCTTTCAGTCTTCTGCACGTCCCCTAGCTTTTCCATTTCACTCGCAATCTGAATTGGGAAGCAATACAGCCTTCATGAGGGGAGGGTTTTCTGCTAAAACAACTCTACCCTAGTTACAGATGAAGATGAAACTCTTCCACTGCACAAGGTACATTCCCCTTTCCCAGGTGCTACACTTGTGCTGCCGCCAGCTTCGGAGGGTAGATGTGCTGTTAGGGGGGGCTGCATGTGAAGGCAGGATGGGAAAACCACTGGTGGACAGAACCTTCCACATCTGCTTTGTCCCGTAATCGCTTACCCTCTCCCTGGTTACTGCGCGGCCGCTGCCCATTGCCGCATTCTCGGGGAAGTGGAGGAATGTTGTGATAAACCAGCCCATCAGAGAGTTGGCTGCAGCCCCAGGAGAGGATGAAATTGGGTTTAACCTGGAACCCAAACTCCCATCTCCCCTTCAGAGCAGGCTGCCCAAGCTCTCTGCCCACAGTTGACTGTTCTCTATGCAAGGCTCTCCGATCCCATCTTACCCTAATGCCAGTTACTGTCCAATGGCTCCTGTGAAAAAATGTGTTTGTATGTGTGTATGCTTGGGGGGAAAGAGACACAGATAAAGCCTCTTTTTTCCATCTTTTGCAGATAAGGGATCCTAGCTAAAACAACAGGGTGTTTGACAGGCTAGAACCCACCTCTTGAAGGGATTCCACCAGGTTTTCAGCGTTTCTTTTTCCTCCTGGTTGCAGACCGTAAGACCAGTGTTGAGCCAAGCAGATTTCCACAGCCATGACAAACAGGAGGACGCTGACAAAGATCTTCCTGGACTTTTCCATCCTGAGAGAGAACAAAACATCTTTCTGATTGTAATGACATTACAGCCCCGGTTTTTATCTTACAGATTTATGAAAATGTTACATTTCTGGATCTCCAGTTCTGATCTACACCCCAGTGGCCTTGTGCCTACGTGTGAGCCACAGCTGGGTTTTGAGCATCTCAAAGTGTGGATTAGCTCATTATAAAGAGATTTAACATCTGAAAAATTTGGACGAGGATCTAAATTAATATTTTTTGAACACCCTTTCAGAGTTTTAGGAATGTCTGGACCTCAAAGGTTCCATGATTCCCTGTTGATAATTTGACAGATGTGTTTGGTTTAGCCCATTTCTGTTCTTATGTCCCCGCTCCTTAAAAAATGCTCTTTGCAGTCTCTTCTAATGCAAGTTTCTTCTAATACGAGCATCCGTAAACACTAAATAAAAAGGGAATATGGTATGTTGTTCAATCACATTACCTGCTTGCTGAGAGAGGTTGCGGAGTAACTCCGAATCTTCTGTTTGAAAATGCCCTGCAAGAATGCTTGTCATCTCGCTTCTTATATACAACCACCCCAACACCCAACCTTTCACAGCAGGTAGCTTTATCTAATTCTATCTCACAGGCTGCAATTTTGTTCTTAAAATTGCTGTAATGCAGCAGAAGTAAAGCACATAATTGGAACACCCTTGGTGTAGCTATTAAATTCAGCTGTTTTCTCTAAGAGCCGTAAAAGTTACAGCCTTTCTTTTAAGAGGCTGTAAATCTGACATTCAAACCTAGCTGACTGCTGTTGCCCTGCAAAAAAATGCACCGTCTTTTCTTTCAGTGACTTCTGATTTTTAAGTAAAAGTTCTTGGGTGAGTTTGAATTTGTTGCGAGGGGCTTGCAGGAGTAGAAATGGGTGAGGAATTCAGCTGAGTCTCTATCAGGCATGAAGGAACCAGCTCTGCGGTGCATAAACAAGAGCCACTGAGTGCCCAAGTGCACAGAGCATTCGGCGTGCTCCTGTCAAAGTCCTCCTTCAGGTTTCAGTTAAAGTGCCTTGATATTCTTCGCTCTATAAAATGCAAAGTAGTATTAAACTGATCAAACGGAACAGTATATTGGATTGTAAATAGGCTTTGTTGTCACGATGGAGCCTCTTCCATGACTAGAGCTCCCAGAACCACCATTATTTTGGATTTTTTTATAGATATATGTGTGTATGTACACATATTCTTCATTCTGGAGAGTTTATGCACTGCAGTTTTGTAAAGGAGTTGATGGCTATTTGCATGCAGGAGTTAAATTCAGTAATTTTGACTAGAGAAATCGAATATTTTTTTCACCCACCTGGCAGCTATTTCGACTTGCTACTCACTGTTTTATGTGCAATTGAATGTATCATGTTTAGTGTTCTTCAAACATCCTCTTCCTGCTCCCATGACCTCTTTGAGATTAACGGATTAAAAGTAATTTAATGAGTAAATAATTTAAGGAGGATTTAGTGACTAGCAAAGAGTAATTCTTCCTGCTGTAATGCTCCTCCTACTCACGGCAAGAGTAGCCAACATTTATTTAACTTCAGCTGATAAACTGATCAAGCTGTGAAAATTGTTTCAGGGGGAGAAATGTTACCTCGGTGTAGGCACATCACTTAGGAAGTGAGTTTAAGATTCCTTCCTTCCTTGATAAGCCTAGCAAAAATTAAGGTTATTTAAAGGTAAATAGAAGATTTTTTGTTCATCCTGGGGGATGACATTTAAAGGTGATTAGCCCTATTAATTGCACCTTTTATTAACCCACCATTTTAAGCTAGGTCTAAAAACAGCCTACCCCTAACAGCTTTCCACATCTGTGTTTCTCTGCAGGTTTCTGTGGTGGCTACAAAGCACTTCACAAAGGGCCCACAGCTGCGCTGGGTAGCGAGCAGGTCCACGTCTTCTCTTAAACTCTAGGCTACAGTTGTAAATTACATAAAGGAGTTGGGAGATTAAAAAAAAAAAAAAAAAAGTTTACAGCTGTTTTTGTTTGCCCACAAATCCTTTTAGGGGCGTGTGTAACAGAACCCTACAAACTCCTCTGATTTTGGCAGAGGCAGAGTCTGAATGGAGGTTTGATCCAAGGTGAGGCAGGTGCCAGCTTTGTGCTCTCCAAAAATCGAAGTGTGAAGCCGGGTTTTTACCACGTGAGCTCTCTTTAGTTTTCAGATACAGGAATAGGGTTGACACAGACTTTTCAGAAGAGCTCCTGGACCTTCAAGTGCACTAGTTTTTCTGGTTTGGGGAGAGAAATCTTAATGCCGGCCAGTGCTGTCAAGTACCTACCTGGGAGTCAGGGACTTGTCAGGAAAACCTGGGCTTGTGGATTCCCGTTCTAAGAGTCAAGATCTCTCTCTTACCTGACGCCTTGTAAAGGCATTTCCTAACCTGCTGAGTCTCTTGGGCTTTGTAGGCACCATTCCTAACCCAAAGGAGCATGATGGAGCTGAGCGAGCGAGGAACTCAATTTTTATTCTGATTTTGTTCTCAGGGTGCTCCGAGCACATAGACACATGGGCTGTATTTGTATGATCGCTGCTGTGCCACGGAGTTTAGTAGACCAAAATCATAAACACTTTACAGACCAAACTCAAGGACAGGTTTTTTTCCTCCAGAAGCGCTTGAGCGAGACAAGAGTTTGGCTGCTTGTGCTGTGTGATGATCATCTCTAATGTGGAAGGAGTGTTTTGAATAGTGCACATACCTACGCAAACTGTGGTTAATGACTTCTGGCTCCAAATACTTTATCAAGCAAATATGAAGGGCAGCAGCAAAGAAAAGCTGAAAAGTGTTGCAGATGAATGACAAGTCAAAACCCCACCAACCCCAGAAAAACTCTCAAACTGAAGGTATCGAAAACATTGCAGCAATCCCCCAACACAAGGTACACTTACTTGTTTTCCTAGCAGGTAAGCTTTATGCTTAAAAACAAACTATTTTTTTTTTCTTTCTGCCATAGTGCAAAGTGCCTGCGCAGAAGGAACATCTAAAATCAGTCTCCTCATACAGTTAAGTACTCAACCATCACTAATTCCTAGTTTACAAGTCGCCTGTTTGAAAGTGTGCTGGTTACCTGCAAGTCCAGGCTAAGGTGAAAGTCAAGGTCTCACAAAAGCCAAACCCAACTTCCACAACAGTATTTTCAAGCTTGTATACAAGGAGCTGTCAAAGGGAAAAGCTGCATTCTCTCCTACCTTGCTGTCCTTCCAGTGCACATCAGGTAAGATTGAGATTGTTTTTTTTCAATTAAGACAGCCAAGACACTTTCATATTTCACGCTTTTATTAATGCAATTTAAATTAGGCTGGAACCTGCAACTTCTGAATAGGCCACTTGGGGCTATTCATACAGCTTTGTCATAGCAAAAGAGGTACCTTAAATTCATCTGTGAATGAATGATGCCACATGCTGTGATTATTCAAAACATAGTGCTTCAGTGAAAGTTCAAATATATTTTATACACAGTGATTATGAAAATAGATTTTTTTTTCCATACAATATTTTACTTCTGCCAGCTACAAAATACAATAAAGAAAAATAATTCATTTATTTCTCTAGCCCTAGGAATCTTCTTCTACTGCAACATATACATCACTCTCAATGAAAGCGATGAGGTGGGAGAAAGAACTCCAAAACCACACTGAAATATTTCCCTTGAATCTATAGGTTTGTTTCACTGAGGACACAGTCTTGTCCTAGAGCCAGATCAAGAGGCCTGGGAACCTGGAGGAAATAAAATCCCAGTTCTGAACTGCACTGCTGTGGGATTTTGAGTCCCGGAAGCTCATGTCATATGCCTGAGTCAATCCAACTTGAAAATAAGGGAGAATCCTGCAATTCCCCCCAAACGAATCGTATACTGGTCCTGAACCAATTCCTTCTAGATTGATGGCAAAGCAGCATTTTCGTAACAGCTACCGAGACGAGACAACTTCTGTTCAGAGGACAGGAAATCTGCACTGCATGTAAAAGCTAAGCCACTGAAGTAACTGTGGAACTCAACCTGCTGCTAACAGTGTCCCATTTTGTAAGTTTTGGGATACATTGGTTCTTAACTTCCAGTAACAGCTGTACTTCCTTAGATTCAAGGTTAGTTTTAACTTTGGGGTGTTTTAATTAAGCATCTGAGGTAAGAGTTCTTGATGCACCTTTTTTTTTTTTTTTTTTTTTTTTATAGTTTGTGTGCTTTTTGATTGTGTACAAAATAAATGTTGCGTTAGATGAGAACTAGATTGATACTACAGTGGAAAGAGCTTATTAAATGAAGTGCACCACCACTTAAATTGAGGCTTTCTGCACTGCAGAAGTCACGTAGTTCCCTATTTGCTCACAGGTAAAGCAGTTGTGCAAAGGGCAATCCGCCCTCTGAAAGATGCTTTTACAGCCACTTTAAGCGGGCCCAAAGTGGAGTACTAAGATCTGGATTATGCCCCTGCTTTCAAGGATTCAATGTACACGAGTATTTGCATAGTACGTTAAGGGGAAACAGATGCCATTTATTCATCTGCTGGAGTAATGACGGGAGGATGGAGCATGTGCTGTGGCCCCAGTGCTCATCTCTGCTTTGGTGACAGTACTGTGTTTTCCTCTGTACATTTAATTCCCCACAAAGAATGAAAAAAATCTATAGGTACTCCAGTTTGGAGTGGTTAGGACAGTTGAAAGCAAGAGAATTTTTCTTACCGGCTGTGATTGATAGTGCAATTTCACACTAATTTGGAAAGGATTAAACAAGACATCCCATTGCTGAGCAGGGATGCTTTAGTTGTAACTAAATCTGCTGTGCAGGCAGATCCCTTCAGGGGAAGCAGCTTCCACTGCACATTTTTAGAAGATGATAAAGCTGTTCTATACCTGCATTCAAACTACTACAAGGCAATAAATTACCTACGATGACAGTTAACTTCTGTTTTCACCCCAGAAGAGTACCTGAAAACATCCTGTGGACATTGTCTCACCCACATCTGTCTTTTAATCCACTGTGCATGAATGGAGAAACTAACTGTAAATACACTAGTCTAACTGTAAACCTGAACTTTGTTGCTACTAGACATGAATAACATTTTCTATTCATATTGCAGCTACAGATTTAATAAATAGAATTGCATATATTGTGCTTTATAAATTAAAATGCATTCCAAAGTGAGGCAATGCTAAACAATGAATCTATTTAACCCTCCCCCCAAAACCAGCCACACGTTCTGGTTCTAGAAGCAGCCCACTTCCTCACTCTGTTTGCAAAGGTAAACGCTGTGTCTGTTTCTACCTCTTAAACAAAAGCTCCCTCCCCCAAAAAGTGATCAAAGAAGAGTTTACTTAGGCACTACTGCAGATGTAAGTTGTCTAATAACCATTACTTCTAACTTAATAAGGGGAGGAGGTGGAGAAAGTCACAACAGATGTTTTGATTCCTTCCTCTTCAGCATATTCTCTTCCCTATCTGACGCTCTGAGACATGTGCAAAGGTGTCAGCATCTCTTCAAAGATAGCTCCTTTTACATTAGATCCCCTCAAGTTAGCTTCTTGCAGATCACAACCTGACAGATCACAATTCTAAAGGGTAAAAGAAAAACAAACGTTAATTGAATACACCCAGAAGTCAGTTCAAAACTTTACCTTTATACAGAAACCACGTGTCCTTCCATAAATTCAATGTAAACTTCCAGTCTGTCACTTCAATTTAAAGTTTTAGTACTTGAAAGAGAATAGTTCACCGTAACAGATGGATTTATTTTTAAGTTGTTAGACTGACACTCTTTATATCAAATTATCTTCCAGGACTTACTAACGCTTGCTGAACAGAGCAAGAAAGAAGCCACCTCTTGCAATCTCACCAGATGTTACTCTGAATACTTCTCTCTCTAGTACTTGAGGAAGAAGAGCCACATTGGCAGCCTGCAGAGTGAGCTGGTTTGTCTTTCTAACTGAGGCAGCAGTGTATCACGTGCCACCAGTCAGGTAAGACTCCCTCATTACTCCACAAATGATGTCTCAGAATCAAAAAAAACCAAAAACCCAACCACCCACAAACCCAGGCCACTGCATTTCTCTTCGGTTCTTCCGCGAGGGCACAATCTCGCACCAAGAGTTAGGTCCAGCAGTATTTCCATGCATCACTTTAAGATGATACAAGCCATTCCTGGGGCTTGGAGGGGCTGGCAAAGCCAAGACTTTAGACTCACCTTCCAAACTGAGGCTAGAATGAAATGATTCCTTAGGTCACCCATAGCTCACTAAGACTGAAAAGAGTTCTCTGTCTAGTTGGAAGCTGGAGAACTCAGCCAAAAGCCAGCAATCCCCACAATCAGTGACTAGTTAGTATACAAAATGAATCATAACTCACTTCCAAATCAGTTCCTGCCAAAGTTGCTCCTCTAAGATTACAGTTCTTTAGTTTAGCATTTTTCAGCGTTGCAACTCTTAGATTAATTCCTGTCATTTGACTGCCTTCCATGTCAACACCTTTCAAGTTAGCACCTAAAACAAAGAGTAGTTTCATGAGGAAAACCAGTCAGAAACACAGTAGGCTCCAGAATGATGCTTCCTCAGAGCCATGTAAATTGATAAGAGGTCAAGGTAGAACTTGGAATTTAATCATTATACAGTCACACACTCAGGCTGGTATTTGTGGCCTCGTCAACACAAACTGTACAAACACCAGCTAAACCTTTCACATGCCACAGAGATTTACAAACACATGGTTCAGTTTCCAGAGAGTACCTACACCAGGCAAAAAAACTCACCTTCCAAATTAGCTTTAAGGCCTGATGGATCTTCAAAATTGCACCCTTTTAGAGATGCTCCTTCTGCATTGGAACACAGCATCTTTACCCCTTGAAGGTTGGCACTCTGAGAGAGACGGACACGGCAGTGAGATTCATCAAAGCGCTGATGAACTGTTACCGAAAATGATCAGAGTAGAGCTTTCATTTTATGTTTTGGAAGTGAATCCCATTAAAGCACAACAGCCTTGCTACTGTGAGGAAGCGTAGGGACTTGTTTACTATTTCTTCTGTATCATCAGGAAGGCAGATAATCCTCACCCACTGCCCTTTTTTTTTTTACTTTTCAGAAAGCTTTTGAAGTCATCTAACTAGAACAATTGCAGAAAATACTGACCAACTACATATTTTTACACTGCTCATGCCAATTCCTCTTCCCTTAAAATAACTAAAGGATACCCCAGACTTTTCCAAGATGCAACAGTTCTTACATCAAGCACTGATCCAGAGAGGTCAGCTCTTTCCAGATTGGCGCAGCACAGGTTGGCGTGTGCTAGGTTGCAACGGCTCAGGTTAGCCATCTTGAAGTTTATGTATCGAAGATCTAGACGTGAAAGATCTGCTCCGCTGAAATTGAGACCCTAAAACCAAAACAATAAGCCCCAAAAAGTTACAGAAGAGGAGGTGTAGCTCTGAACACAAAACAGTTAAAGAGAATCATGTATAAATATATAAATATATATTTATATATTTATATATATATAAAAATATATATAAATATATATAAATATATATAAATATATATAAATATATAAAAATATATAAAAATATATAAAAATATACACAAATATACACAAATATACACAAATATACACAGAGATCTAGATACAGACACACAGGACCATCTATTCTGCTACTTAAGACTAATAAAATGTAAAGTGCAAAGCTATCGAGCACTGTCCTTGGTTATGCTAGTGCATTTTACATTTAAATAGAAGAGCTTAACAAACTGCTCCTCCAGGAAACCTTCAACCTAAAGAAGGAAAGCAGCCCAAGCAGCTTGCTTGAGTTTCACGTTAAGGTCACTCTGCCATAGTTTGGAATCAAAACTCAATTAAAAAGCAGGGGGGAAGCACACGTCGTTTGGCTTTCGTGTTGTCACGTGATGCTGCAGGATGTTTCACCACCAGACACCGACACCACAGAGCAAGACAAAGTCTGCGTCTTCTCACCTGACATCGCAGCTCAGACTTGGTTGGGGTTGCCAGCAGGAACCTGACAAACTCCTTTCGGGATATGGGAGAATGATCCTCAGCTGGCTGGGAATTCTGTTGAGAGAGTTGTTTAAAAGCTAATACGGACAGGACTAAATTATATAGTGCCTGGAAGAACGGGACACGTGCATTCAGGTATTAAAGAAAACAAGTTACCTTAATAGCTATTTCTAGATGTTCAATTAGAGAATCGATGCCAAAAAACCTGGCTTCTTCCAAAACACCTAACAAAACAAAGCAGCGGTTGTTATTCACAGGGAGTCGTTAAACCAGAGGACATTCTTCTTCCCTCACTGGAGAAGGCAGTGTGTAGCCAGGAAGTTTGGGTTAATCCATCCTTACTACTGGAGGAGCATCAATTCAATCGACTTGCCCTACTTGTTAGACATTTTAGCTACACTAACAAAGACAAACAGACCACTTGTGGAAGTTTAAGGAGTCTTGAATAAATGCATATGCTAATAAAACTGACAACCACATACATTATGTTAGATGTAACTAGATAGGGGAAAAGCAAGCTTGCTTGCAGCTAATAGGAAAAAAAAAAACACCTCAGAAAGGATGTTTCCAATACCAGTATTGGGTTAAAGATACTGCATCCAGAAGGGAGAATTTTTAATGCTCTCAATTAAGTTTAAACAGTGTATCTTCATTAAACCAAGCACTGAAATTGCAATGCTGGAGAATAAATTCAGCAAAGAAAAATCCCGAACCTTTAGATGAGCATACAAAACTCCCACTGACTTGATCGTGTTTACCTGAGGGCAAAGTTTAACTTCTAAAGAGTAATAATTTAGGAGATGTCATACAGGTAATACCTACCTAGCAAATTAATGCCATCATTTACAATGAGCTGTCCGTGACGCAAATAGTTCAAAATTGGTTCAAAATACTCTGGACTGCGGTCAATTAGGAATGCTCCTCTATGATCTTGCTTATTTCCCCAAGCATCTGTTTCCACAACATATATATAATTAAATTTGATATATTAATAGAAGAGCATTTGCTTCAGTTTCAGATTTTTACTACCAAAGGGTACTGGATTATGAAAAATTCCACTTGAAAGGGCGTTTCTTAGAGAAAAGGAACGAAAATAAGAGGGGGTAGGGGAAAATCGCCTTAAAAAGAACTCACTCCTGCTACAAATAAACTGAAACGTTTTATCACACACATAAGAATCATTGCTAGAATAAAAGCAGCATTAAGATTTCAGTTTCCTAAAGGCTGTCATGTAGTGTTTGCCCATTGATTCTGCTGACAAAACCGAGCAAGATGCAACAATAAGATGAAAATCTAAAACCAAAGACCCCAAAATAATAACTATGGATGGAAGTTATACTTTCCGTTTGTGAGATGATAAGCATTACAACGGTAAGGGAGAAAGAAACAATTATTTAAAAAGTGATTATACATTCTGCTTCGATACTTTAACATACTTTTGATACTTTAACATATGAACAAGAGCCTCAACTTGATAGTGCCGTTCACCTACTCTGCTAATTAGCTTGAAAAATAAAGTTTATTTCAGTATACTAACCTTTATCTTTAAACATGTGGGCCAGCATACTGTCAGGTTCTTTATTAACCAAAGTGCTCCTAGAAAACAAAGGCAGTGCAGTTTTATTTTTACACAATGGAGTGTCTTCCAAAAGAGACAAGCTTGCTGGTTGGAGTCTTTTCTGCCCTCGGTGTGCAACGAGCATTCCAACAGCAACAACACTTACTGCTTTCATTTCATAGAGTGTGGCAACAATACAGGTTTCTGACCTGAAGTACTGTGAAAGTATTTTAAATACAAAGCGCTTAGTTAACTGAACTTATTCCAAGGATATTTCCATATATATCCTTGAATTTATTCCAAGGATAAATCCAGGCCTGTTCAGGTTTTTCACCAGTTTTATTTCATACCTAAACTGTTTTAAGAATTAATTTGTTGCCAAATTGTGATAGCAAATATTAAATACAAAGTTGCAGAAGTCAATGACCTCCTACTCCATAGTAAGTTACTTTTCTAGCTCTTTCACAAGAGCATGTGGAGCCTCACCAGCTGAATGTACACCACCAGCTGCTGTAACTACTTCACTGAAATCAGGTGCTTTAAGAACAAAACCAACTAGCTGCATTTTTACCGTGTAGTGGTGAAGTATCGGCCTCCAACATTGAGGGTTAACCAATCTGTGTGCGACCCTGTTAGTTCTTCATGAGGTCTCCCATCAGTCTGAGGATCTACACAGATGAGAGACACAGTAATTATTAGAAAAATTGTATTCCTGAATCCTCCATATGGTAAGGGGTATCTTCTGGAAACACCACAAAAGAAAATTTTAGATTTGTATTAAAGCAAAACTAACCCTCTTTCCATTAAACAGAAGGTTAAACATGACAGACTTACCAATGAATGGTTCCCCTTCACAGACAAACAAAACATCATCGTCCCTGAAAGGGAAAGAGGAGGAGAAAGAAAAAAAAATTGTAATTTTTTGTTCATCTAATTGACAGTGGAAACACCTCCTGATTAGTCTGAGGTAAATGATAATCAGTTGCCATCAGTCAGAACTTCAGGGTCTGACTTTTATTTTAATTTTGCAGGTTCCAGTGGATTGTGATATGCTTGACTTCACTAGTGATGTTATCTGTATCAAGCAGGTAGGGAGCACTTGTTAACTCAACCAATTTAGTTTCACAGAATAGTTGCTTTTCTCCCCACTCTTGGGAGTATTCTGTGAGGGCAAAGCAATGGTACAGTTTGTCTCCTTTTCAGAAGAAAACCCTCATCCAAATGCTGACGAGAATAGTAGGATTGTCCTGGTACATACATTGCACCGCGAATCAACACAGGAGGATGTTAAAAGGCATAAAATGCAGCTTGTATCAAATTCTGATCCATCAAGATAGAAATGCTTTGAAGTTCAAAAGACAGTAGTATTTTTCCCTGAGGCATGAAGACACCTTTGAGCACACTGGATGGCAACGATTAGATCTGTTTTGAAGGAAAGCAACGGTTATTGATCAAGATCAGAGGATTAATAGGCTAGTAAGTCCCTTAATCCCCATTCGTGACTTGACTTTTATTGGAGAAGCCTTACCTAATCAAAGCGATGTCATCAATGAGTCCACCTTTTCCATTGTAAACACTGGTGGCTTTTATTCCAAGCTTATTACTAGCCACAGACAGCAAATCTGATAAAGTCCCATACACAGCCACAACCTGCGGAGGAGAGAGGGAGCTACAGGCACTGCGTGCAGATAGTTTCTGCCGTTTCAGACTTGTTACCAGGGCTATCACTATCTTCTGCGGGGAGGAAGAGCTGTATGGATCTTCACTAAAAAAAAGGAAACGAACAGACCGACTTCGATGTTAGCAACACAGCTGCCTTAGAACGGGGCGACTTGCACATCTCTCGCCCGAGACTCAACGTACCGAGGTGGCAGCAGCAGTGAAAGAACGAACGCTGGTACTACGGGAATATTACGATTCAAGTGTTTATTTCTCGAAAGAAATACTGCTTCTTGTTCTGTTCCAAGGCTCTCCCGCATTTACCTCTCTAAAACCAAAGACTAAACAACTGCCACATCGCCTCCACTCCAGATACGCGGATGGGAACAAGGGGAATGGTTCAGAACTGCATCGCTGGTCCTTTTCCCGAGCTGCCTGTGCTCTGCTCGGGCCCAGACACCTGAACAGTTTTCACTCCCGAGACAAGAGCGCACAGGCTCTCGACCAGCGAGCAGAGCCTGAACAATTCCCCGGGCTGCCCGGTCCTGCTGGGCGCGGCAGAGCGCTGCCGTCCTGCGGGGCTGAGCTGCCGCGCTCCCACCGTTACCGGGGACGTGCCCAGCAGCCCCCGAACTCAGTAACAACGAGACGAAGGTGCCTTTAACTGCGACTCCAGCAAGAAGTTGTCGCGATTCCCCTCAGCACTCCCAGGCAGGCGCTGTCCCCCGGGGACACCCCCCCCACC
>NW_020799128.1:2263430-2308301 GCF_003259725.1 Athene cunicularia | reverse complement strand
AGGGGGTAGAAAGGAGGGGGGGGCGCTGAGGGAACTGGGGAGCCCCGTGTTGGGCCCCGGCCCCTCGCGCAGTCGCGGCTCTCGGTTGGGTAACCGGGTAGGTGCAGGCGTCGCCTCTTAGCGGGCACTTAAAACAGTTAAAAAGAAGGAAAAAAAAAAAGTTGCCTATGCGGTATGTAACAGCTTAATTCCTGTTACACAAAGTACAGAGAGATGCTCCTGGAGCCAGTTTCAGACTGACATGATTGAGTTTACATGCTTAAACCCAAGAAACTAAATGCGAAAGAGCGTTAATGGAGTAAATTTTCCAATTAGTATTAAATATACGTGTTTAAGCCCAATAAACTGAATGCAGAAAAAAGTTAATGTAATGAATTTTCCGATTAGCATTAAATTTAAATGCTGAAACGCAAGAAACTAAATGCAAAAAACGTTGACGTAACGAATTTTCTAATTAGTATTAAACTGCTAATGTTTGTTTCAACACATACAGCGGAATGATCGCGGTGCCATTGTGCTTAACGTATTTTATACTAACTTTATACTAAGTGTGCTAGGGTGCAAGCATAGCCTTGTATTTTCTTACTGACGACATGCTTCTGCTGCAGGATTATATTGCTGTGCGTTTTCCTTTCTGGTGCTAGGCTTTTGTGTCCTTTCCAGAAATACGACTTTCCCTTTCCGCCACACCTTGTTCCAGGAAAAACCTAGGTTTGGTAGAAGTTTGAGAATGGCTGCGAACTCTTGCTCTTACCAAATACCTATTAAAATATCTTTCTTCCCTTTTTTTTTTTTTTATAGGTATCTGTAATTACGGGAGAGCAAAGGCTGACTAAATGTTTCTTCAAATAAATCACTAACAATGCACAGACAATCTAAGAATATAAATGCTCCCCTGGAAGTTAAAGAAAATGAGAGTAGATGCACTGAAGAGAAGGAAGAAGCCTCTTTCCTCGATCAGTCAAAAGACCAGAAGATTTGTACAGTGACCAAATCAAAAGTCATCAAGGCATCCAAGGAGGAGAATTTAAGTGATGGGAACCAGGCGCGGTTGCAAAAACGCACCCTGAAATACTTCAGAGGCCTCAAGAAGGAATCCCGCCACAACCAGGAGGATGTTGTTAGCTGTCAGTTTACTGAACGCTTTATTGATGTGCTAAAAGGGGATGTGGTTGGTGAACCTGCCTTGCCTTTGAACGGTGGGGAAAGTTTTTCAAGAAGTAGACCTGTTGCTTTGGGGGATGAATGCTACTTGACACCTAATAGGGCCAAAGCAGAAGAAGCATCTGATTGTGCAATGTCAGAGAAACAGAGGAAAGAACCTGTTGATTTTGCATCTGCAACAATTGCTGAATTTGGGATTACTCAAGAAAGTTTTACTAAACGATCTATAGGTAAGGCTGGAGAGACTAATGTCCTTCTTGGAGGCCGTCTGGAGATCATCTTGTCCAAGTGCATGAAAAGATTCAGTTAGGTCAGGTTCAGGTTGTCTGGGTGAGTTTGAATCTGCCCAAGGATAGAACTGTGTTAAAGTGTTGCTTTAATTCCCTATTTAACTTTTTTCTGTCCAGCTGATTAGGTGTCAGTGAGTTTCCCAAGGGAGTAGCAAGACAAAATTCTGCAAGTATTGGCAGACAGTTCCTTAACTATCAATTGAACAAGTAAAAGAAAGAGAGGTTCTCACTTGGTATATAGTTTATGTAAATATTAACTTGCTTTTAGGGAGTCAATTTACTTTTGCTCAGGAAGGTTTCTTGAGCTGAGCAGCTAACTTTGGATGTTTTCATAAATAGCATAAATCACTCTTAAAAAGAAAAAAAAATAATCCCATTTTAAAGCTTTATGTATTCTTACCAAAAAAAAAATATTATTTTTTCCTCTCTTCCTGTTCCCATTTCAGGGAAGTCTCCAACTACATTAAAATTTAGGCGAAGATCGACAATTGGAGTGCGGGGGTCACCAGAAAATAACACCCTCATTCGATACCTTGCCCAGCAGAAGAGTGACAGGCAAAAAGCTTTTACAGAGGTGAGAGTCTTGCCCAAATACCCAATGTGTCAGTTTAATTCCTCCCAGGAATCAAATATGCTGGTGAAAGAGAAGGCAAGGCTCAGGAAGAAGCCGCTAGAAGGAATAGCCATGGCTTTAATTTGGTTGACCTCCCTTGGACACCTTAATTGAGAATAAGCTGATCTTAGAGGTGGTGTTTGTGTAGGGTCTGGAGTCCTTTCTCCATGCTCACGTATTTTAATTACATTTACCATAACTTTTTACTTTGCATTTGCCATCCTTGATTTTTTTTGTTAATTAAAGTGTTGGTAGTTCAAAGTGATGTAAATACTAGCATAAGTGACTTGGTTTTAATTAGACTTGTTCTTAAATGAAACTAGAAGAGACTACTCAGAAAACGGATATGGCATAGAGGGACAAATTACGAAAGGCAGTAAAACTTAACAGGTTTCTTGATACAGTTCCTTTTTTGCATATTTTTACCATACAACTATAATTGCAGCCACGTTCAACACAAGATTTACTTCTCCGAGTTTGTTTTATGCCAAAGTACAAATACAAAGTAATAAAGCCCATGTCATCCTTGGGGGGGAGGGAAAGAAAGTCTCATGAGGTTATAATTTTTTTTTAGCAGGTTAGTCCCTTTAAGCGTGAGAACGTCAGGTCGCTGAAGGACAAGATAGACGCCTTCCAAGCATCTTTTAAATCGGTACAAGAAGGTGAAGGGGAATCCAGCTTCTCCGGCCTGTCCCGAGTGGATGATGCTTCCCAGGAATCGGGCTCTTGTAAGTTGGTTGTGTTTCTGGTCAGTGATTTATCTTAAATATCAGGTCTTCCTTTAGGCCAAAAAGTAGAGAAGTATAAATGCTTAATATAATATAAACCAAAAAATATCTTCCTTTATAAGGATTGGTACAGGTTCTTTTATTTTGCTTGGTTGGTTTGAGGTTTTTTGTTTAAACCTATTTTATTTCTTAGTGCATCTTGAGTAGTGGTTTCTCGGAATAACCCCTGAGAAAAAATGAAGACTAGTATTTGTCGTGACTGTTTGCTTAGCTTTACTTTCTATATGTACACCATTTAATTTACTTTTCACTAAGCATTGGTGCTCTCACACTTCTTCCATGAAACTGAGAAGGGTTTTTATGACAACTGGTTTTAGCTGTTGGAGCTGTCATCTCTTTTGATGGTGATGTGCACACTTCTGTTTAATAACTTTTAAGTGGAGTAATTTTAGAAGTCACTTGGCATTACTATGGTGTTAACATCCTTATTTCTTAATGAAAATAGTAAGTATATTGAAAAGCAAGTCCGGGCAGTTCTGTGGTAACTGTGGGAAGATGATAGTGTGGAACAAACTACAGTGCTTCACTTCCCTGGTATTGGTGGTCTTAATAACATTTATGTGAAAAGAATAACATGCTTTGTTTTGAAGACTTGAAAATGTTCTTTTCAATGCATGTGTTTTCTTTTTCCTGTCTAGAAAATTACCTAGCTTTTTGAATCTCACCATCCTTTTGATGAAGAAACACAAAAAGAGCATTCATTGAAAATCTGAAGTTTGTCCTTGTGGTTTGTTTTTTGTTTTGTTTTTAATTCACGCAGCTCAGAACAAAGTACCTTTTACAAAAGAGCGGAACCTGGATCAGTGGAGTGAAAAGTTCAGGTCAGACGACAGTGGTGGTTATTTGAAAGAAAATTTAAGACAAAACGTAATCAAGAGCAGTAAGTCTGATACCAAGACCTGCACCATCTTGTCTTCATGTCAAGCTGTGACTGTCACTGAACCTGCTGCTGCTGTTTCAAAGGTACTTGTATAAGTGTGGGCAAAGCACGTGGAGGGAACAAGTTGCACAGCAAATCTGCTTTTTAAGAATTTTATGTCTTATTATGGCAAGTCGAAATAAAGTCTGGCCTGGATGGTGATCCACCTGGCCTGCTGGTGAGTACAGCCTAACCCCAGATGCCTGCTGCTGGCTCTTCTGGGGCTGTGCTCAGTGTTCTGGTACGCACACACCTCGGGTTGACGTGCTATAAGCTGCTCTAGTCGGTAAGATTATACTCTTTTCTTATATCCACATGGAAAAGCTTATTCTATTAATCTAAATGGGTCTTGATTCTTTTCAATCTGCAGCTGTAACTATATGAGATGTCAAATTCACAGATTGGGCAAATACAGCTTTTTCCAGGTGTTAACACCAACTTTATTGATCATCAGGATGACCTCGAATGCAATTTTTAATCTTCACTTTACATCTGTTTGGCAGTTATTTGATATTCCATAAAAAAAAAAAAAAAAAAAGGATGTACTTGTGTACTGATGGAGAAGTTAATTTGTCTTCTATGTAAGTGTCTCCAGTGGTCCTTTTATTAGTGTTGTATAGAAGAACAGTGGCCGTGGGGCCTGTTCTGCTCAGTGTCTCTCTGCTGCTCTGGACCTAGCAGCTGCCCAGCGGTGAAACAGCTGTGATAGTGCAGCAGTTGTACAATGGTTGGGAAGAAACTCCCTAAATTGGTCATTAAAATACACAGGGTTTTCATTCCTTTTTTTTTTTTTTTTTTTAAATTTCTGATGTCTAATCCTTTTAAGCATTTAGCCTTGGTGTTTTGGGAAAATAAATTCAACTAAAGTAGTGGATGACTGAGAACTCTGCAATCCTTGTCTATGGGATTAAAAACCTCAGTAGTTCGTGTTATTTTAAAAGGAAGCATTTGCAAGTAGCTTTTTATTTCTTTATTGTACGAGTGTGTATGTAAGTAGATGAGAGAAAGGGATAAATAATCTGACTTCTTCCTCTAGGAATGGGTTTATGAGCAACACAATCCTGTTGAGTCGTTGGAGGCTGTTCTAATTAGAGATATCATAGAAACAGGCCGTGGTAAGAGAATTCATCACTATTATAATCTTCATTATGTTCTTATTAGAAAGTAAAAATACTTAGACTATATGTAAGGAAATGTCATCCCATGGCTGTATCTTGTCTACAATTCATAATGCAGCAGAGACCTGATAGAATTTTGACATAAAGGCTAATGGGGGAACAAAAAAAGAAATACTGCAAATAACCATCTATTTAAGTGCTGCTGCAGAGGAGGCTCAAGTCTGTTTATGAACTGAATTCAGAGCTTGTTCAGTACAGCATTAAACATGTTTTTACTTAAGCACAGTTCATAGGAAGGAAATAGCTTTTATGAGAGGAGCTGAAATATTTGGAAGGTGGGGTAAGGCCTCTTGGGTGGTATGTTAACAGTTTGATTCTGGTAGAAAAAGCAAGCTCAAACCGAGACACAGGCTGGGAATAATTGTTGAGAGTTTTCTGTTAATTTTGCTAGTCAGGCCATTCTTATGGAAAAATAATTGAGTAGTTCATGCCTGTGAAGGAGAGAGGGATGTTAATGTAGAACCTCTCTGTAAATTAGGTTCCCCCCCCCCCAGTTACACAGAGGAGACAGAAATTTCCTTCATGCAGTGCCCCACTTTAAATTTCTGAAAATATGACATGTAAATGTAGCACAATAATAGTAGAAATTTAAAAAATGAAGGGATTTTTTGTGATGTTCATGCCCAGAATCTCTAGATGTGTACGTTTGTAGCTCACGTTGCTAATACTAAAGCAATCTTCTAATTGCTAATATTCTAACTATATACTTCACCATTTTACTTCAGTGTTTAATGATCATACCTGTCTACTTGCTCTAAAGATTTCAGCTCTGATCACATCACTAAAGACATTAGAAGGAGTGTTCTATCAGGACAAAGCAGAAAGGGAGTTGGTTTTGTGGAAGAACTGAGCCTGGATATATTTGATGAAAACAAGCCACCTGTCACCCCTCCCATCACTCCACTGCAATCAGAAAATAGTTCGTTAACAGAACGTACACAGAGTGGCTCCGGTCTGAGATCTGTGTTGAAGAAAACACCAGTGAAGCAATTCTCAGATAGCCTGAAGGTTGGTGAACTGACTTCCATGGGGGTGCTGATACTAAGGGAGAACTCCTGTGGTCATTATTGAACTTCCAGAAGTTGAACGGTGGTTAAAGATGCTTTTTGAGTAATGGACATGGATCAAAAAGAGTTTAATGCTCTGAATGGATGTCTGTTTGCTGTTGGGTCATCTTGGAAGCTTTGATGTTATGAGATGATCTGTGTGTGTGTGTGTTGCTGAGTTTTATTAATTTAGAAAACAAGTGTTGTTTTGTTTTGTTTTTTTTTTTAAACAATAGGACTGATTGTTAAATGTTGCTTACAGAAAAGGTTGTTTTCACTTTGATTTGAAGAAGGGCAATATTTTAATTAAATGGTATTGAATAGATGATTGTATCCCTTAAATTTGATAGGAACACTCAGATGATGCAGTTGACAGAGGAGGAGGTGAATCTCTCACGGTCGCCAATTGTGCAAAAACCTTTGAAGCAACAGAAACAGGTCAGATTCCCCTTTTGGTTTTTAAATAGGCAGAGTGTTCTGTGGGTTCATAAGGTTTTGCCTCTTTGGTAAGTCTGAAGAACGATACACATTAAGCACTGCTAAAGTAGCTTATGTGTGGCATCCTACTGAGTGAAGTGGAAAATAAAATTGCCAAGGAAAAGAATGTCTATTAAAAAAAAAAAAAATCCCACACCAAAACTTCAGAAAGCCTCTAATACCAGAATAGAATCCCCTGTTTTTCAAGAAATTTTACACTTGTCAACTGAAACTTGTGGAACAGATTGTCGTTTCTAGTCTTCTGTTTTCTTTCTTCCTTAATTCTTGATGGTGTAATTAAGCTCGAGTGAAAATTCAGTTGAATCCATGGGACAGGTAAAGGTGGTATCTTGCTGTTTGGTGTGTGTGTGTGTGTGTGTGTGCGTGTTTTAAGAGAATGTTAAGACCCGTAAAAAGACCTTGAAAAGTCTCTGCTCTGTGAAAGTTCTGTTTTAAACTCACTAAGTAATCTGTGTTTTGTTACAATAGATGGAACTGAAAGACCAAAGAAGAAAAGAGTTACTTTTGGAGAAGTTCTAAGCCCAGAAATATTTGATGAAACTTTGCCTGCAAATACCCCGCTGCGCAAAGGAGCGACTCCAGCCCCTTCTCCAGGATTATTGCACAGTAATAGCTCTTTGTCAAGGTCAAGTCTCATTGCAGAACCATTATCCCAGCCAGACTTTGATTGCGATGATGTAAGTTTTTTGTTGTTCAAGCTACAAACCCAGCTTCTTGGTTTCTATGAATGTTCAGGTTTTGTCTTTTTTTTTTTTTTTTTCACCAGTCTGCTTGGTTTAGAAAAGAAATTGCTCAAACGTGAAAACACAGTCTGCTTGGAACTTCAGAATGATGTTGAGAACTTTTGCTTTATGAATTCTAAGTAGCATTTTGGCCTGTAGAGCTATGTTTAAAGTTGAGTACTGGTAGCACATGAAATGTTTTTTGCCTTGGCTTATTCATATACTTTTGCTGCTGTATTTCTTTCTGCCATATGTAGCAAATGAGCTGCTGTGTTCTTTAAGGGGAAAAAAAAAAAAAAAAAAAAAAAAATTGCCTGGCTGTTCCAAGCACTGATGGACCAGGTGTTTTTCAGTATGTCTCTGGTATAGTATATTGCTAAACAAATTAACTTTCTTTGTTTAAAGGAATGTGTTGAGCCTCCTGAAGAGTTCGTGGAGGGTCCTGTTGCTGCAGAAGACCCATTGCCTGCTGAAAATGCAGATGGTAACCCCAACTTGTATTTTTGTCATTAGATATTTGTATCTGAAGATTGAGAGATGACACAGGGTGTTTTTTTTGTTTGTGTTTTTTTATACAGTGAATATATTTCAGTTTAAAATTTAAATGCTCTTGCTTTCTTCTAAAGGTCTTTGCAGTAGCTGCAGTGTTTACCTGTTTAGGTTAACTGGATGTTATCTGACCTTGTGGTATTTTTCTGTGAAAGTGGCTGCTCTAATTAGACTTACTGCTTTAAGTAATTGGGCTTATTATCTTGATGGTGGTACTGTAATTCTGATGGTTTTAAAATAGCAGGCAAAGCCAACAACCACAAATATTGAAAGGGGTTGTGTATATATTTTTCTCTAGGAAAGCCATCTAAGTGCTAAGTATTTTGTTACTAAATTCTCACAAATGTTGTGTTCCTGTGTTGTAAAGCAAGCTGTTAATTTTATTTTTTATCTTGCCATGTTTGATAGACCTCCAGACTAAGTTACTAGTTACTCAAGACTAAGATGACTAAACACACTGTGCATAATAATAGAAATTATGTGGATAATTTCATCAAAACTTGATTAACTTTTTGTGTTGAAACTGAATCAGTATTCTTATTTTCTTCATCTATAATAGCAGAAACTGACAAATCTGGTATGATAACAACTTCTACTAAAAAGGAGGTAAGTTTCTTTAGTGATAATGTTTGGTTTTGTGTTGTGGGTTTTTTCTTTTTTTTTACTTCAGGCAGAATTTTATCTTTTATATCTCCTGATGCTTTTTAGAGTTTTTACAGCCTCAGGTATGAGTATTATATATACTCAGCTGTATGAAGATATCTCATGTTGGTGCAGGTAATTGTCTTAAGGAAATAAATAGCTGAAGATGAAAACTTAGCGTTTTCTCATTAGAAATGTCCTTTTTGTACAAACAGGGCTATATGTATGAGGAGACTAGATCTGTAAATCTTAATTTCTGGTTGGGAGTATCTAGCTCTTAGGGCCTCACGTATAAATAAAGGAGACTAATTACAGTGTGATTCTTCTGACTGTTGGACTGTGGTGTATTTTTTTGAAAAAGCAAGTGTATGCACACGCACCCCAGCAACTCAAAATTCATCTTTCTCAGCAGTGTAGCACCATTTCAGAAGAGACTGATTTTAGCACCTCAAGAGCCACAAATACTAAGAATGCCAAAGAGAGTAAAAATCCCAGGAAGAACAGGTTTCAAAGACAAAAGAATGTAACCACATCTGCTGCCAAAAAGACCCAAGTAAGTGACAGCCCTCTGCAGTTGGTGTGTGCTGCCTTTATTTATCCAAGCGTCTCTTCTTTCTTGTGTGTTTTACGTGATTATTTTGATCTTTATTACAAAGAATTTCTGAAGGGTGTTATGTTTCCTGTTGTTGCCAATATTCTCTTCTTCATACCCATCTTGTTTTCCTATGCTTACTATGCTTTTCCTTTCTTACTGCTTGTTAAGGCTGACTAGCAGGGTTTAAATACTTGTTAGGACAGGAGGGATACTTCAGGGAGGTGAAGGGGGGTGGTGGTGTCATTTTTCAGACTTCAGGGACAGAAAATGAGTTTATGGTCGTTCTCTCACCAAGGGCATGCAGTAGTAGTTCTTTGAACTTACCCAGTTATATGCTAGTTAAGTATTGTAAAGGTGTGTGACTCCTAAAAGATTTTTGCTTTCGTGTGTTGGAAGGGAAAGCATGTATTCCTTTTCAAACTAAGCGTTGAGTGAAGCATCTGTAGTTTTGAGCTGAAAGACTAATTATTTCTTTGATTTCTAGATATGGTTAAATAAAAAAAAAAATCAGACCTCGTGTTTGAGAAGTAATTCTTTGATTGGAGTTTTTAGGTTAATTTGTAGATGGCAAAATGAGTGGAACCCTCATTTTGGGGAAAATTACTGTTATCCCTCAGAATCCAGTAATGCTGTCACTTATTTGTTTGAAAATACCGTACTTGTATTACTTTGTGCTCTATTCGATCTTCTCTCTCTTTTCAGAAAACAAAGCATACAAGCTATGGGAAAAGAAGAAAGAAAAAAGTAAAAAAATCTTTATATGGGGAAAGAGAGATGGCTTCTAAGAAACCTCTTCTCAGCCCCATCCCTGAAATTCCAGAGACTTTCTCTTCTGCTTCATCTTCAAACTCACCAGACACACAGGCACTTTTTTCAGGTAATGTGGTTTTTAGTTTGCCTTGGTCTTTCTGTTTCTTCTAATTTTTTACTTCAACAGTTACATTAAAAAAAATGTTGATAGACATCTTGAGTTCTGTGCATAGGAAACCCAGTATACTTTTTTTACTTCTATTTGCTATGTAATAGGAGAGTCCAGAGGATCTGATAGATTAATAATCTGCAACTGGATAAATGTAACTCTTGTTGGACTCCAGTGTAAAAAAAAAAAAAACAAAACAAACAAAAAAAACCCAAAACAAAAAACCCACAAAAACCACAACAAAAACCAAAAACCAAACCAACAAAAAACCCCAATCCACCAACAAACAACAAAAAAACCTCACCCAAAAAGCCAAACCTCTCTCTACTTGACTGGATACTGGTATTTTCATAGTCTTTAAAACTGGTAAATTGGGCATGAATAGTGAATTGTAGTAGCTTTCTGGGCTTTTTTACACTAATTGTCTGGAATGATTGTTTAGAAGGTTACTTTTATGTAAGTAAAATACTAGAAGGCCTTTGTAATACTGAAAAAAACCATTTTGGTCCATTCACAAGAAGAGTCAAGTAACCAGATGTTTATTGTAATTCAGAGGACATATTATTTTTAGATGATGCCAGATCCGGGAAGGCTCGCAGGGATGTTGAGGAGAAGGCAGTGGCTGAAGGAGTGAGAGGGGCGACCGTCTGTGCAGCGTATTCAAGCTCTGAGGACCTGGACCTCGTGGAGGCCAGTGGCTCTGGGAGCGAGGTGTTTCACGTGTCCAGTGGGGACCCACAGTCCAGTTCTGGCATCGATCATGAGGTAACCAATATGCTTAAGGATACTCCTAGAAAATAACTCAGAATTGTGCTTGATGTGGTTGGATCAAAAAAGTGATATTTTAGGAGAAGGAAAAATACTTAGAGTGGTTAAACAATGGGACAGGCTGCCTGGAAGAGGTCAGGGAGTCTCCGTCCTTGCGCAGTGGTATTCAGAACTCAACTGAACAAGGCCTTGAGCAACACAAGCTTGGGCCCACACTGGAGCAGATTCCAACCTGCAGAATCCTATGTGTGTTTTGGGGTTTTTTTGAGAATGACTAGACTTGGTGAGGAAAACAGTAGCAGTTGTTTAGTTGTCAGCTGTTTGAAACCAGTTTTATTGTGTCCTACCTTTTGCCCATATTTAAAAAAAAAAATTTCTTTTTCCCCAGTTTTCAAACAGTGTGCCAGATGCAAAGTGTGGTTTTGATACATCTGACTATTTCCAACAAGGTAAAGAGACTGCGTGTGTAAAAGAGGCAAAAGAAAGTGGTTCTTTGATAGAAAACAACAAATTACAAGGAAATCTCCTAAATAAGGCAGAGCAGCTGAGTGGGCTAGAATTTCTGGAACAACGGGACACTAGTGTACATGAGAGTGCCCAAGGAACTCAGTGTCCCCAAAAAGATTCTATAAGTAGTCCACCAAGAAGAAGAAGTCGAAAAAGTAGTGCTGTCTGTTTTCCTCCTGTTGAAACATTGGAAATAACTGGAAACGATCTTCCAGTTTCTTCTTTTAATGTGGAAGAAGTCTTATCTGTTCCTCAGCGAAAAACCAACTCCTTTGAGCCTTTTAGGAGAAGGAGCAGTAACAGTGGTGAAAGAAGAGTGAGGCGCAGCATGAGATTAAATAAAGATGCAGAAATGGAAGGACTTGCATGGATTCAAGTACCCGATGAGATTCAGAACCCTCCTCTGATAGCTTCTGCTTGCAAAATCAGGAGATCAAGCACATCCATCCTTACACAATCTGAGAATATTCACCATAGAAAACAAAATCTCATCCCGTTCTCAGCGCCGGGGAAGGAGAACCATGACTCTGTTAATCTTGCTGATGGTCCTTGCAAAAGATGGAGGAGGAGAAGCATGTGTGTATCCACACCTCAAGAAACAAGAACTTGGTCTCAAACCCGGAGGAGCATAACAAATTCTGTATATTGGAAGGACAGAAGTAAGAAAAAACACTTTGAAGAAGTAGAAATACCTCTTGAAAATAACTCTTTTAGTGAGGTTTCAGCTACCTCTGATTTTCTAAAGTGAAGGTCAGTAATAGATTCTTATGTTCTCTTAAGTGCTGTGTTCTTCTCTCTCCCACTTATATTTCCTTACTTAATATTTCCTTATTCATTTTCGGGATAACTTAGAACTGATTTTCTTTGTCTTGACGCCTAAAATGCTTGAGGATCAGAACTGTGTGGAAGACCTAGCTTGGCTCAGAGCATTGCTCTGGTAGGCAGTCATGGCAGGTAATCAGGAGGATAAAAAGTTGTTCTCCTGTTATGAGCTGACTTTTGACATCACCTCTTTAATGTAGTCTGCATCCTTGCTGACATGTTTTCCACACTTTAGCGCTGAGCAATAGCAATTAAACTCTGCTAATATTATAAAAACCTCAACAAATTTTGTCCCTGCGCCACCAAGTTCAGTCATTTCAAGAAGGCAAAGGCTGATCTTCCTCAGCTGGCCGGATTGCTCATAGGGGCTAGTGAATTCTGTTGCAAGACAATATAAACAATTTAAATAATGCTTATGCATGAATTTGTATGCATGTTATCACAGTCTGGGATTTTCTTGTGTCTAGGTAAGTGTTTAGTCTTCGCTGCGCAGTAGTGTGGGATTTTTGCCCTTGGAACTTAGTCATGACTGTTAGATGGGATGTGTTTAGTGAACCAGCTTGCTACGCTTGCTCCGCTCTCAAACGCACAAGCAGTATATGATGTTGCTGAATGGAGGCGTGTCAGTAAACGTGTGACTTTTCAGCTCTTTTAAATAAAGAGGAACAAATCTGATAGTTCAAAAATACGGTCTGTGGTGACAAGTTACTTTTTAAATAACTGGGAGTTGATACTAACCCATATTTTGCTGATAGGGCTCTCTGCTGTTCTTTCAAAAAATGGATTCCAGCTTAAGATTTTGTTACATTTTTGAAGTTTGAAGTAGATAAAACATGAATTTGTCTCTAGTAGTTAAACCATGATGTTGTGAAGTACGCCCTTTCAGCTAGAATTGCTTCAAGTGTTGATGTTTCCTGTGTGCTTGATCATTCCCTATAAATTGCTTTTGAAATCTTCATGAACTTTTTTTCCAGATTTCAAAAATATCCTCAAAACCCCCTTGAGATTCTCTTCAAATAAGAAAGAAATCATTTCTGGCTTGAAGGGGAGGAGTAGAAGGCGGGGAAGCAGTTACCATCTTCTGAAAAGACTTTGCTTTTGCTTTACCTTCCGGGCACGAGCAGGGGTAGAGTTCCTATAAATAAGACTGAATTTTGTGTTAGCAAGAGTTAATGAATTCTGCTTCTTGGTCTTTTTCTTTTTTTTTTAAAAAGACTTTTAAATCTTTATTGTATATAACATTAATTTAAAAAAAAATAAATTGGCTAAGGAAAGCAAAACATTCATCATACAATAAAGCTGTACTTCATTTCTGGACACTTCCAGACTTTGGTGTACTTGTACTAAATACAGTACATATTATTCAGTAGTTGACCTGTCGTCTTACTGTTTTCATTTTTCTAGTTTGAACAATGTAATAAAAAGTGATGACTGTAGGTGGTCTCCTTAAACATTTGCTGTTGCTTTCATTTTTCATACTGTTTTGTTTCAGCTCTAGTGAAATACCTGTGCCAGCTTGGAGGAAATAGCTTTCTGTTGAAAATGATCTTTTCTGTGACCTTGTTTTTAACATTATTGATGTGGAATAAAACACTTTATGTACTTGGCTGCTTTTATAAAGCTTAAAAGCAAATGGAACAGTTTCATTTTTATGCATGTTTTGCTTTTCTCTACAGACATCATCAATTTTGCCTAAGAACTCCTACGGCAACTTGAAAGAAACTTCACTACTTAAATGCTGTTCATCTTATGCTACTTTAGAAACATTACTGAAGTTATCAAAACAGTTTCCTTGATGTTTTATTTTGGATTTTCCTTTTGTGTGGCAATGAACATTTTCGATTCGGAAACGGAATGGTAATCGTTCCTCGAGTTGAATCTTGTGGCAGCAGTATGTTGGTTTACCAGGAGAGGGCACTCTGACATGAGGTTTTATGGTTGTAACTGAATTGGAAAATAATACCATAGTGCACAAAATCTTTGGAGAGATACTAGCTAAGATTAAAATCTAAAGCTCCTTGACATTAAAGTTAATAATAGGTGCTACTTCTAACATTCTAAAAAAAAAAAGCTGAACTACACACTGGAATTAATCTGGAAAACTGAAATGCTTCTGTGCTGTATGGAAATCACTTTATAGTCTTAAACACAGTGGAGCCCTACAGTTGCAGCTGAGATGTTAGGGTTTACCTAACAGCTTTTAGATACTAAATCTAGCAGTGAGTGAAACCAGTAGAGACTGTGGGTGTCAGATACTGAATACTAGACTTGAATAGTCAGGTCAAGTAAAGAGTTGTCCTGGAGGAAGAGGCAACAAACTGTGTCTGATATTAGGGCTTGATCTAAAATACTGCCTAGAATGTGCTCTTTGTGGTGTTGCTGTCCTGTGCATCAGTCACAGCAGCACTAGAAGAGAATTCTCCCTTGAGGTTTCTTGAGTGGATAGGCTAAGTGCACTTTAGATGTGAAGCGAAGTGTAAGTAAAGTCAGAAATAAAAGAGCAAGGATAGGGAGAAAAAAACAAAGCTTGGCTTTTCTTCCTGGCACAGCTTGCTTGAAAAGGGTTGTTAGGAATTATATGTAGATGCTTGACTGCATGAGGTGAGGTTGGAACTTATGGAGAAATAAAGAGCTTGCAGTTAACAGCACTTGATCTGGAGAGGACTTGAGACAAGTCTTCAGTTATGCAGAAGGCTGTTGTAATGAAGGGGTGGGTAAAATCTCTGTACTGAATGGGACAAGAAATAATGTGTTTAAGAGAAAAAAAAAAAAAGTCTCTGTTAAACATTAAGAAAAAGTTCCAGCAGCAGAGATAGTTGAGCACAGGGATACATTGCCTTGGGAAGTTGTGGAATCTCCATCACTGGAGGCTTTTAAGAACAGATTAAACAAATATCTGTCAGGAATGACATATGATCCTTCCTAGGGGTAAGGATAGGGCCTGGCTGGCCTCTTGAGGTCTCTTCTGGCTGTGTTTTCTGATTGCTAGAGATTAGGGTTGCAAGAGGTGATCTGGGACTTAAGACCTGAGATAGAATCTGTCGTGGAATCGGGAGCTGGAGAATTGCTGACACTGGGGGCTGCTGAGCATGGGAAGGAACTGGGGAATTTGGGAGAGCGCTCCTCATGCGAGGGTGGCAAAATGTTCTTGGTACTTCAAACATTCAGGTCTCGTGTGACTCGCTGTGTCTGCTCGGAAGAGAATCTCTCTGGACTCCTGAAGTAGTGTAACCAACGTGGTGGCTGTGCCATACGGAGTGAACAATCAGGTTCCCTCTTCAGATTTGCTTTTCTGAAAGTGAGTTAACGTTAACCTTTGAATGACCAGCGGCTTCGCTATCCCTGTTCAATCAACACAAGAACATTCTGAAGTCATCTCTTGTCTTCGTTACCACGTTGGGGTGTAGGAGTTAAAATAAAGGTGCATTGTGTGCGGGTGCAGGCGGGTGTCAACGTATTTTGAGTTTGCGCCTCTATTTTTCAGCTATTAATCGCAGCACTGTCCGAAGTAGATTTTAGTGGTGTTCTGTCACATTAGGTTGGCTTAGTCACTCTTAATACGACCTGCAGTTTTACTTCCAGCAAAGTCATCAGACAAAAGAACGCGCGAAGTCGGTGGTGGAAAGCTTGAGTCGTGGTGTTTGATCAGTGAAGCGTCGCTAGGCAGCGTGTCAGACCGGGGAGCGGCTGATGCAGGCCCCCAGGGTGAAGGCTGGCCTTTGTAGCCTTCAATTTAAGTCACTGTTTTGACTTCCTTTTTTTTTTTTTTTTTTTTTTTTTTTTTTTTTTCCTCCTTTTGTGCAGTACTTGAGCTCCGTGTAAGTCTGTGCACTATAGTGGCATCTAAATAAATCTGGTGTTGGCCAGTCTCTTCCCCCTCTCATTTACTCTTCCTGCTCTTCTACAGGGAGGTTTTTTTTTCTCTCCAGAGGATTGTTAGAAAGATTGCTTTGTCTTTAAAAGTACTTCACTACCATTAAGCACTGCACTGTGTAGATTTTCAGTGGCTTCAAGTATGGTAATAGCTAGTACTAAGTGTGTATTGCCGAATAATTGCATTTAACAGATTGCCATGTAATTATCGTGCTCTGACTGACATAGAGGACAAGTGGTGGGTTCTACAAAGACTGATTATTTTGCCACTCTGTAATTATGGTGTCATTAATAAGTAAGAGTAATTACAAATCACTTTTCTCGCACTATCCTATGAAGGGCAGTCTCGATGCATTTTCAGTTAGCTGAGGATGTGACGACTAGCAGTAAGGAGTATTTCACAGCTGGAATGGTCTTCGCTTACATTTGCTTAATATTAGTGAGCTGAAGAGACAATGAACAACAATACTTAGACATGAATTCTTCGGTTTTAAAGTGAAACTGTTAGTGGCTTCCAGGAGTTATTTTATGCTGACGTTCTGCCATAATTAAGATGCACAATAAGTCACAGAAGTGGAGATGATATGACCCAAGTTTTCTCAGTGTGAGTTAACAGAATAAAACAGTTTCCTCAGCCTGGCACTCATGGTAAGAAAATAACAAGAATTGTACATGCCGCTTTTTTTAAATTTTTTTTTTTTCCACTTTGATCAGTTGTAAGTAAAGTTCATCTGGTCTTCAGCTTATTTTTCTCTACTTGCTTTTGACTAACTGAGCAATAGGAGGGGATGCTGAAACACTGAAGGGTTGCCTGGAAGTGTCACCACTGTATGTTCATCTGCTCTAGTTGCTGTTTAGAAATGCACTAAAACGTTTGTGCTCTGCTCTTCCTCCTTCTCACTCTGAATCCTCTAGCACTCTTACAGTTCATTTAGACCTGGAAAAACTTTAGTGATGAACTGATCTATGCACAAGGAAGCAAACAGAAAAGCATTGTTAGATCAGTGTACACGGAAATGGAGAGAGAGAGAGAGAGAGAGAGAGAGAGAGAGAAGGAAAAAAAAATAAAGCCATCGAAGTATGCCAAGTATAGCTTAAGCACACAGAAACAGGAGTGAGCAGTGAAAGAAATTTCATTTTCAAGCTGCTAACAGGTAGGTAAGCAATGGAAATAAATCTAAAAACAAACTGTAAAGTGTAGTTGGGTATTCCTTCAAATTGTACTGTTTTAAAATTAGGAGGTAAACAGTGCAAACCAAAATGTTTTAACTTGAAATAAGATAAGGTCTCCATTTCACCGTGTCCCAGTGGGAAAGATGAAGTTGTGCCTGTGACTTATAGACAAGAAGGCTAATGTATTAGTTTTGTAATTAAGTCCTGTAAATTGTGCATAACAGAGCAATTAGCTACTTTAACCAAGCTTTAGAGGGGGAAGAAGAAAAACCTGTGTGCACTGGGAATGAGGGCATGGAACATATTCCCTAACTCAAACCTGAAAAACCTGGTGTTAGTCTTGGGTTATTTCCAGTGACCCCTTGACTCCCATCTTCCTGCCCCCTGCACAGATTTGGAACTGGTCAGCCATTTTTGTTTTTGGAAGGCAGAGGAGACAGATATAATGAATGGCTTTTATTGTGCAATATTTCAAAACCTTTTTGACTGCATTCGGATGGGATGGAAAATGTTCTACCCTGTGCTGCAGCCAAAATAAATAAAACATATTCCCTAAACCTGGATGTGTGTTTCACTCAAACTGGCAGTAGTTAGAGCTCTACTCTTAAACAAGAATTTAGTTTGACAATTTTTAGGCCTTGTTCAGCTGAATGTAACAGCCAAAGAAAATACTTGGAAAAAAATTAAATAATACACATATTTACAGCTTGCAGGTGGCATTAATCTTTGTGGTTCATAGCATTTAGTTTTAAGAATCCCTGTTAGTTGGGCTGTATTGTAGATTTTTAAAAAAATATATGTTCTTAATTGTCTTTTTTTAGATTAGTTTTTTTAATGAGAATAATCATTCTGAAGGAAAATACATTTTATGTAGCTCCCTGATGGGTGATAAATAGTTGTGATTCAAGGCTTTAAAAGTTTAGGGTCTACCAAGAAACTGAAAATTCTACAAACACAAGACCCAGCAAACTAGCAGTAAAACCTCTTGATAGAAGCCTGCTATGGACTGGCTTCCAACTCCACTAAAGTTTAGTTTAAATACCCTCTTTATGGTGCAGGCTTACTGCTGGTTTTTAGCATTGCCAGTCAGTTCAGTGAAGACGTTGCACAGTGTAACCAAGAGATTTCATGCTGTACAACATGTTTTATAGTCTGAACAACCATATTTATTAATAATAGTAATTTTTAATTTAGTCATTTATGCCCAGAGACCTCCAAGTATTGTAACAATGAGGGACTGATACTTAAATTATCAAAACACGCTATGGCTTGGACAACCCCCACTCTGCAAACAAACCTTTTATTCCTCAATCCCACCCTACAAGCAAAAATCTCTTTGAGCAAATAAAATGCAAACTTCTTTTTAAGCAGGTAAATGAGCCTCATTTTTTAAAACATTAAAGTTTACAAACGAGGTATCTCAAAGTCTGAAGAGAAGCTGCAAGAACAAATAGTCATCATTCCTTGAAAGCCCTCATGTTGTAAATTAAACAAGCTAGGAATCAGAAAATTGGCCTTTTTGTTCCCTTTGCGGTCTGGGTTTGGTTTTGTGCTGTTCTTGAATTAAATTGTTACTCAGTTTCCTTTGTCTTCCATTTATTTGCCAGCACTTGTAACATCAGGGTGAAAAATACAGATCTAATATCACCATCCATTAAATCAACCGAGTTATACTGAGGATACTTTTGAAGCCGTGCTTCAGTCTGTCATAAATAACCTGCCTGTGTCATACAAATGTTTGGACAAACAAATGCACTTAGTTCCATGTTCAGAAGGTCAGTAGCGTTGAGTTTTGGTAGTAAATAATATTCACTAATGCAAATCTCTCAAAAGTTATAAGGGAATTCATGTTTGAACTGCCACTTGGATATGTTGAGTATCCTCAGGTGTGCTATTGAGGAAAAAGTAATTGTGTGGGTACAAATATTAATGATGAATAAAAAGGTCGTTTTACTCTCAAGAAAAAAATCATGATTACCCACGGTGCGTTTCGCAAGGCAAGCTTTGTAAGGTTTATATAAAGAGTAGGTAATGTACATGTAGCTCATCTTAATGCTAAGCAGTATACAATACAAGCTATGGAATATAAGCCTCAAATGTTCACCTTACATTTGTCTTTTGCATCTCTCCCACTCCTTGCTTCTCACTGTAGATAGGTCTGTTGTACTTTGCCCAGTTTTTCTGCTTCTCCACCTCTTTGGCTTTGGAGTTTGCTGCCTTCTGCTCTGCCTCGCTCATCTTCTGTCTTCCCAATGCTCCCTCATCTTGCTTAATACACTGATGTCTGGCTCTTGCCAGTCACAAAAATGACAAGTTGGTTCACAGAGTGATGATCCAAAAAGGGAAGCAAAGCTGTTGGTAGCACAGAGAATGTATGCACACACAAGATAGTGCGAGTTAAGCAAATTAAAGCATCGCTGCCAGGAACTTTTCCTAATGCTTGGCACAGTGCCTCTTAATAGAGCCACAAAAAGCCTTAGTCACAGCCAGATCTGTGGTGTTAAGTGCCTTGGAACTGCACCTTCGTGTAAGAGCTATAGAAAATGATAAGGCTATAGGCAGAATTAACTATGCGGTTTCATACTGACACACACAATAGCCAAAGCCTTAAATTGTTCCTCTTTTTATTAGCAAAGAAAATCTCTGCTTCTGAAAATGTCTTTTTTTCTCATTCCACTAAGGATCAGCAAAGGCTGGGGACTTGGGGTGGTAGTTGAGGAGAAGTCTTAAACTAAATCCTAAAACTTTCCATTTCCATATTTTTAGCCTGCCTTTCTTCTGCTTTCAGTATCGAATGCAGCGCGATGCAGCGTATGACCGTGCCAAAAGCTGTTTAAACAATATTAAGATGTTTTCTTCAAACTTCTCCCTAGGAAGATACTCTTTTTCGAGAGGAATGTTTTCCCTGGAGCATTACATCATGAATTGGTTCAGTTCTTGGAGTAAGAAATTGGACCAAATGGTGGAGAAGGTCTCCAGGGGAAACATACTTATGCTGTTAAGTATTCCCACCAGAAAGCTTAGAAACCGCTTACATATTACCATTCTGTCCACATTTAGCCTTTCACCTTACTGCAGCTGAACAGAGGGAAGGGGGGGGTGGTTAGACTTTTTTAAGGAAACTTGAACCTTCTTTGTTTTTGTCATTACATTTTTTTCCCCTCTCTTATTGTATCTTGTGAACTGAGCTCTGGTAATGGAATGTCTAATTTTTGACAGCAATGCTGCATAAAAATGCATTTGTTTTCTATGCAAACTGATAATGAAATCTTAATTATGAAAGCTCCCTTGGAAACTCTGAATTTAGGGTTGGGTGTTGTTTTTTTTTTTGAGGATTAAAATGAGAGGAACCTCTGAGAAGACCAGAGGATGGAGGGATTTGGGTGGATTAATGGGACAGCAGCCATATGAACAATGTCTGAGCTGTAACAGTATCGTGTTTCCTCTTGTGTATGGACTGGTTCCCCATCAAAGATGGAGGCACATGATATGGTTTCCTGTATCAGATGAAAATCTCAGAACAAGGAGAAATACTCCTTTAAATTTAGTAGCGCAGATCAACAGATTTTTTTTTTTTTCAATATGGTGGTGCTACTCTGTAGATTATTCTTTGAAATCTGCTAAACTTGCAATTTCACAAATGTCTGCATTTTGCTTAGTAGACAGTTAAGGACCTAAAAGCATATTCCAGGTGCAAGTTGAATTTGGAAAGTTTTGAGTTGTTCATCTTGAGTTCACGCAATTACCTTGCAGGATATAAAATAAAAATACATACCAGTGTAATAAAACTGAGAAGAATAACTTCCTGGGTAAGTATGTCCCAGGGCAGGACACTTAGTAGTTCATGAGTGGCTTGAATTGGGCCATGGAGCAGAATTAGAATGGACCCTCCTGTGATATGTCCGAGTCAGGTTCCTCTTGGTGTTTTGGCCAAACCATGTTCTACTGCCCCATGTTCGTTTGTTTGGGCAAAGAGAGGATTTTTGTATCCCAAATCTTGTTTTCACCTTCAATCACTCATTAGAAAAACAAAACCAAGCAAAAGCTTAATCGTTGGGTGGTTTTTTTCCTCACTCAAAGGGTATGATAACCTACGATCATAAGAGGCTGAAGATAAGGTCAAGCCCTACAGATGCTTTCTCTATTCCTAACTGATACCTAATCTTTCTAAAAAGTGTTGTAGGTTTGTTTTTGGTTTTTTTTTTTTTTAAAGAAAAAAATCACAGGCAGACTTTAACTGTTCATAACAAGAAGGGCCATTAAGCTGGTCCAGCTGCTGAGGGACTGGCACTAAAATTGGTGACTGGAAATTGGCACAGGATTGTAAAAAAACTTCTGCCAAAACGTATTTAAACTATGTAATCATACTGAATACACACTAATTACACTGTGCATGTTATTGCTACATTGAGGTTATGAAATCATTCAATAAGGAAGGATATAGTAGATAATGCAAGGTTGTAAGAAAAGCCCACGACCAGGGGTGGGAATGCTCCTGTTGGGCTCTGGGTGGGAGCAGGCGCGTGGTGCTGGGTTGTTGCAGCAGCAGAAAAAGGCACGACGGTAAGATTTGGTGTGTGAGCCTCTTGTCCAGAACCCTGAGACAACCAGCTATTTAGATGTTTCATAGAATCAAAGCAGCAAAGTCACAACTAGCGCAGACTTCTGACAGTGGCAATTCCCAGAGCTTCCGGAGCCTCTGAGGCAGCAGGTGGGCTCTTTGCTCTGTGGTACTGATGCCATCTCGAGAGAAGTGACAAGTCACGTTCCCCACCCTCGGTGCTTCTCTGGAAATGAAGCTCAGTCATCTGCACGTCAGAAACGAGCCCGGGGGCTGCACCAGAACTGCTGTTGGAGCTCCCTGTGCATGCTCCATCCAAACAGTAGTCCTGCAAACGGTTCCACCTAGAAATCACCTTGGTTTGGAGAATTTCTGTTCTTAAAAGTCTGAGAGAAGTTATCCCCGGCAGTGAAGTTTAGATTCTACTGACACTTTGAATTCACAAACTCACTCCAATTCAAAAATTATTTACAGCAGACCTTTTATTTTTTTCTTTGTTCACATCTCCCAGAACATGTGGCTCGGAATACACTTTGCTTAAAAATTCTGAACTCTTATGAATATGTAGTAGAACGGCCACTTAATCTTCCTGCTGCTGTTAACAAAATGTAAAAAGATATATTTACTTTTGCTTCCTTTCTCAGCCATTTTTTTCACTGCAGAACAAACTTTTAAAAACTGATTACACCAGATGATTTAGCGGTATGGCCAAATAGTCCCTGCTTGATTAAGATGGATGGTAGCTGTATTTGGAGCAATAGTAATTAAGACTCCCATGGCAAGCAAGGAAAAATAACAAATTAGTCTAATAAGAGCTTATGGGGAAACTTAAATTGGAAAATGGTCTTAAAATCCAAAATACTATAATACTAGTAAAATCTTAGTTCAGTAAAGCTCGGGTATTAAAATCAATTTTTTAAATTGTATGGTTTTACGTTTTGGTATTTGTCACTTTTAATTTTAAAAGTTATTAAAAATATAGCAGAAGCTTAAGACCTAATTTTTTTTTTTGACACAGAATAGACACACTTTCAGTTAAACCACAAGGTTTCTTTAAAATGAGAGGAAATATGTTTATAGTCTATTTTTAATAGTCTTTTTATCTGATACATGCAGATGCTAAGATGCCTTTATCACAAGAATGTTTCATTTCTAGATTGCATTCTCTGTCTTGGTCAGGAATAGCTTCTCAGAATACACTGGAGGTAAAGGCTGCGTGGTCTGCTAAACGTGACAAGGACTCCCAGTCCTGAGCTTGTTTTGCTCGTGACGTTCTAGAGCTCTCTTGATACCGCACAAATCCTGTCTCAGTTTGGTGCCTCAGTTTCTACACGTGTAAAATGAGATATCCACCCCTTGAAGGCAGTGGAAAGTGTATTTACAGCGTGCAAGCCCTTTGACACAATCACGGCGCTATAACTGGTTTTAACTGTTTCAGTACCAGTCTGGGTGCAGAGGTGAAGCATTTAATGTCTGATGGTCACCGGCGTTAATGTTATTGCTGTTCAGGTGTGACTGACAGAAAAAGCCCAAATGATTTAAGGGTGGTACTACTTCTAGAAGAGAGGGGGCTTGTTCAGCTTTTGAAAGTCCTTAAGATAACGTCTTTTATATCTATGATTGATTTATTTGATATTTATGCAGTTGGCAGTGGGATTTGAAATATAACATAAGCACTTCCTGAGATGTCAGTACTCCGATGTTAGTGGTCTGAACAAGGATGTAATTCATATCTGCAGGTGCTTACTCTGGTATCAAACACTTCAATAACATCATGCTTGTGGAATCCGGTACTCCCCAGTGTCCCATTTGTATCCTGATATGCCCACGTCTTTCCTATGTGTGTTTTTCTTTCTTAAGGAGCTCTCATTTCCTTCAATAGGATATGTTTTATTTCATCCTTTTTCCTGCATTTACTCATATTAATGTCACCGCATTCACTGGTAATAGCTCGGCTTGGAAATAACCCGTATATCCCTGAAAACACTGGGTCTGAAATTCAATGCCTGGGATACTTTATTAAGAAGGAATAGATGTTTAAGTGAGGGGAGGTAATCATTTTTTGGACTCTTAATTTGATCTAGCCCGTTTCGAGGTGCATCAGGCATGCTTGACCACAGCCTGATGGCCCTCTGCATTGTTCTGCTGGGCGCAGTGATTGGGAGTCCTGGGATGAAAGTTTTCTGGGTTCTTTCTGCTAAATGGCCATAAAATTTGAAACTGCCTGCTGCCAGATAGAGGAACTTACTCCTTTCTAAGCTAAAGAGAGTGTAGACACCTTTAGGCTCCTCTTAGGAGAATTTCTTCATCCTGAAAAGGACAGAAGTCAGGTGACGGGGGAGTTCTGGGAGAGGGCTCTGTCATGGTGGTTAGAGCAGCTGACACTCCTGGGACTGGATTTTCAGCTACACAGCTGATCGGGAGTTTTTCTTTCACTTTTTTTTTGTGCCATGAAACAGCATCTTTTGTAACTCCTTTCCTTTGTCTCTTTCTCCCATTCCACTCTGTTTACGAAAAGCCTGAGCTTAGATGACAACCTCTTTAAGTGATAGCAGTCTCTTCACTTGCTTCGTAAAGCATCTTCGCACCTTTTGTGTTGTGAAAGAAGCCCTAGTTAGCACTTCTCTGAAACTGCATTGTCCCTTTTCCAGTTGTTTCATAGACATGAGTCTTACTAAGCTTCCTCGAGACAAGGGAAGAGTATTGACCTGGAGGGACTTGAGGCTTAGCGAGGTTACAGTTGCTTACCAAACAGGACAGTGACGGGAGTGATCCCATCTCCGAAGCTCCAAAATGCCACAGCAAGTTTTTAGTTAGGAAGCCACTTTGGAGAAGCATTTTGATTAAATATACTAGAGTGTTCAGTGCATGAAATCTTTTTATTTCCTGTCATTATCTTGGTACAATCGCAAGTGCCTTCTTTATTATTTTTATGGATGTGCTCATCAGCTGTAGCTTTTCCCATCCCTGGGGGAATTTCTCTGCCCTGAAA
Organism: Athene cunicularia; assembly: GCF_003259725.1. Taxonomy (NCBI): domain Eukaryota; kingdom Metazoa; phylum Chordata; class Aves; order Strigiformes; family Strigidae; genus Athene; species Athene cunicularia. The sequence goes on along the minus strand of NW_020799128.1, from coordinate 2,283,682 downwards.
AGCTGAACTTCACAGTATCTAGTAGAAGCTAAATTTTTTTCCCAGCTGGTAAGTAGCGCAGCACCGGAGTCTCTAGTTAACAGCGCTCTACTTGGGGAAATTTTACAAGCCGTAATCTGTTTGAACAACTCACTTGGGTAAGCTAGTGCTTCACTGTAAACTCTCATAGGTGACTCACCTGGGAAATTGCAGCGAACAGAAATGCTACGGAATAAAGGGCCTTGCTTGCAACTTGAGCTACCCCCTTTACAAGGCGTAGGATCTGTATGTGTACATATTACTATAAAGCCAGCCTAAATTTAATGTTTGTTTGCAGCATGAAGTGATTTTTGTTACTAATCTTTAGCTGGTGGAGTAACCCCACATTCCGAGTGGAAGCAGACCTGTTCCTTTTCATCCTGTAACGTAGGTATTGCAGTTTAAGTGTTTCTTTTGCTGAGACATTTTTGCACTGGGCTACATACAAACTGGATTGATTTAGAGATAATCCTTGCCGTGTTAGGCTGACTCCACCTGGGATGGTATGCTTTGTTATGTTGTGGTTTTGATACACATGAAGGGGCAAAGCGTGAATCAGTCCAGGAGAAAACAGGCCCTGTGAACAACTTGTAGCTCTGCTAGGATTTTGTGACTGTCATTCAACGAGCCATGTGGTGACAGAGTCAATGCAGATAAAACAGCCATCTTGTTCCAAAAGCACTGGCTCCTGCTACTTGAAATAAAGAGAACTACTTTAGCTTGAGCTGTACAGGAGCTATGACCCAAAAGGTAATTTACCCAACTTAATATAACAGAAGGCAGTGGTGCAATTACACCGAACCGTGTTATGGGTTGGTATGATGAGAATGCCCTTACAAGATCTGAGACACACACTCTGTTGGGGGTTCTAAGATACTTAAAACCCCCACAGATGGGGATCAGGAGAGGCATACAGTATTCGTGTTACTTCACTCTCACAGTTTATAAATAGCAAAAATGCAATTTCCTGCTTTCATTCAGGGCAGCTGCAAGTCACACTGGCCTGTGGAAAATGGCCAGTTTGACTCACAGTTAAGCCCAAGTGCCACATGCATCTTACCTGCTTCAGCAAAGTGCTTAATATCTCTGTCTTTCTCAAATTTCCCCTTTCTTCCCATCACCGTACAACTTGGCTTTTCATTTTAAACATTTTCTTCGATGATCCAGCCTAAAAAATAGGTAATTCTTTGCTACCAGCAGGTGGGGACAGGGAATACAAGATGTTGGCTCTACTATAAAGGAGGAAGAAACAAAACAAAGACGAATTAATTTCCTCTCTTCAGCAGGTGGAACAAGTCTGCCTGCCTGAATAAAGTGTATGTTCCTATCCTCCCCTTTATGTAGCCTCTTCTTACTCTTTAGAATTTTTTCTTCTAGCTGGCAGGACTTCGGTTAATCTCTCCAGAGAAGTAAGCAAATGCAATATTTTTTTTTGTTTTGCCTTTATAGCGTTTCAAATATCCTAAAGCTTCTAATTCTGGGAGAGGACAAGTTTTCCCTTCACAATTACTTACCGAATGTGCTGAAGGGAAGCAAAGAAATAAACAAGTACAGAAATCAAACTTTCATGATTGCCAAGGGTGTGCACTTCCTCCGTGTTGTGCTGCATGAATGCCACACCTCAAAACAGTAAAATCTCTGCAGACAAAAGCTTCTTAAAGATTTAGCAGTTACTATGCATAGTGAAGAACACTGGGACATCTTCTGACTTTGTCCCTTTCGGGCAGATTTAACAAAGTCAAAGAGTAATGCATGCAGAGAAATGTATGCACGTGCATAGAAATCAATAATGCTTAAATGACTGTGATGAATCCAAATAGATTTAACAAAAATCACAAGTTTTTAACTCCTCTTTGCACAACAGAGGTGGCTGTAACGCCAGCTGTGCTAAAATTCAGGAAGCACAATACTATATTCTCATTTTCTCCTTTTTTTTTTTCTGCTTGAGTTTGGTGGCTAAATGGCCTTGTGGATGCTTTTCCCAGTGGAAGGAGATCCCAGGCTGGGCTCAGGTGCCTCCCATTGTCCCTAACTGCAGTCTCCTCCTCAGCACTGGGGCTGCTGACACCGGGCTTTGCAGAGGGAAAGTTCTCTGAGAGGATTTTCCTCTCAAATTACTTTTTCGATTTACCTTTTTTTCCCATTTCTGTGACCTCATGAATGTAGTTTTGATCCCTGAAAGTGGGAGGGGAGAAGCTCTAAGCTTCTTGTTGTTGGGGGTGCTGTGGGGGGGACGTTGTCTGGCTGGCTCAGAGCAAATCCTGCTTTGTGCTGGGTGAATGGGATGTGGCGTTGCATTGTGTGTGAGGAAAGCCATAATTTTAGATAACAGTGATAATACTTGTCTTCTTCTCCGCAGTGGTTCTGCTTAGTGGGTGCTGGAAGTTGTCGGAATGGTGTGTGGCTCTTTGGCTTTTCATCAAATCTGTTCCTTGAAGTGATTTTCCTGACTAAATAACACCTGAAATAAAGGACCCCAGCTCTGATAGCAGGGTTACCCTTATCCTGCTTTGTGTTCCACTGGGTTTCACAGGCTGCCTAGGCTTATTTCCTTGGAAGGTTATAGAGGAGCTATGATGTTTGGCTGGCCATGCAGTAGAAAAACTCCAGTGCAAAATGCTCTTAGATACTCTCCACGGCCATGATGAGTTGTGGGGTGTCTCTCAGCAGTACTCTGGCTCTTCTCCAGTGATTTTGCTCCAGCTGCAGTCCTAGTTTAACTCCCCTTGGGTTCACCATCTGTTCTGCTGGGAGCTGTCTCCTTCCAGAGCAAGCCACCAAGTCCACTTTCAGATTCTTCCCAGATTTCAGTCCGAGGTCTCATTTCAGTCTGTTTGCAATTAGGACAGCAGGGTATTGGGGCGTTTGGTCAGCAAGGATATAAGCCAAACCTGACACTGGGCTTTGAATGAAGTTCAAACATGAATTTGAGCTTTGAAGGCCTTAGAGGGTATATTTTTGCTTTGGTGGTGCGGGCTGTCTATAAAAGAGCAAAAGGGGAGACCTGGTTTTGGCTTGGGTTTAAGCATAAGACCTAGGAAAGTTCTGTGCACACTGCTGGGTTTGAGGTAAGCTGAATTCAGGCAACCATCTTGTCTTTCCATCCCCTCCTCCGCCTTTTGTGCTGCAAATCATCAGCTTCAAAAGGTGTCTGTTACTTCAGATTTAAGACACCTGGGTACTCGGTAGTTTGAGGGGGAGGGAAGCAGGCAGATACACATCTTATGAAAAATAACTTTTTACAAGAATATTGGCATAACTAAGGAATTACTTGTGTCTGGGAAGTGAAACTAATGAAATAGCAGGTTAAGCACTAAGCTGATCCAAAGTTATACAATTGTTAGCTCCAAGTTCAGCCTATAAACAGCAGATAGCAGGTACTTGTCCTTAATCCTCTGCACAGGGAGGAGCCAGGTACTAATGAACAGGAGCTGGCTTTTGTGGAAAGAGGATGACTGAACTACGTCACTGAACAATGCTGGTGAAACCTCTAAAAGCCTATAGATACCGAAGGAGAGACAGCAGAGGAGGCTTTATTTCCCATGTTGATTTGTCATGAACTGGAAACTTAGAAGTCTCTAATGGAATCAACTTTGAAGGCCTCAGTGTTGCTCCCAGATGTGTAGGGAGGGACTTCTGTGGGTATTCTGACTCTTCTACGTGGGCCTAGAGAACTCAGGAGGACACGTGTTCTTGTCTCGTTTGCAGCACCATACCCCGAGTAAAGGTGTGAAGCGGTGGCGTGTTTCCTTACAGTTGTCCACTTCTTACCTTTGTTTCTCTCTACATCAAAATGTTCTCATTGAAGCTGGTAGGTGCGTCCTATTTTCTGCTTTCTTCATGCACACCCTGCAGGGGATTTCAGCAGAGCGGCTTCGCCCTCAGTTGTATTGATGTAGCCAAATAGCCAAAAAATAAAACACTACGTAGAAGCCTCTGAAGATATAGTTCTGTCCTTCCTGTTTTTCTCTGGGAACTCTTAAAATGCTCTTCAGTGAGAGGTGGTGTAGCTTAACTTCCAAAAGCTGTAGAGCTGCACTGGTGTGATGCTTTGCTCAGACTGATGGCCCTTCTGCCCAGCATATTGGCCTGAGCAGAATGGCTTGTGAGTGGGACCAAACTGCTTCCTGTAGCTGCAGGGTTTTTGGAACTAGTTCAGGTATCTCTGGACAGTTGTTGCACTGCGCCCCGTGGACGTGAGTGCCATGACAACAGGGCAACTTAATTCACCTTTCTGACCATCTATTTTCCCTTTCGCTCTTGCGTGTTTCGTTCCCAGCCTCATAATGACTTAAACACGTGCTTAACTTTATGCACTGTGCGTAACCCTATTGATGGGCATAAATCATGCGAGAATAGGGCTCACACATGTGCGTCAGTAAATTTATTCAGTGTATAAACTCAAGCACATGGGTACGTTTTCACAGGATCAGGGCCTCGGATGCAGGGCAGGATGGTCTTTTACTGTGTGCCTGGACAGTGCAATTTATCATAGCAGGGAACAAAACACATACATAAATGAGTGCAAGGTGTCTGCCAGCACAAATCCAGTTGCCTTAAATTGCAAAAGGTGGAAATAATCTTTGAGGATGGGGAGGGGTGGAGGGGAATGAAAAGTTATTAAAAGCAGAAGAGATCTCAAGGAACCCAACTTCGTTTCATTCTTATGAAGAAGCTTTGAATACAATAGGGAAAAAGCATTGGGAGTAATTATCCAAAATGGGTGGCATAAATCCGAGCAGAAAGTAATACATCAGTTTTAAAGCTACTCATTTCAAACTGTGAGTTAGATTTATTTGACCTGCATTTGGGAGCAAATATTAATGAAAGGGCGAAGGCAGCTTATGGCTCTTTCAGTTCTTTCATTTCCCACTAGATGTCTCCGGTGTAAAAACTAATTATGAATGTTCTTGATTTAATTTGGAAAAAAAAATTGGATGAAGCTTTTTTTTATTATTTCTTTTAAAGTCTTCTGCTATTGTGCAGTGTGCAGCTTAACCCTTGATCTTTCTTCAGTAACTACTTCAGCCTCAAGTATGACAAGAGGCCACTTAGAAACGATGCAGTTAATGGAATACTTTTTTTTTTTTTTTTTAATAAAGAGTTGTCCAAGTATTATGAGACTCAAATCTTTATTCCCACCAAATCTTTGGCTGGTATCTGTAACATGTAACTTATCTCCCAGCTCTGATGACACATGTTCAGTAGGCTGTGAAACTGCCCCGGTTTTTTATTTATCACTGTATCAGCATGTTGTATTTGAACTTGGACCTCCTTTTGGAGTTAGGCTTTTCAAGAGCAGCTTTATAAGAAGAAAGTTCTGAGTGAATCTGCAGAAGTGGTTTCTTTTGTTTTACTTACTGTTTGTTAAAAATAATGAGGCTCTAAATAGATACAAGAATTCACCCATATTCATCTCGCTGCAGAGTTGAGGCTTCATCCTAGAAAAAACCAGAATTTCTTTTGGCATTTTTCTGTTGCCTGCAAATGAGAAACCATTAGAAATGCACAAAGTGGAGTAGCATTTTGGGTAACAGTGGTTTAGTATTGTAGAGTTATTGACCTGTTCATCCCTCATTCAAAACATTTGGTTGACCTTTATTCCTTTCCTTTTCCCATTCCTTTTCCCATTCCCCATTTCCATTCCCTTTCCTTCCTCCTTTCCTTCAGCAGGGATCTTGGTATTATCAGCATGATACTTTTACCCTGCTACTATCTGTGGAGTACCTAGCTATAGAGGACTGGACAGTTTATGTTTGGAACAAGCAAAAAATCTCCACACAACCTTTTTTTGAGATAAGGAACAAAATCAAAACGTCAAGCTTGAACTAAAGAGTAGTTAGTTCCATTCCTGTAGACCTGCAGTTAGTTATGTGTTTGCTTTACCATTGTGTATGTCTTTTCCTAGTCCAAGTTGACAGATTGTCAGAGTCTGTGGTCTGTTGACTTTGGCTTGTATTGATGTTTTACATTTTTAAGGAAGATCTTCAAGGTGTATTTTAGAAATTCATTGTTGAAACGTATCCATTAGCACCGATGATGTTGTGATTACTGGAATGTCATTGTCTTTGTGTCCATTAGTATCTTCAGCAGAAGTAAAATTAGGTCAGTACATGACACTTCTGGAAAACTTATTTGTTTCTTTCTTGCACCATTTCAGCATTTAGTTACCAGCCTGCTTGGTAGTTACAGGTCCGAGCAAGACCACTACAGCTAATGGTTTGTTAGTGTCAGAACCAGGGCTGGAGCCCAGATCTACCAAGACCCTCGCCAGGCCCCTGCAAGTTGGTGGCAGCTCCTCAGATGGAACGTAGGGATATACAAATTCAACAGCTGTTTTATTGTCCTTTCCAGTCCCCTCTTACGCTCGGCTATGCTCTCCCAAGATAGACATGCCATTAAACACAGTGTAATCACTGGCACAGCAGGTGTATTGAGATACAGACATCGAGTAATGTTTTAAATAAAAGGCATGAGTAATAATAATAATAATATAAAAAAGCAAACAAAAAACCCCACTGCCAGTCACCATCAGAAAAGGTATCCACTGGGAAATTAATAATTGCCCTCAGTGGACTATACAGCATATGCTGGCAGCGTCCTGCTGCCATTTTCATTTAAAAACATTGAAGTTAAGTTATAGCATTATGAGGAAACACACTTCAAAACCTATGCTTAAAGGTACAAAGGCAACAACAATCTGAACTGTCTTCATAGCTATTACATAAATAGAAGACTTAGGACGAAGAGCGGAAAAAAGGGGAACAAATGATTCTTCTCCCCAAAGAACCACAATTTTTTTTTTTTTCCAGTTAATGACAATGAACCACAAATAAACATTTCAAATAAGCTGGTGACATTTTTCTGATCACTTTATTATACTCTGCTGTTCATATTGCTGGGTGCTGGGATGCAGTTTGTAGCAAATGAATGTCCTATAGTCAGCTCTGTGTTAAACATCTCAAAGGTAATTTCCCAAAAATGGTTGGGAGAAAGACTTGCTGTCCCATCTAATTCCATACTCCTCAGTTTCACCTCTCTGAATTGGAGCTGTGTAATATTTGCAAGCAGTTGACTTCTTTGAATATGTTGGAGAAGGTAATTCAAACTTCTTACCCTTTTTTCCATTCGTGTTTGCTTGGGTTTTAAAATCTGACTGCTTAAGTGGGGAATGGAGTTCCTAAAAAGTCTTGTCTTTCCCCTTGAATGGCTTCGCTACCATTTGCTTGTGCAAATATGTAACGAGGAAAGGTGAGTCCTTCCAATCCACCTCCCCTTCACTCCAGAAATCAAAAGGCTTGGTCATTCCGTGAACCCCCCGGGCGGGCAGTGCCATTCAGGTGGCTGTCGGACCGGTCTCATACATCCTGCCTCTTGGCAACGCTTCCTGGCTTGAACTCGGAACTGAGCGAGCGGCTCTTGGCTACGCGCTGGCCAAAGTGTGGGCAAGGTGAGCACCTGGCCTGGCCCCCCGCGGAAGGCACCGGCAGCTGTAGGACGGGTGCGGAGCTCGGACCGCGCCGCGCAGTTCCCCTGCGTTAGATGCGCTGTGCCTGTGATTCCTCACCAGCGTGGGCACTCTGCTTAGAGGACGGACCTGTTGGATGATGAAACTTTGAGCGGCTCTTCCAGCGTGCCAAGTGCTGGCTGGGCCATTCCTGTCCAGTGCTTTGTTAAACAGCAGAGATACACGCGAAGCCGCTTTGTTTTCAACTGCTGTGGGGGGCAGTACTGATTAAATAGCACACAGCTAGCCTAAAACACCACCAGCAGGGACCTGTCCTTCTGCTTTCTTTCTTAAGCTCACATATTTCTTCCTTTCACTTCTCTTTCTCATACTGATTTACTGTATTGTATTTCAGATTGAACCCTGTTCTTCAGTCCAGCCTTTCAAGGTAGTCGCAGGTCTCCACGCTTGCGCAGTGAGGTGCTGGGAGACCGGGGGACTCTGTCTGCATCTGTTCTCTCTGTAGCACCTCACCGAATCCCCAGGCTTGACAGGAATCTGTGGGCACTATTATAATTAGATAATAGAATAATTTCATATGCAATTGAAAGTGCTGCAGGGAAAGAAGAGGGGTGTTTGGGAAAGTAGATTGTAATTACTTGAGCTGGAATTTGGCCAGGATACAGAGGTTAGTCTTGTGAAAAGTACCGAGGGACTTTCAATGAACACAACTAGTTAGGATCTCAGTTAGACTTCTGATTTAAAAGATGCAGCCCTCACAGCCTGGTGCCCCCACAGTGTACCGGTTCAGGACTGAACACAGCTTCCAGAAAAAGCCACAAGCAATTTTCCATGATAAAGGTAAAAAGGAAATAGAGGTGGCTGGGAATGATTTTTGTTCTGCCTCAAATTGTCCTTGGCATTTTCTCCAACACTTTCCACATGGGACAAAAAAAAAATGGTTCAACATAAAATAGTGTGGTGAGGGAAGCACATCTCTGCTGAATGGAACTGAAATTTTAAGTTTAGTGGCTAAAGTGATTGTATGGTCATGTGAGAGACCTCAAAAAAATTGGGAATTTGGCACCATTTTCAGTGGAAGATGAGCACAAACCCTGTGTGACCTAATAGAAAAACCCAGCATAAAATTTGAGCCTTAATCAGACTGAGCAGTCCAGTAACAGTTCAGTTTTCAGTCATGGAGAAGATGCTGGTGTCATTAAGGGAGACTTGACTTTTACTTTCTGAAAAGGACCCTTCTTATTTTCATCTTTACTGCTAGTCAGAAAGATATATACTCTCCAAATAATAGCAGTTTCCTTGTGCTGGAGTTATAGTGGCTTTGTGATACAATAAACAGCACCCTGTCATAAGTCTTGTATAAAAAATGGCCTGACATTTCTTTAAAAGTAAAGAGAAACACTACTGCAGTGATGACCTCTGTGCAAGGTCACAGATGTTTTGCATGGTGGGGGAAACTATGGTTACATACTTATGCGCTAGGATATATTGCTTACTTTTCACAAAGCGTTTTCCTGAGAAATTACAGTACATTAAAAACCGTCGGGTGAGCTCCACTCAGCCTTTTAGTGCTCATTTTTTAAATGATACAAAACAGAATAAATATGGCAGGGTGGGTTGCTCACTTTTTCTTCCCCCTTCCTTTCACTCACTTTGCACTTAGAAAAAAACTCCTGACCGTCCAAATTGGATGGAATTTTGAAGCATAAAATGGAGCAGGTCTTGAGAAGGTTTGTAATTCAGTGTAAGTTTGGAGAACTGCCTAAATGTTTGGATAGTTATCAGGATATCTGCAGAAACTGAACTGGAGATCTTGCCACGAGTAGATTATTTACTAGATTTCTTGTACTTCCCAGCGTGTGGGAAGTCAACTGGTGGAACTTAGTGCCACCACCCAGTGCTGAAGTGTCTGCAAATCCTGAGTAAAAGGTTTGAGGTTTACATCCTGCAGTGGTGTAAACGGAGCTACCTGATTAGAGGGGGCTATTTCATTTGATGCTGATGGATCCAGTTGTGCGTTTGACCCCTGTACATAAATATATATCGAATGCATCATCAACGAGGAACTCGCTAGGGTCACCAAAAAAACCATTTCCCTTGGGATGTTTTACTTTACTGGTCCATTCCCTTGAGATTCTGTGCAGCTGGGTTCCTACTCCTGTGTCAGCTTAGACTGAGGGTAACAGAACTCCCTGAGCTCTGGGGGAATAGCGAAAACCTTGCTGATTTACCAGCTGAAAATGTTCCTGGACACTTAAATCACATGGAAAGAAGCGTGCCAGGAATCCATTCTGGCAAAGTAAGGATTCAGACTGATAAATTTAAGTTGAAATAGCTGTGATAATTCCCTTTTCAAACTGTCTAATCTTATTAGGTATTAGGGTAATCCAACATCAGTGCTGGTTTATCTGAATATGGTGAGCTGAAAACGACGTTGGTTCAGCAGCTGCTCTGTGAATACTTGGAGATCTCTACAGTAAAACCAACAGCTAGATCTGAGGTCAGGAGCCCTTCTCAGGAGTTAGAGCCTGGGTTACCACACAAACAGTACCAGCTGAAAGGCAAATGAGTATGAATGAAGGTTTGTACTGTACTGTACTGCTAGCCCACGTTTCTCCGTGGAGGCATTCAGCTGTAGTCCAGCAAGGCCAGTTTTCAATTTCCACTTCTACAGTTGGCTTCAGGGTAGTTCACTGCCTCGTAATGAGTCTGCATTTGTTCCCAAACAGCTTAGCACCTCAAGAAATGTTACGAAGTACACAGGAAACAAAAAAAGAATTTTGTATTTATTTTTTTTTCCTGAGATCGTACAGGAAAGCCAAGAAAAGAACACGGTTCTGTAGACTTCTGCTCTGGTGTTTTATCTGTTGGACCAGGCTTTTTCAGATGATTTCAGCTAGTTGAAAGGCCAGGTAGCAAAGGAAGGTGAATAAAAACCAGATTCTGCTGAACAGCATGTTCTTTGGTGAGTACCTTTGAACCTGATGGCATATTTGCAGAGTAAGGCACTAAGGTAAGCGAGGATGTTCTGTGTAAGACATTTTGAGGCTCCATTCTGGTCCAGCAAGGGGTAATCGCTGTTCTCTGAGTCTGTCCCACTGTACACTCAGAACCGTTTCTGATTTGTTTTGCAGTCAAATAATGTCGAAGTTTTAGTTACCATGTGGGACTAGTAAAGCACATAACCCAAAACTAATTTGTCACAATTTAACGGTGCGATGCCCTTCCTAGTAGGGTAGAAAATTATCATCTCCATTGCCTGGGGGACATAATATAATGGGGAAGCATTTCCCCCGCTCCTTAAATACTGTCCATTGGACATTAATTTACTTAACTGACATTCTGTTTAAAGGGCAAACAGTGTTAAACATCAATACACTTGTTCTCAGAGATCTGTGGGTGTTCGATATTTGACTAATGGGTAGTGGTGGCGATCTGGTCATTTCTAATTAAGATTTTTCTTTAAATAATACTGTACTGTGTGTTCCCAGCATGTCAGTTGAGGGTAGTGATGCCCTTAGGAAGGTCTTTCCCTGTTTTTATGCCAGAAGTGCTTTAGAAGTACCAGGTAAACCATAGGAGCAAGCCCTAGTTAGTGCTGCCAGGTAAGATGTGGGAGCTCTGGGCGTTTGCATTCCGAGCATGGGTATGTGGGACAGATTCCCAGCAGTGAAGATTAGACCAACTGTGGTGTATTATTACATCTCTATAGTGATGTTCCACACTTGGGCATGGAACCGGGTTGGCCCCTCTGGTTTTGAGAGTTAAATTTCTGTGTAGAGCTATGCTACGTATGGATACCAGCTTGATTTGACATTAACTTGGGTAATCTCCTTGTTCTCCCTTGCGTGCACTTGAGAACACACCCTTTGCGGCTGGATTTCTTGAGAACATACCCTTTGCGGCTGGATTTCTTGAGAACATACCCTTTGCGGCTGGATTTCTATGTGCTTGACCCAAGTGGTCAAAAATGGCCTGTGGCTTGGTGGGGGACCCTTCTTTGACTGCTGAAATATGAATTGGATTGTTGGATTTTTATATGCACCTGAAGTGTGGCATCTTTTTTATATCTTCCCCCTTCCTTATTTTTCTGATATGGATCCTATCACTGATACTGTCTTCTTGACCTCATGTTGGCACCAAAGTTTAGAGAATCTTTACAAAAGATAACGTGTTAATAATAGTTAACAGTAGGCACTTAGAAATTTCAGTGTTTAATAAATCGAGTTCAAAGTATCAGTTGCAATTTCTTCTGTGGGGAAACTGAGGCAAGGGAGACTTTTTTTTTTTTTCCTGTATTATATGACAAGTGATATAAATGTATTAGCTGTTTTTATTGGCAGACTCCTGAGCTGGTCCGATTTTGTGATCTAAGCCAATACACATAAATCTCAAAGGGTGAGATTAGGAATAACAACTCCTACAAGCAGAGCTCCCACTTCCCTCTCTTGCTGTTCACTCTTGTGAACTGGTGACTTGAAAAGGGCTGCCAGGCATAAAAAGTTCCTCTTTTACAGAATTAGTCAACATAGTCCCATGGCTTGGAATTGCATAAATTACACTAAACACTTTCATCCCTGGGTAAACTGTAACAGGAGAGGAAGAGCCAGGAGGTAACTTGAATCACAACTGTTAATGACAAAAGAAAACTTGTAGCTGGCTTTCCGATGTATGTTAATTTAGTGCCATTTAAAATTTTTCAGTTCGGGTTTTCACCCCTTGACCACCGCTTGATCCATGAAATTGCAAAGCAAACCCTGTTTGCATTTGGTGCGGGAGTGTCATCTGCTTTCCCCTTCTCTTTCTCATCCCTCCCCCTTCTTCCTCTCAGCCTTTCGAACTAATTAAATGAATTCTAAATTTGATCCGAGCTGATTTTTCACTGGATTTTTTCCGTCAACAAGAAAAAATTCTCTTTATTTTAAAAACAACAAGCAGCTGATAACTCAGTTGAACAGGAATTCGGAGATAATCCAAAAGAAAAGATCCTGAATTTTTTTTTGAGAAGGGGACTCTGGATTCTTACTTACTCCTCTGATTTGGCATATATTTTTTTGTCCACTAGATGGCAAGAGACAGCCACTGACAGAACCCTCGTACAGCTGCTGGCAGTCTCTAGTTTAGGTTTCTCCCCTTTATCTTGGTTACTTTATTTAAAGGTAGAGTATACAGTGACCTTTGCTGCCTTGAACTCTATGGAGAAATGTCTGAGACATGTACAATGTGCTTCCTTTGTTTAAATAGACACTGTCAAGGTGTTGTACGCTCTGTCATTCAAACCCCCCTGGGAGGCTCACCAGTAGAACAAATTTTCTTATAGGTATTTTATCCCCTTCGCACATGTAGAATTGTTTGGGAAGGCCTGTCATTTCATGTGTTGAGGGAAAGGATGCATTTCCAACTCATCAGCAATTTAAGATGTGACCTTGTGGGATGTCTCTTTGCTCACCCGTCTCTTTGCCCAGCCTCAATTTCCCACCTGTAAAACGGGGATGCTCATGAGTCCTTTTCGTGAAAAATCTGTCGAAAACCTGAACTATAATATTGCTAGATGAATATGCTGGGGGGTTTTTGTTTGTTTGTTTGCTTGGTGTTTTAGGAAGTCGTATGTGACAGGAGTTTAAAAGCGTATCTTGCTGAAAGATGCCGTGGAGTGGCAAAACACCACAGCGTATATTTGAGAATCAAAAGCCTGAATGATGCGAGAAGTTCCTGCAACTCTGCTGGAAGGAGTATCTCTGCTGAGGCACATACATTTTCCAGGCTGTTTTGTCCCAAGAGCCAACAGGGTATTCCCAATTTTGTGGACCTGTGCACTGTCCGCCAGCGAGCAAAAGCTGTCTGTGCGATACATCTTCTGTGTAGGCCTGAGGCCATTGGCTCTTATCCCCGATCTACAGAAGCACAGGCTAGAAATGGGAAATTCCGCCCTTTCCACGATTATTTGCAACTGAAGATCATGTTGTGATTTTTCTTTATTTAGATTGAGCTGTATGCTATCACTTTAAAAACAACAGGCTCTTGGGTGGGGAGGGGGGATGTATAGCCTTCAATAATTAGACTGGAAAGTGCCAAGGGACATGACAAATGAATCTTCGCTGAAAGATGGGCTGAATATTTAAACAATGCACACAGCTGGTGATCTTGTTCTGCACCACAAGGCCAAAACCTGCTCACCTTATTCGGGAAAGTCCTACTGGAGAGAGTTTGGGTCACGCAGTGGTCTTAACCGTGGATCCGCTCACGTGTGAATCGTCTTGATATCAGAGTGTCAGTGATTTGATTCAACCTGTCCGGTTTGGGGGACTAGAGCAGTCAGAGATTTTGTGGACTCTCAAGTCTTTTAAAAGGCCAGAAATCATAGATTTTCAGCTGTAACCCTCGATTATAGGTACTGAAACCCTTGGAAAGGCTTAATATCCAGAACAAGGAAAGCAGGCAGCCTTAACGTCAGGCAGATCTGTTTGTCAGGCAGGTGGTTTGGGAGGCACCGAGAATCTTTAGCTGTGTCTTCAACCTCGGATGTAGGATGTGGAGGTTGTTGTGCCTGTGTGGGAGACGCTTGGGCAGGGCTCAGACCAGACCTTTGTGGATGGCACGTCTGCTTCAGCGCTGATCTCTTGTTGGAGATGTGGGAGTGGATGGGTATGGTTTACTTGGCTTTTCTGCCTTAGGTAGAATGCTGTCAGAAAAAAATAGGGTTCTGTTCTCAGGCTGAGTAGGGGAAGCTACTTGCTCTATGCCTAAAGAAAAATACTGTGCCTTCAGGGCTCTTAACAGTTTCCACCATCACAATTATGCTGTCCAAGCAGTGTTTGTACATGAGTAGAGGTTCATGTAAGCTCTGAATATACTACAGTTACATTAACTTTAGGAGTGAGCATGATCTTAACATAAATATACATCTCCTTTTGTTGGGGTTCTAGTAGCGTGTGTATTAGGTATGAGATCAAAGGTATAATAGCATCTTGTTTTCTAATATAGTTTACCTTCCAGTTGTATGAACTAGTGATAATTCTTGAATAAGAAACCTGGCTGCCATGTAATTGCACAGTTTGTCATTGTGATGCTCTTCACTTTTAACCACGATACCCCAATGGGTTCTGTGAAATCAGTAAAATAAGATTTCTATCTTGTTTGAAGCCAGCTAGGTTTATTTACTACGTAAGCTTTGACAGTGTGCTCCTGGGCAAATAGCAGAGGCAGGCAAATAATTTTCCGGGATGAATTATTTCACTCTACTAGTCCCTAAATTCTGCAATGTGTTTACTCGTCAAAGTTTGAGGGTTGCTTTTTGTTTGTTTGGTTGGTTGTTTTTTTTTTTTTAAGAACAAATTTTGGCTCTCAGGTTCTTCTTTCTGCATTCAGTTTGTAACCGGTGCCCTCCGTCAGTACCACAGGCATTATGCTCCAAGAGAGGGGCAGCTCCTTTTGTGGTAATACCTGCAGTGGCACTATCACTGCAGTACAGATGATGCAATATTGTCCTCACAACTGAAGTGTCCTGTTTCACTGTTATGGTGAAACTGCCCCCGGCGCAAAGAACTGGCCTGAGAGCGTCGCACAAATTAAATTCCATTTAAACTGGTGGTTTGTACACAAAATTTTGTTGCTTTTTTTTTTTTTTTTTTTTTTTTTTTTTTTTTTTTTGAAAAGTGTATTTTGTATCTGATATCTAACAGGCTGACCATCAGGCACAAGAATATCTGCAAGAAAAATGTGAATATCATAAAAATACAGAAAAACTGTGATGAGCTTTAGTTACATTTTGTTTCTTTTCCTCCAACTGCATACAGTTCCATTGGAAAAAAAAAACAAAAAGAGAAAAGGACATTTCCTCAGTAGGGCCTGATTTTTCTGTCCTATTAATATGAGAATAAATTCTTGGTGGTTTTGCAGGTTTTGGCTTTTGAGTCTAACGGACTTTGATTTTTACTTCTTGGTTGTATTCTGGCCTTCTGCAACTGCCATTGGGTTGACTCCAAGAGTTTAATCAGTGTAAATGAGCCCAACCATGGGCTCTGCTTTAGTTCCAGGTGTTGTTGGTATTTTAAACAGTTGTTAGAGAGGCCTCAAAACTGAAGACAGGGCTTGGCAGAGAGGATGCATTGTTCAAATCACTTCGAAATAATTAAAAAGTCCAAAGCAAGTGAGCAAAGGTATCAAAAGCAAACCCTTTCAGTGTGGTGAACTCTCCATAGCACTCGGTGCGAGCGTGAGAACTTTAACTTGGCCCCCTGCACTGCCACACATACAGTCTCACACATCATAACGTGACGTGCTGCGCACTGAGAAAATATTTTGTTGAAAAGATAAGTAAAGCAGCGTCTTTGCTTTTCCTGGATAATTAGCAGTGGAATATGTAGATGATTTGTTTTTCTTGGAGAGGTTTTTGCATAAAAACTACCTCTGGTTAATATGGCAAATACAGATGTAATCTGGTCACTTGCTTCAAGCTTTCATTTGCTTTATCTTGTCCATGCAATTCCCACGTTCTTTGGGACATGGATGTTCGTTTTCATATTGAAACAGCTTGGTTACGTGACCAGTAGTTGTCCTGTATGTTCGGTGCTAGGCATCAGCAGGCTTGCCTAGTGGTAATGCCCATTTCCAGGAAGAAAACGAATAATTAAAAGAAAAATTAAAAAAGAAAAGAAAAAGAATAATTAAAAAAAACTAAGAAACATACAGTTGAATTCTATGGTCTCTCCTTATGTTTGACATCATGTTTTTTTCCTCTGTGCCTCAGATGCTCATCGTGAAAAACTGGGATTATTTTCTTTTCCTTTTAAAGTTCTCTGGGATTTGCAGGTGAAGTGCCGTAAGTTTATCTCTGATGATCTGAATGTCCCTTTTGAGAAGAGGAAGACATTGACATCTGGCCTGAATACCTATTGCGCTGTAAAGATGTTTGGACTTTGAATTAAAACTTGTCAGGCTCTTGGAAATGTGTGTTAGAATCTGGATTTTTGCAGCTGGAGCCCGCGGGGGTTTTTTGGGAATCACGGGAAAGGTCTGGATTGAATATTTGGTCTTGGTCTTTAACTGGTAGAGGTTAAGGATGGTGCTTTAAGGTTCGGTAGTTCAGGGAATGCTTTAGTTGCCTGACACTGGAGCAGTGCAGTGTTCTGACAGCATTTTCATTTGAGTATCTTCTGATGCTAAAATGTGGCTGTGACTTGAGGCCTGAAGCAGCGTTTTGGGGTAGCGAGCAGGAGAGAAACCTACAGGGGATGCAGAGCACCTGAAGGTATGGAAAGTCAGCTGTGTCAGTTGGGTCCAGATTTATCCCCCACATGCTGTATTGTCTACGTGCACAGAAGGGGATTTGTTAGCATTATCGTTTACCTAGATAGCGCTGAGAAGTGTGATATTGTGGAACATATGGACTGCAATATCACGGCAGAGTAGCCTGTGTGAAGGATGCGGCAGCTCAGAAAATATCCTTGTTTTTGTCAGTTTAAATACATGCTGTTTAAAACGTAATCGAAGCGAAACATTTGCATTACTATGGCTTGAAGGAAATGCTTTACAGTGCCTGTCGTGAATAGATTCCTTCCTCCTTCTTAACTCTTGTAACATCTCAGGGACTGCTAATAAGAACAAAAGAGAAACCCAGAAAAGTTTGTTACTCTGAAAACCATCCTTCTAGTGCTCGAGAGGAACAGTGGTGATGAAGCTCCTACCAAAGTGAAGTCAAGGAGAGTATTCCTCCCCTGATGGGAATGAATTCCAAAGAACAGGCGAAGAGTCTGGTTCTGAAAGACCATGAGCCCTTTCTTTACTGTCAGCAGGACCCAAAGGAGTGCAGTTGTACCTTGAATCTGAGGGTAAAAGCACTTGTGCATAAACTGTCAAACTCATGTTCTGATTCAAAACCTGTTGATTTGGAGGATATTTAATTTATTTCATTATGGGTTAGATTGTTGCTTTCTGAGTAATTAGAAAGAAATGTTATGATTTTAAAAGTTGTTGTGTTTTCAACTGTTTAAGGGTTTGATCCTGAGTCACTGAAATCAGTGGGAAGCACGTTAATTCCAGGACTACACTGTCACTTCTTCTCCCCGCATTAGCAAAGCCACGATGCAGCTGAACCAAACTCCAGCTATTGTCACTTCTGTAGAGAATTTGTCTTCACATGCCTTTTGGATTATTGTAACCGACAAGTCTAAGACACTGTCTAATGTTAATTCTGCTCATGGCTGCCAATTATAATCAGAGCTAGTCAAAATAAACAAATTAAACAAATAAACATGTCAAAACATCTCAGTCGTAGAGAAAATAAGCCAAGTCTGAACTCTATCAGGGCTGCAGTATAACCGATGTGCTGCATATTGTAAAATGTTCTATCACATTTTTCACCTTTTGTTGAGGAAAGGAAAGAAAAGGTGGGTCAGTTTAGAATTACAGTTTAGTTCTACCCTGCTAAGGAGTCTGCAACTGAAACCAAATGAAACCCAAATGTTCCTTTAGCTCCTTCTCCCAAACTAATGATCATCTGCTGTATGTTTTAGATATTTTTTTAGGGTTTGGGGTTGTTGGTGGGTTTGGTTTTTTTTTTTTTAGGTGATTCTTTGCTGTGAGAGTGCCAAGATGCTAAATCATTGTAGGATTTCAACAAGATGCAGGTGAAAATGCAGATATACGCTTTAGTATAAAACATGCTGCTGTGACATAACACCATCCAAAATGATAAAATACTATGCAAATTAAATTAGAAAGTACCCCAGGTTTAAAAGAGAAATACATAAAACATGCTTTTGCTACATGGAGGGGACATCATAGCCTGGATTTGCCAAGAATTGGTGGTAATGGGAGGAGGGGGCAAAATATTTTATTTTTTTTTTAGTGGTATGTTAACCTCAAAAATATGTTCTGAGGTTAAAGGAAAAAGCTGTCACTTTAGACAGGTGGTTCTTGTAAAGAGGTGATCTTTTAAAGTGCAGTCTTACAATGTCAAAAACAACGTCTCGGCAGAGATAAAGCTATAAGGCAGGTGATTGCTGGGACTCTTCTGTTGTCTGTCACATAACTTTAAAATCTGTTTCAAAACTTGCATTTGGAAAGGAACTTGGTGTTTTTTAATACGAGACACATGCACCAAATACCTGTTTCAAGTAGTTAGCAAGTTAGAAGTGGATCGTTCGAATGCAGTGCCTAGAGACTATGGCCTTGCTTTTAGAAATCTTAGAATGTCTCTTGTTATTGTGTGTAGTCAAGAGACTAACTCCATGCTGGTGACCGGTGGTGGGACCGTGCCTGAATTTCTTGAGAAGAAAAACAATCGTCTGTTGTAAATCAGTGTGATCCCACTGAGCTCAGGTATGCCAAGTTCTCAAAGGGTTTGGGGGAACGGGGGGTGGAGGGAGAGACAAGTCCTTTTAACACAAAACGAAGGGAGATGCCCCAACAAACAGCCACGGGGACTGACGGAGCTGCTTAACAAACACTTCCTTGCTCACCCTGAAAGGACGTTGGAAAAACGTAGCGACGTTTTGCTCAGCCCTGAAGGAAAGTCCAAGCAACTTCCTTGAGGTGTGTTGGATTTTGCAAGGCAGTTTGAAGAGAGTGTGAATCCCCCACTAAAATATACAGGACTCTTAACTGCCGAGGTTCTTCCTTCTCTCCCTCCCTTCCTTTTCGTCCCCCCACAATGTTTTTAATGTGCATAGGGTCTGGGGAGAAAAGGAACACTGTGCCTTTGAAATGTTGTTTGCTGAAGACAGTATATAGAATCTTGGTTATTAACAGCCTCTCACAAGACAGTTATTTTTGGAGTGGCCTCTGAGGAGGCAACCTCTTGGAATCGAACTCATTTATTCTGCGTTTCACTGTCCTGCCATTTCCTGCAGAGAGAGGGGAAAAGTGAAACCACATGTTTTGAGGAGCGAGCGTAGGAAACCCCACTGAAGACAAATGACTGCTCCTCTCCCCTGGCAATTAGTCAAACCCGGGCTGCGTGCCAGCCCAGGTGTTCCCGACTGTGTATAAATTTGCCGAAGAACAATGAAAATAGCAGCTGATTGTGCTGACAGATTCTTCTGGTAATTTCCTGTTGTTTGGCATCTTCAGGTTACTTTCCCACAATTATGGATCCTGGTGAAGTCCAGGGCCTTCAAATCCACTTTTTAACTGGATACACGGTAATTGTGTGTGTGTGTGTGTGTGTACACATGCGTAGCCCTGTTCTCCTCTCAAGCCCCCAGCCTTTTCTCCCAGTTCCCAGATGTTTTAATTTAATTCGTTTTGCAAAATACATATTTTAATGAGTCTGAATTTAAAAAAAAAAAACCAAAACTATTTGCACCTGCATCATATAGAATTTCTTGGCAGTCCTACCATGACTTTTGCCAGGATTCATGCTTATTCTATCACTTAAACCTACCACTTGGAAGGCTTTCCTCTTGTGCCTTCCATTATCTTCTAAATCGGGGCTGCTCAAGAAACACTCGCTAATGGAACAGAGCCTTGAGCTGGCCACAGGAGGGGGAGAGAGTGATTTGGCAGCTTGAGATGCTGACAACAAAGTGGTGTTAAAAAGTGAGGGGTGTCTTCAGATCCCAGGCATCGATTCTGGATCTGGGGGAGAAATGCCTGTCCCTGAAGAGTTACAAGTTTTATCGTCTAGATGGAGAGAGGGAGAGAAAAGAGGGAAGGCAGACTTTACAGGGATCTTAAAGCTTCATGCGGTCCGGTCTGTCAGGAAGTTATAAATACTCGTTTGGGTTTCTTGAGCAACTCAAATTTTTTTTTTTTTTTTTTTTTT
>NW_020799128.1:2260007-2263380 GCF_003259725.1 Athene cunicularia | reverse complement strand
TTTTTTTTCTGTCTTTTTTGACTCGCCCTCAGTGAACCAGATGGGCCTCAGATTGGATTGCTTCCAGTGTGATGAAGCAGTGGCTAGAGGAGGTTCATTTCTGTTCCATACCTCCCACTGACCACTTCTCCCTCCCGCTGGCCCCCATTTTATCTGCCTCCACTTCCCCCTTTCCTCTCTGTTTGTTTGGAGCCCTGTTTTTCAGGACAAGGACCCTCTCCACCCGTGTTTAGTTCTTAATGCAACGTGACGACCGTTTCATCTGTGTATTTGTGATATTCCAAAGACTTTAAACACTGTTGGGTTCTGCCTGAGCTAGTGGAGAGAACTGACATGTGGATCCGCCAGAATCTACTTCTGCTTCTTTTACGAGCATCCGATATGACTTTGGACAGGTCGTTGTGCAGCTCTCTGCCTCCATTTCCCTGTCTGTGACATAGAGATGGGACCTCTGTCCTACACACTGCTTTAAAACCCACAGAAGAAAAAAGATTTTTTGCCAGAGCTGAGCATTTTTAAATTCAGATTAAATGAAAACGTAAATGTTTAGGACCTGGCCTCTCTTGTGGTTCAATTCTTCGACTTTTAGCTTCAACCTGAAAAAAACTAAACGATGAACAGTGGTTCATAATGAAGGCCCTGGGTCATAAATTTGCCCCTAGACTAACAAACCTAACAACCAGAGAGTTCTGGTGAAAAGAAACCGCTCTAGCAGGTGGTTGGCAGAAGTTGAACCGTAGACTTCAGCACCAGCACAGACTTGTGTGAGTCGTGCGCTGAAGGTGTCGTTTTGTTAACTGCCTGCGGAAGCGAGCTTTTAAAAAACCCTTTCGACCAACCACTGCAGCTGAGGAGGTGACATGTTCTTTACAAGTATTTTACTTTCACCAACTGGGATTTTTATTCTCGTTGTAATTCAGTGAAAATGTTGCTTTCAGAATGTCCCACGCTGACCGGAGGAATTTGATCACCCAGTTCCTAATAAAACGAATGCAACTGGAAGTCTAAACCGTGGTGGTTGCAGTAAAAAAAAAATAAATTAGTAGTGGTGTTTTGTTCTTTTTAGATAGCAGCCCTGCTTAATTGGGAGATAGGGCTGAAGGAGCTAAGTGGAGCCTTTTGTCCAAATTTGCTGTTTTCTGAGTTTTCTGGTTTTAAATCATGCTTACCGTGTAATTCTGAAAAACACACAAGGACTTCTCCAGCAAACAGCAGGCTGGGTAGCTAGAGATGGTTTCTCTTCAGAAAAATATCTTAAAGCAACCTTCATATTTAAAAAAGAAAAAAATCAGACCTTTTTTTTTTTTTTTAGACTTTGTATAAAATTCAGCATTCTGGCAAAGAGTTTGTTTGTGTTTCTAGAAAGAAAAGGGGAAAAAGCAAATACGTTCTATTATCTAAGTAGGACAATACATCAGATTACAAAAACATACTTCCTGTTTATGACTGTGAAAAAAAGAGGGAGTGATGTTTACTCTTTCTTCTCCAACTACTGTTATCTTTGGATCAAGCAAAGAATGTTGAAATACCTGGGAAAGGTTGGCATGGGCCGGGGAAGGAGGACGGGTGGGCGAGGCCCTGTGGAATGCCAGACATAAACTGATGCTCCGTAGGTTTATTGTTTCCCCTGGCTGTTCAGGACTGTGGAAATGCTGTCGAGGTTTTGTGTACGGGTACATCAGGCTACCCCCAGCTATTGGCCTTACTTAATTACCTGTCTTCCCTTGAATTACAGCCTTTGCTCTGAGAATGCATCAACAGGATTGGATTTTTCTTGCTATTGCTGAGCATTCTCACCATGGATTTTGTGAGTGGGAAAAGTGGGGATGGGAGAACTAACTGGCAAGTTCCATTCCTGTATAGAAACGCTGACGGTGATAGAATGCAAAATCTTAAATTTTTTTTTTTTTTTTTTTTTTTTTTTTTTTTTTTTTTTGGTAGGCATTTCCAAGAAAGCTGCTGGACTCCTCGTACTCTAATCCACTTCTATGGACATTCCAGGTTACAATCTCCTTTAAAACAGGACGTGGCAGTCTGTTATGGATGTACTTTCCTCATACTTATCCTCTCTACAGAAGAGTGAATTTATATGATTTGACTTCATTAAACATGAGTCTTTTCAGTTAGAAAATTTTTAGCACTCTAACTACACAGGTGCAATTTCTTTGCATGTACGTTCCTAGAAGATCCATAAAAGAGTCATACTGGTAGAATAGATTCCACGGGGAGGTTTTATATTAGTGTAATTATTAAGAGTCATCCATTGGCTTACGCTAGCATAGCTTTTCCCCTGTAAAAAAGTTACTAATGATTAGGCTTGTAAAATAGATAGGAATGCCAGTAAAGATTTTTAAGCAGGGCTGATTGTGGTGTCATTTTGAAAACTCTAGTCTACTGAAAATTAGTGACATTTAGGTCCCTCAGTGACAGCAGTTTTGAGGCACAGATTTACAGAACAAATGAACTTTTTAATAGAAAAGGAAACTTGTAAGGGAAACCGAGTTACTTAGTCGGAGGTAATCTCTCACAGTCATGGGACATGTGTCTATAGCATAAAAGGCTCAAGGTGCAGCCTACACTGCAAATCCGCTGTGGTTGGGGGATGGAGTCAAGTTTTGGTGGGATGGCTCTCTGTTTAGAAGAAGGAATTTTGTCAAAATCTAAATAAACTTCAGTTGCAAGCAGGTCAGGTACTAAAAACTTTTTAAAAAGGAGACTTAAGTGCAAAAATAATTGTGAAACCTCAGGTTCATTTTGGATTTGGTACTAGCCTATTAATGACTTTCAACCTTAATAAGATAAACTGTTTTCTCTACTGCAAATTAAACTTCCTTAAAAAATAATGAAAACGATCATTTTTCCCCTCTCAAAATAGTAGGGATTTCCATTCCACATCTGCTTCTTTCAGCTGTAGAATTGGGTGTATCATTTTCACTGGTGTCTTGGGGGGCGAAAAAAAAAAAAGGTAAAAAAATTCCAGTGTCCTGTGAATGAGACTTTTTCAAGGTGTGGTTGTCAGATATTCTAGCTGAGGCCCGCAGCTTCTAAATTTTTTGAAACAACTTTCATACAGAGATCCACGTAAAACATATTACTTACCGCTAAATTATCAGAGGAATCATTCTAGCTTTATATCGCTGTAAGAAAGATCAGAATCTTTCCCTCCCTGTCTGCGTGTGTTAATGTTCTTCCACTACCTTTCAACCTCAGGCTTATGACCTCTAAACACAAGCTCAAAAATTAATGATTTTTTTTTTTTTTTTCTTTAGCCAGTGCCTGCATTTCTTCAAGTCAGTTATCATGTGTCGCATGACAAATGAGCTTCTAGAGCACTGACACTTCTAAGAATATTATTTTTTTTTTTTTTTTTCCT
>NW_020799128.1:2217441-2259957 GCF_003259725.1 Athene cunicularia | reverse complement strand
CCCCCCCCCAATTCTCTTTGCCGTTATGAAAAACAGGTTTACTGCCTTGGGGGAAGGGAGCAGGATGAGGAAAGCGAGGCTGGGAAGCAGAAGATGAATTTATTCTGACTTTATCTTTATTTCATTCTCCCAAGTTAAATTCTACACTGTTTCACTGAGGCCAGCTGGTTTTAATAATTTCAAGAGAACACTATTTATTAAGTGTCTGTTTCAGGCAGTGTCAAATCCTTCAGCTCCTTCTCTATTCTCCATTGTAAGCAAGAACATCAGTAGCCCAGGTGGGCTTTGAATAGCTTCAGAAAGTAGGTAGGTGAGAATCTATTTATTACTTACTGTAGATCTCAGTAGACAGAGACTCCAATTAAGGCAGGAAGCTGACATACTTAGCCAACTCCTTCCACGCAGAGGATGCAATATGAGTGAATAAAAAATTAAATAAAATACCCAAACTTCTCTGCATTTTCTTAGACAGTCTGGAACCATAATTCCTCTGTGCTTTTTCTTTTCATTCTTTCTTTTCTGCACGTATGAATGCAGAAAGCAGTGAGGAAGCTTGTTTTGTGAAGCTTCACCAAAGCACAGGTGGAAGTAGTGTAGAAGTCCATGATCCAGTGGGTAACCTTCACATTCATTTGCTACAGGGCTTTATCCCCCTTTGTCCTTGTGCCTGAAGTAAATGAATTTATACTACAGAAACTGCTACAACTGGCACCGTTGTAACTTAAGATCAAAATCACATTTACAATATCTCAATTTTACAACCTCAGGTAACATTTTGTATTCTTATTTGGTCAATATCTGTATTCAGATCCACAACAGAAGCCTAAAATATTGAAAGACGGATCATTTATTGTAGTAACAAATGTGCAGATGGTAAATACACTGAATAGCGTGAGGAAAAGAAAAAAAAATTGCTGTTCGATTTTACACGCCTCTTCTGACATCTAATCCAGAGTCGACAGAATCTACTGCAGCTCTGATAACTCCTGCTTTCATTCTGAAGAGCTAATTCAGTAATCGGGGTATCAGCCCAAGGTGGTCACTGCAATCTCATTTAAAACAACTTGGCTGGTAGAAATGAGATTTTGTTAAAATGTGTTATTGTTTTGTGTAACAGCAGATAGATTTGGAATGTCAACATTTACATATCTGCTTTCATGCTAAGACTGCTTAAATATAGGAGAAATATTTTTTTTTCATGCTTATTTCTATTGCAACTTTGCTTTTTCTGTATCATTTCAACCTCCATTAAATTGCTTTGAAAACAATGCATAAAAAAAGACGGGGAGGGGAGGGAAACGCCAGATGACAAAAACCCCCACCCATCATCAAAATTTCAAACTCTGGATGCTTTCCAGCAAACTGTTCTTGAGTGAAAGCAGTATGCTGTCTTCAGTTTAACATTGGCTCTAACGTAGATAAATCAGATAATTACACTGCGAAAAATCTTTAACTGGGCTGGGGGGCGGGAGGGAAGAATGATCATAATCATTAGCATTTATATAGCAGCTCAGTAGGAATTTGTGTTTGTTAAAGCACAAGATGCAGCCACTGGTACTTGAGGAGGAAGTAAACTCTCTACTTTTTGATTCTCTTTTTTTTCTGGAAAACTTGCAGGACTCTGAATTACTCGCGTTAAGCCCTAATTTTGGCCAATAGTGCAATGCAAGGTGGTATATATGTCTTCCTCCTACCTCCAGCTCTGCCGGAAAGCTATTTCTTCAATGAAAAATAAAATTAAAGATACTGCATATGTTGAAGTGCTTTCCCAGACCTAGATTTTGGTGGTTTCTTTCTGCATGTGTTGTTCGAACATAAATTCTCTTATTTTGAAAAGTCCTTGACTCAGGGTTTCAATTCCTTTCCCAAGCTCTGAAGTGCTTAAAATTCAGCTCCAAATTTTCTGCCATTAGCACTCTGCTTCAATCTGTGAAATAAATACGTAAAAATAGGGGAAGCTGTAGAAAGAGCACCATAAAATAAATGAATAATTTTCAGACAAATTCACAGAAAGACTATTTCAAGGACTGAGGAAAACAAATGCTGATTTTTTTGGAGGCATTTAAGTAATGATACTTCCAATTGGTGGTGATAATATTAGGGATAACTGTCTTTAAAAACACGTTGGAGACAATGTTTTAATTGGTGTAGAGGTTAACTGCACTGAAGTAATTTGAGCTACAGCCGCTGGGTTTATACTCCAGCCGCTTTGCTTTCCAGAATCAGGTGTAATCTGATTTTCAGGAATTTAAAGTACTTGTAACTCCCAGCAACTTCTGTAAGAGTTGAAAATGAGCCCAACAGTTTGTACTGGAAAGTCTCCCTCTGACAGATCCCCAGCTGGTATCTGTTTGAGCATCATCTACAAGCTGAGAATCTCCTGGAGCCCTGTATGAGGTCCTAACATTTTTATACAATGTACTTTTTTTTTTTTTTTCCTTTTTTGTTTTGTTAATGGAGAGCTGGTGTGGTCCAGAAACATGACAATATATAAATTACTGAAGCACATCAGCATGTTAAGAGGACTTCATTGTTCACACACATCTCTTCCACTTGACATTTCTACAACCTTGTGTCATTCTGTAGCATATCCTCTTCATATTAATAGCAATTTATCATTAATCCATTTGAATAATACTTTTTTGTTTTTTTTCCCAACAGAAAGAGACAGAAAACATCTGCATATTGAGTAATATTAGCTACAGTTTGTGTCTCAAGTGAGACTAACTGACAACCCTCATTTATTATGACTGTGTAGGCTTAATTGGGTTGACGTAGAATTTGGACTTTGTGAAAGGAGAAGCAGTTTGAAGATCTCTTCAGAAAAAAAAAAAAAAAAAAAAGCCCCACTTTTAGAGAGGAAAAGAGTAGGGAGAGGAGCGGGGGAGGAGGGAATCAAAGAATAAATATGTAAAATAATGAAGCTGAGATGTTCTGTTAAGGCCCAAACATTTAGGAGGTGTTTTAATAACGATGCTTAAATGAGAGATTAGTTATTAAGCCATATGGTTTGTATTACAGCTCTCATCTTTTGTTTCCTGCTTATGCTGTCAAGCATTAATGTGATTGTTTTGATTCTTAATGTCTTAATGCATCATTCCTCCCAATGCATTAGGCTAATAACTTTGGTCCTCTTAAGGGCAGTGTCGCCATTCATTACTCTTCCTGTTTTGGCTGACCATAGAAGTTGAAATGAGGGACCCAAAAAATATCTACGTGTTCCAACATTGTATGAAGCCAGCACATTGAGATCATTGAGGAAATCTGAAGTGCATTAAAGGCTGCTGACTTCCACTATGCTGATGACATGCGTGTCATGCCGAAGTTAGCCTCCCCCAAGCAGTTTAGAAGCTTTTCTGTTAGAAGTGAATGTGATTGCAGTTTGTTTTAGCTCTGGACTAGGTTTCAGGTAGCTCTTCGTACAGCTGCAGGAAAAGAACATGTTAAATGAATTGTGATTTCTGACTGGTTGGGCAAGCGACTGCATCTGTGTATGTGCAGCGCATGGGTTTATATTAAAAAATGGCTTTTTTTACCCTGATACAGGTCACCTTTTGGGTGAAGCATAGTAGTAACACCCCAACAGTACAAGATGATTCTGGTCTGCTTTTCCAGTGCTGCCATTGTTGAGAAGGAATGAAGTCCATGTGCTTGGTTTAAGCTTGATTTTAAAGAGCATTTACAAAGCTTCGCTTTCAAGCATTTCCCCCAGATGAGACCTGAGATTTCCAGTAGAACGGGCATCTCTGAGTCTGGTAATAGCCCATACTGGTTACCCTTCACAGCATAAGAATTTCAGTGTACTCATCAGAGTAAACTGGGGACTTTGCTGGAACTGATTTCTCGAGGAAGAGTTTATTTTTTTGATATTCTAACAAATTAGAACAGTAGCGAAACAGGTAGCTTTATTCTGCAAGGTCTGCTGTGAAGGCTTGACCTTGTAATGATAAAGTTTTGATAAATGATAAAAGTTTTAATTAAATCATTAAGTTTGAATGCCTGTGTAGATGTCTATATAGACAGAACATACAGACAAAGCAGGCACACACAAAATATTTTGGCTATTTGTACTATTTCCTTATCTGCCTTTACCTCTTGACAGCTCAAATGCTTTGTCCTCGATGGCTGATGCCCAGAGCGTGATTTGCTTGAGCATGCATCACAAACTGTCCTTAGCAGTGGGGATTTAAAAAAATTTCTAAAAATTCTTCAGGGGCATTTTGATTGGCATATTTTTATAATGGGGTTATTCACATTCTTTCTTTCTGAAACCCATCCTGCAATTTCAGATGGTGGAAGCCTCACGTTAATACGAGCACTGGCTCAGCCGCTGTTCTGTCGCAGAAATGATGCAGTGAATCATATGTGAAATCTGTAAATCACTTAGGAATCCAGTGGGATGAAAAGTAGTGCATCAATGTGAGATTATTGTCATTCTATGGTCACCCCAATTTATACAGTAGAAATAGCAAATGCAGCAAGGTGGAAGGAGGATGAAAGGTGTGACGAGCTGTTCACAACATTAAAATGACCAGTGTCCGCTAGGGAGTCTGTTATATATTCAGCATGTCACTGAAACACTTGGGTGATGGGATTGCATTTGAGAAAGTGTCAATATGAAAGACAAGTAAATGATTTAAGTACAGGATATACCCAGTAGTATTGTCACACAGACTGAAATTTAAATACACAACGGTTCACATGGTAGGAAGAGCCGGGACAGACGCTTTAGGGAGACGTAGCAAGTATGTGGGAGAAATGTTTTGCCAGGGAAATTATCCAGATGATTGGTTGTTGGGTTTGGGTGTTTGGGAGGTGGGGGGTGTTGAGGTTTTTTAGCTTTTCGTTCTTCTCCCCACAGAACTTCCTCGTGTATCCATAAACAAATTGGGTGTGTTGGGTGCAGGAATGCAACCGACTTACAGAGACTTTAAGGCACCGAAGCGTTAAGTATTCAACCTGTTGAACAGAAGATGAACCTTGAGCAGATAGTACAATATGTTGTTGGGCCCAACAACGGTATGTGCTCAGAGCAAAGGAAAGTGTGTTCCTGTATTTTGTTTGTGTCAGTGTTGATATTTCCCGCTGCTTGGCAGAACAATATCCTCTCATACAGGGACGGTGGAGGAGAAAATACTTGTAAGATGAACTCGGTGAGTACAATCAGCATCGCCTCCCTCCTCTTGAGCCTGACTTACAACCCAGCACTCCTCTTCCAGCAAATGATGTTCCTGTTGATGAGTTCTTAGGTATAGTTATTCAAAAACTGTGATGTATGAGGGGGAAAAAAAACCATTGTTTTACCATAAGTGAAAAAGTCTTCTTTTTTTTTTTTTTTTTCCTCAATGGAAACAATTCTGCAAATTCTAATGCAATACAGAAGTGCCCCCCCCTGTTATCTCCAAAGCAGAAGATAGGAAGGTATCTATCAGACAGGATTCACTTGAAATCTCTTCAGGCTGCTCAGTGTTGCAGGAGGAGGAGGGGAAGATCAGCTTCGAGAGAGGAGAGGGTTAAGACAGCCCCAGAAGCAGGAGCTGAAGTGATAGTTTCCCAGTTGGGGATAAGGGCTTGATCTTCTCACCAGCCATCTTCACACAGTTCATCAGTTCTGCAGAGCGTGTCATTTCCCTAAAGCTCTGCACTCCTTTTCACCCACAAAATTGAATCTTGCACAGGTGTGGGCAGCATGTATAGGATTAAAGGCTTGTTTCCCCTAAACTCTAGACCTGTCTGTTTAAATGAGCGCCTTCATCCTGTGAGTCCTTGCTGCGTGTGAGAGTTTGAGATAGTTTGCTCAAGACAATAGCATTAAGTCATCTCCCACACTGACTCTACACGGCTGAGACCCTGGAGGGAAAGGCTTCAGCCTCTAGTGGCTGACGAATTAAACAATGAGGAATATATGCCAGCTCTTTCCATTTGCTTATTAATAGGTTCTGTGTCGCATGCTCCAAGGGGATTGTCCTTTCTTTTGAATTGCTAGCGGGGAAGCATTCAAGCATTCAGTCACTGCAAATGGAGAAAAATGGAGAAGGAAAGAGGAATGTTTCTGGAAAGATTGGAGCATGTCTTCAAAAATGTAAGACTAGAGATCTACCGTTGCCCAAATGCCGATACTCTTGTTTCCAGTGGCTTGCTTTAAGCACTTGGGGTCTTTGAAAATCAAGCCCCGACCAACTGTCAGTTCTGTCATTTCCTGGCGCCCCAGTACTGTAGTGATTGTTCAAGCTGGAAAATATTTCCAAATCTGTGTATTTGTGGGACACTACGCTGTGAAATCCCCGCAGTGTGACAGCACTTGCTTAGGTGAACAGGTTCAGTGCCACATACTGTGTGAAGACAGGACTGTAGAGCTCCTAAATAATTTTTTCCTCTTCCTGAATTTTCAGTGGTCTGTGAATATGGTTAATATTCTTTGTGACTGATATTCGTGAATGTGTACATGAGTTTTGAGCTCCTCATTCACTTTAAATCCTTGGTTTTCAGTAAATCCTTTGGGTAGCTTTGAAAATCTTAGCTTTGTGGTGGTTGTTTCCCCAGAAATTCCATGTGGTTTAACAAACAATTATATGCTCATTTTAAGACCGCTCCAATTCCAGTGTTTTAAAGGCTGGTTTTTGTCTATCTTAAACCTTTTCTAACAGAGTTATAGGAAAATTTAGGTTGGAAAGTATGTCTGAAGGTCATCTGCTCCGATCTCCCAATCAAAGCAGGGCCACTTTAAAGTTAGATCATGTTGTTCACAGCCTATAAACAGATTTATACCAAATGAAAACAAAGCAGGCTTAATCCTAAATAAAACACAGGGTAAAAATTTGGAAGTGCTTGTGTTCCTTTTTCAATAGAGATTTCAGAGATTAAATTCCATTGGCTCACAATGTCTTTTTTTTTTTTTTTAACCTCAATTTTTAAAGGTGTCTAGACACTTAAATAACATTGTTAACTTGACCATTTTGGAACCCCAAAATTCATTTTCTTTGGGAAATGGAACACAGGCTCCCAGTCTACACACAGACTTTAGCTATACGTTAATGAGGTCATTTCCATAAGTTAAATTGTTGAAGTTCTTCACATGAGCATGGCCACAAGTCTCTAGATGATCGGTCTAAAAACTTTCAGGTGATGTTAGTTATAGGTGCCAAACAGTGGGTTTAGATCTTGACTGAAAATTTGTAAGAGGTGACACGGCAAGTGCAGGGCTAGCTTCATAGTTTACCAGTGTGTTCTTGCACAATATTCTCTTGACAAAATATGTGTAAGAAAATCTCTGCAGATCCAGCAGTAATGTCATTTACTCTGGTCTCGTGCAAATGACAGCAGGGTCACGTATGGAATTAAGCTGAGAATATTTGAAGTGAAGTTTTTATGAATGGATGGTGCGATTTGCAGCGGGCACTCAAACATCCGTGTAGCTTTATTCTGCTCTCCTGTGTCTTTGTACCACTTGGTACCGGGCAGTTGTTCACGTCCACTTTTATTTGCTGTGTTGGGCATCCATGGGATACGTGAATACAAACTGGACAAACCACGCGTGTTGCTCTTGGTATTCTATTGGTAAAATAGGGACTCTAACACAACAGGAAATCCAATGAGTTAATTAAGGAAGAATTGTCTATGATTTCATCTTACCTTTTATTTCCACCCCCACCTCGTGAAAGTCTATGCAGTGGAGCTGCCTCTTGCCCCCTGTGCCAGAATGATTAATGGTGGGACCACAATGAGGTCAATTAGCTGGGGTCGGCTGGAAGCTGAAAGGTGGAGTGTGTTTCTTTATTGAACGCTGCATTCACACTCCAAACCGTGACCTGGACTACAGTGATTTATTACAGGGGCAGTGTTTTGATCACTTACCTTCAGTACCTTACCTTGCCTTCAGAAATCAGGTTTTCACTGTCAATTAAAATCTCGAAAAAGAGATCCATTCAAAATCTGAAATGTGAACCCCAAGAAAAGGATGGGGAGCCCTGATGATGGTTTTCAAAACTTTGTTAGTAACAAAGAAAGTAGATTACATTCTATCTCTGAGAGGAAAAAAATTCATCCACAGCTGAACTTTTACAGCCTTTAACCTAACTGGGTTGAAACAGAGGAACCAAATCTGTCCTAACAGATTTCGAAGAGGTAGGGAAAAAACTCTGCACTGAATATCTACATGGATGTGTGGTGGAAGAGGCAGGAAAACAATCTCCTACTATTTTTGAAGGGTTAAAAAATTCATATGCGTATATATAAGGTATTAATGAATAATGTTTAGCAGTTCCGAGGCATCTTTCCACAGAGGGTGTTGACCTGAGCTACATACATTGATGAAACCTCTTGATGCGGTGAAACAAATCACTGCTCGTCCTTGTTGTAGTGGTCAAACTAAGATACAGAAGGACTACAGGGTGGGTTGGGGGTGGGTTTTTTGGTCCTGAAAGTTGCCAAGCCCTCAGGTTGCCTTGACCAGAGAGACTGGTTTGGAGGACTTGCAGGACTAGTCCAAAAATCTAAATTGTTTGGTATTTGTTCATCGTAATAATGAATCATATCTTCTACTTGGTTCTTTTAATCTTGTTGGCTGCAAAGCACTTCACAACGGAGGTCAGGAATATTGGTTATTCTGAGAAAGGGAGAATTGAGGCACCAGGCAAAGTGGCTTTTTGTTTGGTATTTGGGGGGGTTGGTTTGGGTTTTTTTGGGTTGGTTGGTTTTGGTTTTTTTTTATAGCCTGGGTTTCCACTTTTGTTAGCTTATGATTCTCCAAAACACTTGTTCTTTTACAGCTCAAACATCTTTCAAAAGGTTCTTAATGCAAACACTGTAGGAATCACTAAGTAGCAAATTGTAATAGGACTGGCAAGAGGAGGAAGAGTCAGCTGTATCTGGGGGGGAGGAATGGGGGGAGAGGGCATTTTGTTTGTCTGAAAATGCTGCCTTTTGCACTCTTTATTCTCCCCTCTCGGTTCCCCTCAGTTTGAAGAACATTTCAGTCACATCAATTTCATCCCATCCATTAAAAATAATCGTGAACAAAAAATCTACCGGCAGATGTTTTGAAAGAGCTTATTTGATATCATGACTACGGCTTAAATGATTTCTGAAATCAATATTCTTTTATGTTCGCTCCTGTATGTGAAAGAAGAGAGTTCCGTATCCAAATGGCTTTCAGTCAGAGGATGGAATTTTCTAGTGTGCAGAAAGGAAACATCCAGTTATTTTTGCCTTTGAACAGCAGGAACTGTGAACTACGCAGCGAGGGAATTGGGACTAGCCTAAAATTTCCAAACGACTGATAGTAGGTATGGGGGTTCAGTCAGGGTCCCCTTTGCCGGACTACAGAACCTCTTGGAGTAGTGGAAAGGCAAAAAGCAGAGAACTTAATGCTGGTCTAGACAGAAGCCTGCTTTGTAAAGATCATGAAAAGTCATGCGTAATAGTGTAGAAAAATGCTTTGATAATATCTTCCAAAATGGTCTTGGCTTGTTGCTACGTTCCTCTCATCCCCTCCTATCCCCTGTCCAAGCCTAATGATTAGAGATAGAAAACGTAGTTAATCAGGCCCATCCCTCCCACTGATGCAGCATTACTCCCAGATTATTTTTCCAATGCATCATCCAGAGTTTTTAAACGTCTCTTGTGATAGACAGCCGGCTCTCCCGGGGTGGGTATTCCTTAGAATACTGCTCTCCATTTGCATGGCACGGCAGCTTTCTCACAATATACTACAGGTTTTTAAAACTCCTCGTCGAAAAGGATGCGGGCGTTTATTGCAGTGCATTAGTTTTTATTTTATTGTCAATATCTGTGTTACCCTTATGGGAACAGAATGCTTTCAGTGAAAACAAAGCAGGAGTTACCAATAGGTAGTGTCTTAGGGCACCCAGGCACACATCTGATCTACGTCTGTTCTCATATTCACTCTCCTTCCAGGCAATTGTCACACCTTGTCTGCGTTGTGTTATGACGCGGGTTCATATGAGACAGGCTGCATCGATCTATCCATGTGACAGGGGGGGTGTGTGTGTGTGTCTGTTTTTTTACCTACATCTCTTTCTGTTTGAAAAAAATTGTGGCAAGCACCTGATGTGCCAGCGTGGAGAGGCTGTTGATCCAGGAGCCCCGTTCCCTCTGGCAATGTTCGATACCAGATCTGCCAGAGGAAGATGGAATACCCACAGTGTACCTGGAGTGGTGTTCCACGAGGCTGGACTCGGCGTTCGGAGCTTTTAATGTATCAGTATAAACCAGGGGACATTGTCGAGGCAGCAGCATAAATACACACGGTGCTTATATGGGTAGGAAATAAAAGGTAACAGCAGTGTGTCTGTCCTCAGATAGCTTGGGCCTTGTTTCAGTGGGAGTGCAGACAGATGCAATACTTTCA
The DNA here is from genome assembly GCF_003259725.1 of Athene cunicularia. Taxonomy (NCBI): domain Eukaryota; kingdom Metazoa; phylum Chordata; class Aves; order Strigiformes; family Strigidae; genus Athene; species Athene cunicularia. The sequence continues at coordinate 2,249,588 of NW_020799128.1, read as the reverse complement.
GATCAAGGTCTATATGTCAACTGTCCGGTGGGGTCATCAGGTTATGCCCTGAAATTTAAGGTTTAACTTTATCTTAGCTTGAAGAAGTAGAAGTCTTGCTTGGTTATGAGTCGGTTTAATTTATGCAGCTGTTTCTGTTTTCTTGCAGAATTTAATCTCTGTCTATGGTCACCTGTAAACCAGAGGGCTCGCGGGTTTTGCTGTGTTTATCCTCACCACACCTCTGCGATACACTGGTAGGAATCCAGGCAGGGTTTGGCCTTGAACTAAGGCTCCTGATCACCTCGGTGAGCATCCCGGCCCCTTGCCTCCCAGCCTCGTTCCCTAACGAATGAAACGTTGGCTTCTTCTGGGGTCTGAGGTATCTGCTGTTAAATGTGTGCAGAACCTCTCCTGTATCACAGAACTAACCAAACAAGACAAAGCTAATAGGTTAAAGATGCCATTTAAGTGAATTTCCTCTAGATTTAAGACTGGTAGAACACCATTCGGATTTGTTTTAGAGGTAACTCTGGAGTAAAATTCTACTAGTTACGGGCAAGTAACTTTTTTTTTTTTTTTTTTCAAGCCAAGCCTAATGGTATTTTTTTCCCCTGTATGTTCATGGCATTTAATTGTCAATAATTTCCTCTTCTCGACTTCTCTTAGGCTTTTATTTCTATTGCAGAATTTTAAATACAAGCATTTTAAAAAAAAAAAAAAAAGACAACATATTTAAAAATTCACTTTTCCTTGTAGATTTTGGAGTAATTTCTGTGGCACCCTATTTTATTCCTATAGACTGCTATTGACTAAGTGCCTATTCATCTTTATTAGACTTTCTCCATGAAATTTTGTAAGAGAGAGACATATACTTAGTCCCTGGCCTGGTAAATTTTAATGACAATTTTGCATGCTTGACTTAATTCCTATTTTTCATGTCCCAGTCATGCCTATCCCTCACCTTCTTCTTTTAGGGCTTGATTCTTGTCTTCTGAGTCTGATCCAGTAACACACATGAAGCATCTAACTAGTCCCATGGGAGTTGACAGAGAGGATTTTTCCAAGGCAAGTTAGTCCCCAGACCTCATGGATTTCCAGCGGGAGATGATTCCAAGCTGCCGTCTTTGCCTTCCATGTCAGTAGAATTCTGACACAAGGACTAAAAGAGCCATAAAACCGAGGATGAGGAAGAGATCTCTTAGTGCTGGGTGAAACCTTCTGGAGTCCCATATTAAATCCTACAGGAGGGATGTGAAATAGTGAAATAGATACTGGAAATGAGATACTGAAATGGTGTCACTTCCAGTGCTGAATCAGAATAACCTTAGTAGAGCCACATATTTTAGCAGCAGATTATTTTTTTTTTCCGTTTGTCGATGAGATGTTGTCTTTGTCTTAAAAAATACTATAGCACATGTGAAGAATGATTTTTCATGAGTTGCAATCTGTCTTTGAAAGAAAATCTTTTAATAAGCTGGTTTACCAGGCAGAAACATCACTTTTGGGGAGAATAAGTCGTGAAGGCAGTTAGTTATGTCCTAAGTGGCAGTCAGATCTTCCCCTGTACAGACCAGTAGATACGTGACCCACAATGTCTAGTTCTTGACAAGCACTTTAATACGTTAAACGTGCCTCACCAATGCCTTACGGCATCAGCTCTTCCCCTAGAGCGTGGCTGGTAAGTTGGATATTCATAATATGCTTGGTATGCTTAATTTAGAACTTGGATCTAGTCACAACTTGAACCGAAAGACAATGAATGGGCCACTTCTGTTAAACTTACTCTTTTTGCCTCAGAGGTGACATGGAACAGCTATAAAAGCTACATATATCTTCTCGAACCAATTTCCTCCCGACTCTGGGAAAGTTATTTTCCCCCTCTGTATTTCATTCATCTTTCTCGCCATTTGTTTATTTCGTGTGGCCTGACATGATGTTACCTAATCACAGCCCCAGAATACTGCTGCGGTGGAAGAATTAATTCCTAGTAGGACGTTGGGGATGGAGTTGAAGTAAAGCCCAAGTTGTTTTCAACCCTCTAGTGTTATTTACTGCTTGAGTAGTAAAACACAGACCTGGGGTTCCAGATAGTCTCCTGTAATTGTTCTGCAAAGAATACTATGTGTTTCCATTTCCACAGAGTTTTTAAGCCAAAATTATTAACCTATTGTTTTCCGTTGTAGCAAAGACTAGCTTGATGAAATGCTACTGAAACACCTGTCTGCTCTTAGGACCCGACCTACGTGGTTTTCCTCATGTGAATATTTACTTGGAAAAGGTACTGTAAATAGCCACAGCTGATGAGGTTGTATGTCATTACATCTTGTGGTACTGGGAATTAAACCAGCGTCCCACTCCTGGAAATAAACAAAAGGAAGTCCAAATAGTAAATAATACTATAATGAATTTTCCGTTTTGTGACGATCCTGTAGAATTTCACTGAGGAGTGTATCCAAACCATTGAATTCCAGAGAAAAGCCTGCAAGCCCCATGCTTGAAATAACCCATGGAAATAGTCTAAATCAAATCCTGTAGGTTTTACAGGTGTATTTATATAGGTCCCTTTTGTGTTTCTCCCCAGTAATCACTATAAAACTTTCCCTAAAGTGGACATGAATATCTGTAAACCTTGGTAGGAACAGGAATATAAAACCAGAGTTATGAGCCAAATTTTCAGCAAATATAAACTGCTTCAACTCTCTTGAAGACAAATAAACCAGCTGAAGATCTGCTTCTCAGTTCATGAAAAAAAAAAAGGGTTCTCCCTCTTGCACAGATAAATGTTGCTCTGGCATTGCTGCGGATGAATTTTGGTTTTATTCCTTGTTCTCCGAACAGGCTCCGTGTGCCAATGAACATGTCTCCCGCCTTTGTGTGGGCACAGAAGCACACTCATGATAGCTTCTAGCAATCTCTGCACATATATAGTGGTCTTGTTTTAATATTTAATCGCTAATTGGTGAGGTGATCAAGGGACAGACGAGGGAGCACTCTGACATCTGATCTCTTGAACTGATTACACACACTTTGCACCACACGTTGTTTATCGTGGTCAGGCTCATTTCCTTCACTGAGTGCTGATTTCGTTCTGTGGAGAAATCGCAGTCTGGGGCTTGTGAAGAGATAACCTTCCATTTGGGGGAGAGGATTCCAGCGTGCATTGTGCTCCTGTTATTGACCAGCCTTTCCAATAAAAGCAGGGCAAGTTCTGGTGGATGAATGGAATCGAATATTATTCCATGCCTGTGCTCCCTCTCTCTGTATTGACTTCTTCTGTATTCACGCTCTCTGTGCTTTTATTCATTCTCTTTCTCCCTCTGTTAGCTTTCTCCTTCTACTTTGCAGCAGGAATTTTTAGATTTCAAAGCTCCTTTCAGTCTTAAATAAAAAAAATAATAATAATTCCACAACCAAATGCAACCGCTAATCCTAACACGAGAAGGAGGTTTTCTTTCTTTCATTATGATGTTGATGATGATGATTATTATTATTATTTGGAAGAAGGTGGTGAAAAAGAGAGAATTTGTCATTACTGTATAATTTAAAATTGCACAGCCTACAGCCCACAAAACAGAGCATGTAATTACACACTTACTAGAGGTAACAGCAGTGCTGATAATTATTCTTTACACAGGAGAATCTCGCTGATATCCCAGAGTCGGAAAGTGGGAACTACAATATCTTTAATACCATCCTTAGAGACCCTCATAAGCAGAGGAGAAGTATGAGGAGGCACACAGGGTCCAGAGCAATATCTTCATCGCGCCAGAATGTCAGGGGCTTTAGTACAGCAGAAATCAATAGATTCAAGTACATTTTTTTTTCAGGTACAATTTTTTTTTTTTTTTTTTTTTTTTTTTTTTTTTATGACCCTACCTAGAGAAAGTACAGCAAAGCCAGAGGAACAGCAACGGTGTGAAACAAAAATTTTGAATGGAAGCCATGTCGGTTTAGAAGAATAGTGAGCTAAGATTTATTCATTTATTTATTTATTTTTTAAAGACGTGTTCTGCTGCAAGAATGTGTTAACCATTTCCGGGCTGTAACCCTAAAATTTCTTTGGCGTTAAATGCCCAATTATTTATCTACACTTTTTTTTGTTTATATTGCTCTCTCTAGCTGTTCTCTCTTAGCCTTTTTTTTTAGCATTTTTGTCCCCTCGATATAAATAATTACAATAATTCAGATTTCATCTTATCTTTGGCATTTCTCTTGGTGATTGTTAGTCTGAGCTAGAAAACAATCTGATGGAGAATTTTCCCCTTCCCTAATTTTTTTAGTAGTTCATTTAAATCAGAGCATGATTTATGGTCCAAATATCATTCTCTTTATTTACGCCAAGTGATATCTTATTTTGCAAGTAATTAATTTGAGTTTTAAGGAATAGAATGCTATTTACTGTGGAAGCAAACAGAGCAAAACTTTCCCATGTTTTACCATTTTACTTTGCCCAGGTGGAGCAAAGTGATGGGACTTTACCTGGCAATGGCGATTATTCACAGAGGGAGGTTCTGAAGGAATGTGTTCTTATATAGGGGTACGTTATAAAAAATGTGTTCTTCTGCAGGTGTACGTTATAAAAAATGTGTTCTTATCCAGGTGTACATTATAGAAATTCTGGCAGCACCTGGTTTTCATGTGCTGTTGGATCCAGTCAGACTGATTGTCTTCTTGTGCATGTTAGAGTATCCTCTGGGTTGCTCTAACTTAAGCCATCAAGTTAGGTCTGGTGTGGCTGCCCGATGTGAATCAGGGAGTTTTTTCTTGCTTCTTGATGGTCTCAGTTCTGCCTGATCAAATCTCTGTGTTGGTGAGAATCTGGGTCACGGTCACAGGGAGTCAACGTGAATAATAATGTACATGAAACGGTTGGGGTGGAGTCAGGGGACATAAACTTAATTAAAAAAAAATCTGTTCTTAATATCCTTAATAATAAACTTAAAATGACATAAAGATCTCAGAAGTTGGTTGAAAAGGGAAACTCAAACTGTTCACTCTCCACCTTTAGCATGGACTGATAGTTATTATCACCTGAGTGTGGGAGGGCAGGGCTGATTTTTGGTAAGGAACTTTCTGTTATCTTCTATATTTCTCTTACAGTGTCTCTGTGTAGGAGGGAGATAGAATCCAGGTGAAAACCTGTACACGTGCTCTGCTTGGGGAGTGGGAGGGAGCAGCAGGAGGAGCAGGTCTCCACTGCTGGCACTTGGGTGTTCTCAGTTCGAGTCCTGCATCCAGGCGAGGATGCTCCCGTGCCAGTGCTGTCACCCAGCTGCTCTGTGTCTCCGCTCCTCCTGCGTGGAGGTCACTAATTTAGGTTGTGTTCAGCATGAAGGGCTTAGCTTGTTTCATTTAAGAAAAGCAAAATTTATCAGAGGCAAAGTGTCTTGAATCAGATCTGAATTAGTATACGATTTAAAATAACAGAACGACCGAGGCAGCCCAGCCTTGTAGCAATCACCACACAAATGACACTAATTTTTATTTGGTCCAAATCCTTCATGTGGATAAAAACGTGAAGTAGTTGAAAATTTTGACTCTTTACTCTTAACAAAGTAGAATAAAGGGTCCTCTGGTAACTATAAAAGGGCAACTAATGTCTTGCAAGTTTTTAGGTCTCTTCTTGAGGTTTATTAACAGTGATAGATCTGAAATGAAGAGCCTCAGAAGCAGGAGCAATATATATATATATTTTATATATGAGTTAAACCTCCCTGGAGCTACTCAGAAAACTTGTGTTTACTTGGTAGTTGCTTATGTTCCTTCACTTTGTGATCTGCAGGATAGGTCATGGATGAAAAGGTCCTGAATATGAGAGGTCTGGATGAAGCTCGTGGCTTTGCTAGAGATTCTCAGGGTGACCTCTTTGTGCCTCAATTCTCCACTTTCAAAACTTAATTATCTTATTTGCTCCCATTTTTCAATCTGAGTTGTTTAAAAGATTCTCTGGGCTGAGTACATGTTTAATTTAGCCAATGCCAGTATAGTGCCTAGCACAAAAGGGAGAATAATTAGTAGCAGCTCATAGGTGACAATAATAATAACAACGGATTATTTCTCCCTCATCCTTCTACAGTCTTCTAAAAACACCAGCTAAATTTTCATGCTCCTATTTTTTAGGCAGAGGCCAAATTATTGTTAGGGAAGTAAAGTATCATGGAATAACACGGGCTTGGGTTATGTAGTGTGTAGGTCAGTGCAAGTGCCTTCTTTTCCATTTGTTTAAAATACCAAAGCAACTTCTAGTAACTTTTGAATTGTGTTTTATTTTTGATTGGCAAACTACTTGAGAACCCTTCCGGGAGGAGCTCTGCATGAGAAAGAGCAGCAAGTATTTTTCTTGAAAATGTTCCTCAGAAGTCATCTTGGGAGTTTTGCAAAAAAATTCGAGGCAGGCTCGGATCTGGTTTCTGTTACTATGACTAAAGTCACAGTCCTGCTCTCCTCTTTCTGTTCCGCTGGTAACGTGGCGTATGAGGAGGCTGACGTCCAGTTGTTTGATGGTACAGTCAGGATCGGGTGGTGAGCACCTGCCTGCCAACAGGTTCTGTGAAAGGTGTGTGATGGGAAGCACCGCTCTCACTGCCGCGGTGTGGAACTGCTCCCTTGCTCCTATTTTGCATCTCCTGGTGCTGGAGCAGGAGATAAAGGCCAACAGAGTAAGTATCATGCTGAGGGCAGGAGCTGTGACAGGTCTTTTTGTCTTCACTGACTTCTTTGCATTTCAGAGTCAGATAAGCAGTTCCACTTTTGGTCTGTCCCTTGATATTTATACCCTCGTCAGCTTGGACTATGTGAAACCCCCCTGCAGTTCCATGGCTAAAGCTGATCCTTTTTTCTGAGACTTCCATTGAAGTCTGGTGCCAAAAGTAAGGTGGTATTAACATATTAATGCATGCATACATCAATTGTGATAGTTGATCTGATATCTCTCTTTGCTTTTTCAGCTGGATTATATCTGCGTGGTTTGTGATTCCCATGTTATATTCCTAATTATTATTATTTCACACTTCATAACATTTTGGTAACTAAAATGCTCTAGGGTTCAAAACTTGTCTATTACATTTTAGCCCAGAGGAAACTTTGCATCCAGTTCCAACTTCTATCCCCAAATATGAATTTATATTGGAAATTCTGATGGATCCTGCCTGGGATTGGTGCAGCTCTGATAGAATATTGTAAAACACTGACTTTGCTACACATTGAGATGGGGTATTTTCTACACACACACACACCCCCCCCTTCCTTTCTTTTGTGTAAATCTGTTTTCACCACAGGAGCACATGCTGTCTCTTCTGGCTACAACACTACTTACTAATTCATCGATTCATCTTTAATGAGGCCCCCTGCCAATGTTTAAATAGCATTCGGAACAAAGAAAAAGGCAACATTTCCAAAACAGCTGCTTCTCTCCAATCTTGACATATCAGCCTTTTAGAATTTTAAGTAAATTTTTTTTCCCCCCCCCTAAAGTTGGTAATTTATAATTTAGGTGTAGCTTTATAATTAATTGTTTGCAGGATGGAGGAAAAATAGGAAAAGATAGGACTGAAATAAAGAGAGTAAAGTTTCCCTCAGGCTGTTATGATACATGAAACCAACACGGTTTCCGTGGATCGCACTAACATTGCAGATAGAACAGTGGGAGAATTCTCCTTTGCAGCCAAAATCATTTGTTGTACATTGCAAGTTGGTACAAGGACACGACAGAACAAAGTTTCCCTGCCCGTTACCTACAGCTTTACTGTGTCGAATAGCTTAACCTTGTCATATTTGAGTTGGCTTCATATGCTGCTCTTACCAGGAACGTGTGTTACCTTGCCACTACTATTGTTACGCTGGTTTCTGTTTTCTCTGGCTGACTGAAAATGCTGTGTAATTGTTTAAGATCAGAGGTCTGCCGTCGTGAGCACTGGTGTCACACCGAACCTTGAAATTCTGCTAAATTCATGGGCTAAAGCCTGGTTTTAGAATTAACTGGGAATTTCTGGATGATGCCCGTAATAGGAGCGCTTCTTACATTCAGGTGCCATGAGTTCTTGGAAAATTGCATTCAGCCTGTACCCCACAGAGTTCACTTTAGATAGGTGGAAAGGTGAACAGCAGAAGACGGGAGGGGATTATTACTCATGTCTTACGTGAGATATATGGAGCCTTCACTCAGTCTCTTGCAGAGTCATCCCAATGCCTTGAGTTAGCTTGGTGTAACTGCCCCCAGAATACTCCTTTCTCTACAGCAGTAAATACCACGTTTTAAAGGTTTCTTAACGGTTGTCATTTACCAGAGACTGAAATACTGGCAGCAGTGCAGACTTCCCCGACTGCTGTCTTCCTTCCTAAAAGGAGAAGCTGAGATATTGGGTTTGGTTCCCCAAATTGATACGTAAACTCTCTGAAAACCACCACGGTGGCTATCAAGTGTCCACGGTGTTTTCTGTGCGGCCGGTGGGACAGGCAGTGATCACCTGGGGGCAACTTTTTCAGTTACCTACTGGGCTGCATTCAGATCTGTGACCCAGAGGTGAAGGGCTCTGTGTCTCCTACTTTATTTCTTCAGCCCCTTCAAACAAGTTCATTTTCCTGCATCTTAGTGGTAAATGAAAAGGTTTTATTCTTGTTTCCTCTCATGTGTTGAATAGCAGAGGAAAATTAAGCCAAAGCAGTTTAATTATAGTTGTTTTTTATGAATTGGTCCTGGCTGAAAGTTTTTGCATCAATGATCTTTTAGGGAGGAAGTGAAGGATGCCAATGGACTAACTAAATTGCAAAACTAAAGAAAAATACCTCTTGGCTTTGAGTGGAGGCTTCATTTTCTGAAAAAGAAAAAAAAAAAAAATTGGCAATTTTTATTTTAAGCTATTTGGCTAAAATGAAATAGTTTTCATTTTGCATTTAACGTTTTGGAAGTTAAACTGAAGTAAATATGGTAACAAAATATAACTCCAATATGAATACTCAAAATATATTCACTTCTAAGAAATATTTTTAAATATCTTGTGTGAAACCAAATTTCAAGGAATTTGTGTCAAGTTTTAAGTGAACCTGCATTTTTGATGCACAAAAAAATTCTCAGCTTTAGTAATAACTATGAGTATACATTAAAATAGGCATATATTTCTCCCTTGTACAGACTAAATCATGAGAGAACCAGTAGAGACTAGATGAAGCAGAATTTAAGACAACCACAGAGAAGCAATAGTGCTCTGTGGTGTTGTGCTTATCCCGCGGTGAACTCCTGAGGAGCAGAGTTCAAGATCTCCGTAGTCCAATACTCTGTTTAAGGCTGCTCTCCTGGAAAGCCAGGAGGTAAATCGGGGCTCAGAGCTGGGAGCTTTGACTCGTGCTATTGATGGAGAGAAACCTGTATCGGCTGGGTAAAGCCGATCGTTATCTCCGCGATGGTGTGGCTTGACGTGCTCTGCAGCCTTTTCTTTGGACTTCTTTCCTCTTCAATTTCTCCTCGGGTGTAAGAGGTACCTGCCTGGCTGTAAATCACTGTCAATGTGCATTATATGGCCCGTTCTGGGCTTGATCCAGTATGTGATGCTGATCTTTCCCAAGCACACGTGGTAGGACTGGGCTTGACAGCCCAGGCTGTAGACTGTCAAGTCTTCTGTTCCAGCCCAGCACTGACCAAGGTGGTGGAGAGCACACGTCGTGTTAATGGGAGAGTTCGGAGAGAACTGCATGGTTGTGACCAGGTCTGCTCAGGTAGAGACTCCCCTTCTCTTTCCTTGCGACAGAACTGTCTTTCCATGACCACGACAGATGCAGATAAACCGGTGAATATTTTAATACCCACGTGCCGTCCAAACTGCAAGACCAACATTGGCAAAGAAGTCGCAGGCAGAAGAGGGGAAACCCTTAAAAAAAAAGAGAGAACATTTTACACTTGTATTAATGTTGCACCTAATTTGGTCTCCAAAAGACTGTTTCTGCATTAAATAGCAGCAAAAGTCCTACAGCCTCAGCAGGCACATGCTCACGCAGACTTGCCTAGAAACAACAACAAAACAAAATGAAGGCAGTTTGGAGGCATTTCCTGGGAAAAAGATTCATGATTCTGTTTCCATGGAAGCGACAGCACATCCCAAGTGGCAGTGAGAGCTGACAGAGCGCAGCTAGGAGAGTTAAAGTGCCATCTACTTCTTCCTAGCAGAGTAGGGGGGCAGAGGTGGGGGGAATCGCTTTTAAAAAGAATACAGAAAAATTTAAAAGGACAGATGGACATATGGCTAAATGGAAAGTCTGGAGATCTGGGTTGGTTCTCAGCTCTGCCATAAACTTCCTGTGTCCCTTTGGGCAACTCACATAAGACATCTTCCAACTCCTGCTGAAATCAATAATTGATTTCATTGGGCACTAAATCAGAGCCTTAAGCATTCTGGACAGAGTTCAGTCTGGCTTCTTTGGCACCCAAGCAGTCTGTGATGTTTCAAGTTCAAGTCCACATAGCTTGCCTGTTGATCTTTTACTCTCTCCTTAAGAATAAAATACTCTTTTCATTTTGTGTGGTTTCTGAGCTACTCAAGACTGGGGCTTTTAATATATGCCTGTTCAGACCTTTATACAAAAAAAAAGGTTTGTAAAACCCAGTACTAGCAGCTCCAGAGAACTAAAGATACGGCACCTTTATCTTCCTTTGTCTTTGGATCAGATACTAAATTTCTCACTGTGTATTTTTTTTCATTTTAGATAGGACATGACGAGCAGAAGTGTTAAAGAATGAGAGGGGGGGTGAGAAGGGATAAGGATTTGGGGAAGAAAAATCACGCTGGAGTGTGTGCAAATACTAGTGATTGCGTTGATAATTCCTTCTCAGCACCTGTTCCAAGGCACAACCAGAGACAGGAGAAGACTGAATGGCCTGGTGTTCTCCTGTGGTAGGATCTGAGATTAATTGACTTCAGAACTGAAAGCACAGTGTAAAAGGACAGGAGACTGTCAAGCTGCAGCTTATTACACACATGTATGTTTTTGTTGTGATCTCCCATGTTCTGCTTTCTAATTCTTCTTTCAACCTGAAAAAGTATAGTTGGCTCGGAAGAGCTTTTCTTTGTCATGTTTTAGGGGCATAGAGAGGAGATTGCGAAACAGAAAACACGATTCTGTTCTTTCACACAATGATTTTGTCATCGTTTTGGCTGAAACTCAGTTTGCTGTTCAAACTTAGCCTTTGACCACTGGGGCAAAGTATGATGGAATCTCCGTCTTCCCTCTTCTCCACAGTGTGACTGAGTGCCTTTTTGGAAAATGTACTTTAAAGAAGTTGGTGAGCTCAACGCAAGGGCAGTTGGTGAAATTCTCCAGCCTGTGCCATACAGGAGATTGGGCTAAATGATCTGATGGTACTCGTCGACCTCAAAATCCAAGAAATAACTCTGCGGGCTCCTGGGCCCGTGCAAGGACTTGTGCAGATCCCCACTAATAGTAACAGGGGGTTTGCACAAGGCCTGGCTGCAAGGGAACAAGAGTCAAGCCAGTCTGCTGGCAGTGGCACATGCTCGCTGTCCAGCGCCTTAATTAATACAATGTTGGATTCCAATCCTCTCCCAAAGAGCTTTAACTACTGCTACATCGATACAACTGGAGTGCAGGGCCATGTGCAGCAGCCGGCAGGGCAAGTAGTTGTAGTGCTCTGGGTTGCTGGTTGTTTCTGGGGTTTGGGTTGTTTTTTTTGATGGTTTCTGGCAATACATTACACTGAGGTAAGTGCTTTGTTTCTCCCTCAAGTGGCACTCAGCTCCCCGGGGTTTCCTTAGGAATGCTTGAGGAGGACGTCCTCTCGGGTTTATTTTTGTTGTGTATGTACTGTACAAGCTGTTGGCTGTCTTTGCCGAAGGAAAAGACAGGTTACTGCTACTTAAAAGAAATATTTTTAATTGCATAGTATTGATTTTCCTTTTTCTTGGTGGAGCGTATGTTCTGCTGTTGATGGATGCAGTAGAGTACAGGGCTGGTTTATGTGGAGAGATCAGCACTGAAATAAAACTACGATTGAATGGGTTTTAAACCCATTCAGTTATTTTGGCGCAAGTCTGCCTGTGTGTCAGCCACCCAGAATTTGGCTTTCCTTTTTGACTGATGCAATGAAATACACGTAACTGAGCATTTTCCTCTTCCTCTGGCATTAATGTAAGTCCAGAGCAGCACACATGAGCCGTGGCGTCTCCACTTGTGGCTGCTGCAGTTCAGGTGTTAGATCCCTCCTCCTTGTGCTCTGTGGCTTCGGAGAGGAGCAGGGCTGGGGGAGATGGTCCTAGATTTTTACGTTGCTACGCCTCGCAAAATAAAACAAGCTGCAGAGCCCTCAGCATCCCCAGGTACAGCTCAAGGGAGAAAGAGTAATTTTGCAAATGCTTGGGTATAAACAGGTTAACAGAGAACTGCGGAGTATAACCATTTCCTTTATCATTGCTCTTATGTGTTATGATAATGTGCAGTTCGGAGCTGGTAAAAGACATATGCATGTTGATACAGGACCAGGGAGTTCTAAAATTGTGTTCACATTTATATGTAAAGCAATTACTGATTTTTTTTTTTTTTTTCTCTAGCAGACATACAGGAAGTCTTACTTTTTATTTCACTCCGGTAGACTTGTAAAGCATGGAGCTCTGGTGTACAGTGCAACAAGAGTCAAATGAAACTTGAATTTTATTTTTTTTTTTATTGCATTACTTGTAGCCCCATAATGCAGGCAGATACCTTTAGATTAGGGCAGGGGGCAAGTGAAAGAACAGCGTGTTCTGACAGCTGGCTGTACAGTCATTTCAAATAGATGTGCATTTGCGATGATCAGGATATCAGTCCTAAAACATGGATGTTTCTCTACCCTGGTTGTTCTATTCTGTCGTATTTAGGGCACTGGGGAACGCGGTTTAATTTTTTTCACCAATTGTTACTTTGGAAACTGCTCGGTAAGACACTCCTCCAAGCTTACATGTTCTTTCATGAGGTCTAATTAATTCATTTGCAGAGTGTGTGTTTCTCTCCGTGCTCATTCTGCAAAGGTGCTAAGTCTTGTAATCAGAGAGAAAGAACCTGAACAGATTTGTTTTCACTTTCTACATTTCAAAGCTGATTGAATCAGACCCAACAGCTTTGTGCTGGAAAAAAGAGAGATGCTCTTGTAGACTAGCAACAGTGTTTAGGTCAGGACTATCCAGAGTCAAGCCCTCCTCATGCCTCATTTTTCACCCAGCCCCTACAACATGTGCTCTGTACTGACGAGCAAAATCTGGACCTGTTTGTGCCCAGCTTTGTCTGCAGGAAAAGGCAGGCCATGCCACAGCTGCTTGGTTTGCTCGGGGAAAGTGGAAACAGGCAACGCCATGGAGTACATCCATCACCAGTGATTAATAATCCATTGCCTGATGCCAGTCTGTGGCTGATATTTATGCATAGGCATTTGGCGCATGGATGTGATGGTTTGTGGCCTCCATAAAGGGAGGGGACAGAGCTGGAGGTGAGCAGCGGTGTCTGGTGGATTCTCCTGGGGCTTTATACTTGAGGCTCTACAGCCTGTCGTCACCATTTTGCATGATAAAACCAGGAGCAATGAGGATCCTAGGTGGCTGTATGGAGTCTCTGGAGCATCTGCTTTCATTGGATACGAACCCCGATTTTGTGCAGGTGGCTGCCCAAAGATCTCAGGAGTGGATGGCACTCCACTGAGGATGGTTTGCCATTGTTGGACTCGTTTTTAAGGGCTGCGAAGACTCTGTGGAGGTTCCATCTTCTGAAAGATACTGTTTTGACGTGATATCTCTGAGATAGAGTTTCATACTTGAATCCATATCCTTTGGCATTCCTTCATTTGGGGGCAGCAGTTATTTTTAACATTTTAAAGTCATAAACTCTGCTATACTGAAGACACAAAGCCACTGGTGTGGGGTTTATCGTAGGGTCAGGGCCTAACATGTTTATTTTCTGCAGCAGCTGGATGTGCTGTACCCTAAAGCACTTTGTTAGTCTCTGGAAGCTGTAGGGCATCCTAAATAAATGTACTTAAACGTGCTGAAATCAAACAAATTAGATAGCAAAATACCTTTATTTCAGCTTTCAGGTACCTTCTGACATACGGACACGACTGGTTCAAGTTTGTGTGTGCTTATTCTACTCTAACACATACAAAGGCATTGTTACAAAAGTACCCATTCTAGGGTGCCTTTCTTGGGGAGAAGGCGGCACAGAGAGGAGACAGCAGGGAAGTGTGAGGCTGTACAGTAGCTCTAGAAAGAGAGTCCACATTGTCAGGTTTGCTGGCTTTAGAGATCCTCCTGACCAGGCAATTTTTAATTTCTAAAAGTTCAAGGCTTTAAAACAATAAGGGAAAAGGCTGTTATTAGCAATAATTTATTGTGGAAAAATATTTACACAGATAAAAACACTTCACTCATCATGTTAGGGTCAGGAATAAAACCCATCTCTTGTCCTGTAGAACTCAGATGTTTTTCATGTTTGCTGTTTGGCTCTTTTCATGTAGAGATCTCAAAGCATTTTGCTAACGAAGATGTAAATTGTTAGCCTTATTTGAAACAGGAATGGCTTAGAGAGAGAAATGACTGCACCTTTGGACCACCAGAGACCAGGAACTAAAGCTGAGTCTCTACTGTCCCAGTCCGGTGCCGTATTGACTGGATTCTGTAGATGCCATTTTTGTGGCATCTGCAAAACGTGATAGGAAGATTAATTAACTCAGAGGAAGAAGCGAAGTGGAGAGGTTATGGGCAGGGAAGGAAAAGGGAAACACAATCCCAAACTTGGAGGGGATTTAGAAGAGATGAAGGAAGCAGATAGTGCATAAGGAGTAAGTGAGGAGGTTTTGTCTGTGGTTGGAGCGGACTAAAAATGACAGAAGCTGACAGTAACAGGAGCGTACGATGCGTGTGCTGCGATCCTCAGTACCGTCAGGTGGAGTTCGGGGAGCTGGACAGAACTTCCAGAAGCAACTGTGTCCATTGCCTTTTCAGAAACGTTGTAAGCGTTTAACCTGCGGCCCTTTAATACGCCAAAGGGCAGGGGCACCTCACTTGTTTTTGTACTTTTGTAATTAACAACAAATATCTAACTATCTTTGCAAATGGGAGAATTCACACTTCAGTGCCTTATGAGTCTGCTGTTAAAATATGACCCCTTGTCCTTGTGCTCATTTGCAAATTGCCTGACATCCACTCTGTGTACAAATGATGCTAATGGTTCTGCTTCTGAGCATCCATAATATGCCCATCCAGGTGACAACGTATCTTAACTTTCTGAGACTAAAAATGTCACTCCGGGCCTGGAAAAAATGTTTGATTTCATTCCAGGCATAAAGTAACAAATTGCCTTTAATGGCAGCGTCACCAGAAATAGGCCTCCATCGCTTTTTCATGTCACTTTCAAGTGCCTCGTTGATATTTTTATGGATTTTTATTATACAGCTTGTTATGCAGCAACAACAGCCATGCCAGGTTCTTGGGGATCAGCATGCGGGGGGGGGGCTAAGCTATAATACGAACTTGTACACTCGTGGTTTTAATATCTTTTACTTCAAAGCAAGGAGTTGATGTGATCTTTCATCATCTCAGCTGTTGTTTACCAGCTTCCTACAGATGCTGTTTGAACTAACAAACCCCACATTTCCTGGTTGGAGTGAGTAATTCCCTCGGTAGTTGCAATCCGTTCACTTGGAGGCTTAGTAGTCTTGATTGAATGATGCCACTAACAAGAAGGGGCTAAACCATTTAAACATTCAGTATCACCTTTCAGTCAAATAATAACTGGGCAAATTAGTTTGGCTTAGAGTCTCAGCCCTGCTCCTTATTTACTGCTTCGAGGGAGAACGACCAACAAGTCCAGGGCTGTATTTGGGGTCAATTAACTCCACATAGCAGAAACGGCCAGACGTGTTCCTGATACAAGGGCTCCTCTTTGGCACTGATCTATGAACAGTGTTTTGTTTCCTAGCAGTTTTTTTTTTAAATCAGCTGAAATCTAGAAATTACAGATGAGGAAAGAGCTGCAAGGTCACCATTTCAGAGGAGATCGGAGCAAGTTCTTTAGCACCCGTGATTATAGTGTGCGAGGATCTGAAATGGAGAAACCAGCAGCAGGCGCAGACAGGTCTCCACCTTCTCTCTTTTTTTTTTTTTTTCCCCCCTTTTCCTCAGCCCACCAGCAGAGTGGTCCTGCTGCAGAAGTTGATTAAACTTTCAGATATACTGAAATAAGTATATCATAATAAAAATAGGCTGGGGCATTCGTGTGCCAGATTGGCTCTTCAAACAGATGCGGATTTTCCTTTCAGTGAACAGGACAGTAGCCAACCAGGCCTTTTTCCCCTGTTATTTATGTCTGAAAGCCCATTCCAATCTCGTTGTGTGTTTGTACGTATGCTTACGGTAGCAATATATTATTTAGCTGCAGAGGTATCAGAACGTTAAGCCTGTCTACCTCTCCCATGCAGTGTCCCTGCCCCAAGTAGCTGATGGTCTGAGCAAGGAAGCGTGGAGAAGAAAAGTGGATTTGGGAAGTGACTTGCTCAAGGTTATTTAGCAAGTAGGTGGCAGTGGTGGGAAACGGAACGCGATTCTACGGGCCACTTTTTGTTCTATTGTTCTCGAACACATGCTGTCTGATGGAGTTTTAGTGGTGAAGAAATGCTCTTTAAAGTTGAGCTTTGTGCTAGATCGGACAGTGTGCTGCAGGAATCAGTCCTGCCTAGAGGATCTCACTGTGATGAGTTTCACAGTGCTGAAGAGCAGTGGTGGACGGTAGCATTCCAGTCAGTTTTTATATATATATATGTATCTGTAGGTGTGTATATATATGTCTGAGTTTAGATAATATGAATCCCATGAAGATGGGAGACAGGAGCTGTGTCCATGGACTGTGACTGTGCGGGAGGGCTGTAATTCCCTTTGGTTGTTCTGAGCATACTTCTGGTGCTTCCACAGCCTCCCCTCCTCCTTTTCCAACCATTTATGTGGAAAATTGTAGGCTCAGAAACCGCTTCAGGCCCAGCCAGCTGAAAATGCCCCCTTTTTGGGTGCTAGCGGGTTACAATCGATACCTCATGTTCTTAGACTCTTGTCTCCGGTGCAATATTGCTGAACAAAAGTTTAATTGACCTGAAAGAGAAACTGAACTGATTTTCAAAGCCATCAGTGCACCTAGCAAAATAAACATTCTGCAGGGCAACTTCCATATTATTTCTATGTTGACTTTCTGGTTTTTTCCCCTGCCAAACAGCCACCTCTTAGAGCAAAAGGCAGAACCACCGTGTTGGAGTCTACTCTGCTCTTAATATTTCCTAATAAAACAGCATTCTAAAATGAAAAGGAATTTTTCTAAGAAGTGTGTGGGGGAAAATGATGGAGAGTCTTGTTTCATACGGATCCAAGAATAATTTTTCCACTGTTCAGGATGCTTGGCTATTTAGTCTGCATCAGAGGCATGGGACCTTTATCAATCAAAGAGCCACTTTGTCATTAATTGGAATCTGTGAGTCGCACTGAGATTAAACTCCATGTAGAATCTGTGAAATAAGGGTCTGATTCTCAGTTACACTAAGGCTCCTTTGTGCACCTACAGTGGCATAAGGCCCCCAAGACTTTATTTTGTATCAGATCTTTCATAAAATCTATTCACCCAAAGTGCTTTAGGGTTAAAATTAATTCAGTTAATGAGTTAAATAACTGCCAAGGGAGAGAGAAATTAAGAGTCATGGGCAAGGGGGAAAAGAGATGCTTCCAGCTGAGTTTAGAAGAGAGTGTGAATGAGTTGAAGGGGAAAAGAGATGCAAAGAAGATGCACTGATGGGCAAGAGCTGCAGAGGAGAAAGCTCTTATGCCCTGGGGGTCAAATTATATGAAGGAGGAGGAAGGGCCCTCTTTCTGCAGGAAAATTGCTACCAGTGGAAGTTGATTTAACACATATCACAGGAGTAGCAATATAAGCTAAGGTTTTCACTTACTGTAGCTAGCTGCTATGAAGCCTGCACGGGCTGTACAAACATTCAGCTTTTATTGTTTGTTTATAATGCAATAGAAATGACTCCTGGAGTAGATTCCTACTGCATCAGGCATTTTAGAAAAGAACAGTCCCTGACTAGATCTCACTCCCAGGATCATTTGGGCCAGACAGAGCTGTAGCTGTTCCAGCTCTGGTAAGGAGTCTCCTACTGTTAAATTCTCCCCTGATCTCATCACAGGGCTGTTGCAGGGCTGTGTGGACAAGCTGCCTGTGGCAGGCAAAGAGCCCCTTCCCGAACCCCCGGACCAGCGACCGACCCCCTCCAGGACGGGGCAGAGCTGCCGGCTCTCTCCAGGTGTCATCTGCAAAGAATTCCTGTTCGGCTGGGTCTGCAGAGCGGGCTGAGGACCACTGTGCTGAAAGATGCTTCCCCACATCCATAGCAATGTACAGCTTGTGACTATGCTTGTCAGACGGATTTTGTAGCCAATCTAAACCAAATGGTAGCCAGTGTTTCTGTTCTCTCCATGTCCACAGACTGGCTTGCCCCTGGAGAGCCTGGGAGAGCCTACAGCAGTGCACTGTCAGAGCTTGCCATCTTGTACTACTTTACATGAGTGCAGATATGTTTTCTTCTTCTATTTAAATATTCTTTTCCCCCCTTCTTTTTTCTCTGCTGACAGTGATTTCTATAAATAAATTATTTTTTGCAAACTAAAAAGAATCAAATCGAGCACGTGTAAATTTTCCATTCCTCTTAGCTTTTAAGCATGAAAATTTCACGGTCCCCACAGTAGCAATAATTTTCCTTATAGTTCTTATTCACCACAACCAGAAAAGCTTAGAAATATGTGGACAGTCACCTAGAAGAAGCTACAAAATATTTTAGTCGTGCTGAGCACCACATCTTGATCCTTTAGTGGAGATGGTTGAGCTTATGGATCTCTTTCATGTCACGACTTCATTGATATCTTGGAGGTAACTGCTGGGCAGTGCGGCACCAGAAGCACTCAGCCAGTGGCAACCCAGAACTTGGAATGGATTTACCGAGATTTTTTTTCAGAAAGGTGGATAAATTAACCTCTCCTGCATCTATGTTCCTCTCTGTCTTTAGCAAGCCTTTATTATACTTGTTGGACTCCCCTGGATCTGAATCTGTCAATGGTCTAGACGACAAAGAATATATTTGAACAGATGTTTTTTGAAGTGAGCCATTCTTTCCCAGTTTTAATAGAACGTCTAACTTCACGCAAGGCAGGACTTTATCTTAAGTGGCTCTGAACCTAAAAGAAACTGTGCTAAATCAGGCTTTAAACAACTCACAGTTCCTACCATGGTTAGACCGATGACGTTCCTTACACTTTAAGAAGCCTCTGAGGCTCACAAACAGAAGTTTTACATTTAATAGTTTGGATACTAACAGCCTTGATTCATTTCCCTCAGTTTTATATCATTGCTCTATCAGGGTGCGATTATAGTGTAAGAAGGTGCCTTGGAAGCTTGGAGAATAGTAAATGCAGACCTGGCTTTGCTCAGCAGAACTTGTTCGGGGCTTTACAAGAAATTTTCAAACTCATGTGACAAAAGTTGGTTTAAAAAAAAAAACCAAAAAAACTCCCTCACAAAACCCCTAAAGCCCAAGTGCCTTATTTGAGGAATGTAAATAAAACACGTCCTGGATATTCTCTTAACTGGCATATAGTCAGCCTTTGGGTGATGTAAGAGGGAATTTGCTCTCACTTAATGTTCGTTCTGTGTGAAGTTTGTTGCTGTGTCCCAAGTTATTGGGAGCTCTTTAAATCGAGGCAGTGAGAATGGATAGTGAGAGGGTGAACTGTGAGCTTTATTGATTGTATCTGCACAGCAGAGGATTGAAAAATACCTCCCTTTACATGTGGGTGGGTTCACTGTAAAACACAAGGAGGATTCTCCCGAGACACATTTCTTCCAAAGTCCCACTTAGAAATTTGGGGGAAGGATTCCCAGGACACTGTGTGTTGCAAGTTCTGCTTGAGAAGGTCCTATAAACCAGCTGTGGGTAAGACAGACACCCACAAGGGGTTTCCTGCAGGCCCTGGAGCTTGAAAAGGCTCATATTTCCATAAATCCTTTTGTGAACCCAGAGGCAAGATTTGAATTTAACATGTTGAGTTCAAGCCAGTTTGCCAGGTCTGAAACTAGAACTGGGTGCCCGTTTTGAGGGAAAAGAACAATTAAGATAATTTTGCTAGACTCTCTCTCTCTCTATATATATATATATATATTCAGTGCTGGTGCACTCATCTGTCCCGTATGGTCTTGCTTCTTCTCATGCATGCAAGTCTGGTCTCTGTGGCACAAGGATGAAAATATATAAAAAAACCCCCTCTTTAAAACAGGGTCTGCCTCTAGTCTGTTGTTTTTGGATTCTTGTGCATCCCTCTGTTTGATTTGGACATACCTAGAATCACAAAGTGTAAGTGTAAGTGAGTTCCTCTGGAAGCCTCGTTTTCTTCTCATCTGTGAAACGGGATAGGTAATTTCTTGCCTTACAGGCATGTAAATTTTAATAGTTTAGTCCCCAGTTCAGCAAAGCACTTGAGCACATTCTGTTGGAGCAAATGGGATTTTAATTCGGTGATTACACTGTTTGGTGAACTAGGGCCACAATAAAATACTCTGAGATCACTGGAATGAGAGGTGTTACAGAACTCTAAGATGTCGTTATCAGTATTTTGCAGTACAATAAACCATGGTCATATTTTTTCCCCACCTCCAACAAGTGGTAAATGGGGTTTGGGTCATCTTAAATTTTAGATTTGACAGATAGCCTGGGATGGTAGGGAATCGTGGGTTGGCTGACTGTTTTTGGCTTGTTTGGGGTTTTTTTTAAATGCACTAACTTGGTGGCCTTTTGTGGACTTTGGGAATGCAGTTTCAGTTCCTTTCTCTGAGTGGCTGAATCCACAGTTTTTAGACATGTGTGTCTGCCTGAGAACGGCTGTTAGTTTAGGATTAGGAGTTCTTAAGCTATCCTGTTCCTGCTTCTGTATTTTGCATAGATAATGTTATAATAGAAATAATACCTGTAAATAGCCAAACCCTAAGCTTAGAGAGTGACACTAATCTAGCTCTTTGTCTCAATGGCTATTTTCTGCGTTCTGCAGCTGTAGTGTCTGCAGCTGGCGTGTTTCTAACACCAGAGCTGCCAGATGCAGAGAAGGAGACCTGTAGAGAACAGCACACACAGAGGAAGAAGACAAGAGATCCCCAGGAAAGGAAGGAGGAGGCTGAGAAGGCAAACGCGGTGGCTCGGCAGCTTGTTTATATCACCTCAGAGAGTTGATTGCATGCTTATCACACACAGCACAAAGCTCAGTTGTCTAGACAATCGTCTAATTGTCTTTACTCAGTAAGTAGCAGCCCTGGTGACATTCCAGACCTTGACCTCTGCCCTGTCCAGAGCCAAAAAAGTGCCGTTAGGAATCATGTAACACTGGGTATTAAAGATTGTTGGAAAAGGCCATGGGGTCAACCTACTGTGGAGTTTTAGCAACAATGCTGAATATAGCCGGCTCGCTCTCCTTCCTCCCCTCCTCTTGAGACTTGGGCTTGCTGTAGGAGAGTGTTAGTATGATTCCTGTGCTTAAACCAAGAGATGAGGCTGTGCTGGAAGCACTGGGGGCTGTGCCGGGGAGGAAGAATCTACAAAGTCTGAGACTGCAGAGGCATACCATCCTTTTTATAAAGAGCTTGGGCAGCCCTTGGTCAAGAAACGTGCTTCTAAATATTCTAGTTGGACACTGTGACTTGGGATGTCAGAGAGTAAGTCTGCAAGGAGACTCCTAGCTAGAGCTTCAGGGTTATATGTGTTACAGCACTATAAATAACAACAATGGCCCTGGTTCAGGGATTTAGGAGGCAGGATCAGAGTGCCAGCCACTGCTGAAAAATCTGTACAAACCTCCTCAGGGGATGGTGAGGGAAAAGGCTAAAAACCGTTGTGATTGCACTAGGAAATATCTGGGCTCTCGGGAGAATTTTCTGTATTCAAATCCCTTGTCTCCAAAAGGGACCCTGTGGATAACCTGCCCTGTGTGAGACTCCTCCTGGCTGTTGCTGTCAAACCCCACCTTCTGCACGCCCTGGTCCTCAGGGCTGCCACGGGAAATGTGGTTTCTTGGCACGTGGAAGGTGAGGCACTGAGCTTATAAACTGAGGGTCCAGTTCAGGGAGATAATTAAGCATATTGATTTTCAACTAGACCTCACGTTAGAGATGTCCTGAAGTATATTCTCAAGTTAGACTGAAAAATCTGTTGTTTAACAACAGCTATTCTTATTGCATGGGTTTGATTTTCTGCAAGGTATTCATGCTGAGTCTTTTAAATCATGCAAAATAAGTTTGTTTGGGCTTTTAAATGAAGGAAATGTATAGACATCCTTAGTGAACTCTCCAACTGGTGTAAACCAAGGTAACGGCTAAAATCAGTGGAGCTATGCCAGTTTACATCAGTTAAAGATCTGACCTTCTATTCCCAGGCATGTTAAAGGTGTTACTGTGCAAATGACTGCAAAAATTATTGCTGAAAGGTTTTACGCTCAAAGGCAGATCAGGTATCTGGTCCAGGGAGGGTACATCCTTTGCTGCAGAAAGAAATAAAGGAGAGAAAATTGTGAAGTGTTAACTGATATTTTTAGAAGCTTTATAATGACAGGTCACATTCCCGAGGACTATAAAGTGGCAAATCTAACACCAATTATTCAAGAGGGGCAAAAAGATACAGCAAGCAATTACGGTTTAACACCAGTTGTGGGAAAAATATTGGAAACCATTTTATGGCGTTTGGGGAGCGAACAGCTTGAAAAGTGTAATTTGATTAGAGATGGCCAACGTGGGTTTTTGATGCGGGTTTTGACTAACTTAGGATTCTTCCAAGGTATTGTTGCCATGGGAGGTGATGGCTCTTGATTGGATGGCGTGTACTTGCGCTACGTTTTTGAAGTGGCAAACTGGGATGCAGCTACAGAGCTCTTCTTCGTTTTATTGAGCTGAACCCATTTGAAATGTGTTTAAATGAGGGGAATGATGAATCCTCTTTGCCAGGCAGGGGTGTGAAAGCCAGATTTTGTTTGAAGAAGTGAAATGAAGTGCGGGTTGGGGTGGTTTGTTTGGGGTTTTTTTTGCCGTCTACTTCCTGAAAGTCTTAAAGACAATCACGCTGGGAAAAAAATGGAAATTGGGCAAGCTGGACTTCCATGTCAAACTCTGTCACCTTGGAGAAGCTACTTCAGGGCAGGTTCTCTCAAATGAGCTTTTCTTGGTGTCTAACTGCAATTCAGATGCTTTCTTCAGGTCATACGTAGAGCAGAGCAGAGTAACTGCAGCAGTGGGTCTTTGCCCAGGCACACAAACCCTCTGTGTGCATCAGTTTGAAAATAAAATGCTGATGTTCTCTGTGTTGCCTTTTTAAATTGCAGGCTGCAGCTCAGGGAGTGTCTCCTGGGGCTTCCACTCGTGCCTTGGCCACTGAGCCCGTGAATCTGGCCAGGTCTTATCCCTCTGCACTCCTGTTCCCTCTCAAACCTTCCCTGTAATAAACAAAGGGTTGGGACAACCTCCCCAAGGCTCCTCGATGCTACTGGATAAAAAAACCTAATATTAATAATAAAAGACTAATAATAATAATAAAAGACTAATATTAATAATATTAAATATCTTTAAACAAAGAGACAGAGATAGGATTATACTCTGAACTACCAAAAAGCAACTTAGGATCCAGTACAAGATTTATTTACTAAAAAAAAAATATTTCAGAAGAGATTTGCTGATAATTTCAGTGACAAGGCCAGAAGTTAGGTTACTAAACTGTGTCTTAGGCTAAATAACTGGATTATTATTTTTTTTTCCACAATAACTACTATTTGTTTAGCACTTCTGAATTCTGGCTTTTGGGGCATGATGTTTCAAAAGTACTTGCATGCTTTAGGATTTTAAGTTATGTAGGTGCTCTTGAGAATTTCTCTTTCTAGTATTATCTTGTGCATGTATGGGAACTGTATAATTTTTGCTTATTTGTTCTGAAAGCAGGGGATGTACTGAGCAAGGAGGTAGCAGTGCCACCCCCTTTAGAAGGGCTTGTGTCAGTTTGAGGGCAGTACATGCTTTTAATGGAGGCAAATATAAAATGCTAAGTCTTGGGGGCAAGGTAACAAAAGTGAGAGTACACATTAAATGGAAAAGCCATGCAGCATACTGATCAGGGAGGGGATCTAGGGGCTGTGGTAGAACACTCCTTCAAGCCATCATGCCATCATACTGCTGCAGATGGAGAAACAACAAAAAAAAAAAAGGTAGCACAGTGTAAAGCATCAATAGGAAGGAAAAAAAAAACCTAACAAACAGTATGATCATTTCATTGTTCCGTTTCTTTGGTGAGGCTTCAAGACTATGCTTGCTTCCTCCTAGGGAGGAAAGCGTTTGCTCTATGTGGGGGGCTCGGACACACCCCAGAGTGCTGATTCCTTGGCTTTCCCTGGTGTTTGTAACCCAGGACAGTCTGGCGCAGACAAAATTATTTCCCCTCAGGAGACAGAGGCCGGGCGCCTTCTGGGCACAAATGGAAGTATTCAGAGTTACTGGAGGGCCTGAAACGGTAGAAGAAATAATAAAAATGGAACTGCAAGCTTGAGGGTCGGGCCTCAGCTGGAGTTGGCTGACAGGGTGCAGCTGGCACTGACCGAGCGCCGGGACCAGCCTTTGGCCCTTTGCTCCCATCCCTTGGGGCACAGCAACACCTCGGCGTGCGGAGGCTGCCCACGGCTGTAAAACAGGTCACGGACACACCTCCTGTGTCCCCTAGTCAGTAATTACCGTCCTGTTAATATCTCTTAACGTGCAACTCTGCAATTTCAGATTTCCCGTTGAAATGTAATTGAACGTTTGTTTTTTTGTTTTTTTTTTCCTGCCACACCAGAAAGTGTTTTGTATGTGGTAAACACCCGATACGCATCCGAGGAAAGGGGTGGCACTGGGCTGTAATGAGAGGCTGGAGGACTTGTCCCACTTAATGAGGTTATTCCAAGATAAAGGTCTTTAAATTTCAAGCGATGAAAGATGAATCCTAATTCCTGAAAACAAAAGAGCTAACACAAAATGGAGGGAAAGCTGGAGAAGGCAATGGGGAATCAATACGACTGCTATGGACTTGATCGCTTCCATGGGTCAAGTCAGTTAACCTCGGGTTTTTTTTTTTTCTTTATGCTGCTATCTGTTCACAAGGAATAATAAGTAGTCATCTTTTTACAAAAATGCCTTGTGGTGCTTCAGAGATAGATGCCACGTTAAGGTGTAGGACCCTTAACGGGGTTCAAAACAAATCGGGAAATTGAATTGAGCCTTGGCTTCTCTGTGTCTGTGCACACAAATGGACTTTTGTCCCCACAGCCCGTCAGCCTGCCCTTAAGCACCTCCAATGGGGGGTTCTGCTTTTGATTTCAAAAATTGAATTCTTCTAATATTTGCAATGTGTTTATTATTTTTAAAATATGGCCACGTCACCCGGGTAGATTCTAATGCAAGATTTGTTGCTTGTGTCTAGTCAGCTCTCCCTGAGGGCAGGGTCGTTGCCTGGACATGGTTTAGCCAATCCTTACACCAAGGAAACTAACGTAGCCGGGCAGCTACAAGGGGCCAAAGGGACACTGCGGTCCACGGAGCAGGGAACATTCCTGGCCTGACATATGCAACAGGTCTCAGCGGGGGCCAGCAAGCAGCCAAGTCCCAACTGACAGTGTGTTTGACTGGGGCTATCCACTGGATCAAAAATCTAATCCTTTGTTACGCAGAGATACCCGTTTTGGGAGGGAATCACTGGAATATTGGCACCAGAATCCACGAGATTCCATGCTCTTAACTCAAAATGCTTCTTCGGCTCAGTTGTAACCTCTTTGGGGCCAGTGATTGCCTTGTGTGTTTTGTGATTATAAACACCTTAACACAACGGAGTCATGGCCCATGACTGCCTTCCCTAGGTGCTGCCTCAGTACGAACAATAACTGCACGAAATTGCCGTGTCCTGCGAAGAAATGGTTGGGGAATGTTGAGAGACTGTGTGCTTGTGTTATTGTAAAACCAGAAATGTTTACTCATTATATTTAAATAGGTTTGGATCATTGTGGATGAAAGTGAAACAAGATATAAGCCTGCAATGACATGCATAAATACATAATTAAGTATATTTCCTTTCCATATGGAGAGGATTAGCTTCCTTGCCTCAGCAGGGAGTTGCTTTATTTGGTGTCTGCTTTGGTGTCCCTTTCTTTTTGACGGCTTACAGAGGTACACTGAAAGGGAATTTCACTCACTGGCTAATGAATGTTGGAATAAGGACTTTGAGGGCATGTGGAAAAGAATAAGTGATTACCTCAGAAAGCAGAAGTTTAGGGACCTTAAGGGCTGTCCTATTATCCTGACTTCTCTTTTTGACCTTAAGTGGGTCCTGTGGGATGATACTGCCCACCTTACCAAGATTTATTGCTTAGTCATAAATCGAGACAGAGGGAGAGAGAGATGTGTCTAGTAAATGCTGAAGTGTCAGCAAAAGCTCCTTAACTCAGGTTTCATAACTTGAGAAATATTTTATCACCCTTGTGAGCCAAACCTCTGAAAAATCAATAGAACTTGAGAGTTGCCTGTATTGATCTGAAAGGCTGAGTTGTATTGAAATATTCATGGCAGTATGTGTGTGTGTGTGTGTTTGTATATGTGTGGTTTGGGGGCTGAGATGTAGGTAGCTTTCAGAGAATGAAACATTCTCATTTTTCATTTAAACTAGATTAAGACTATTAGGTGACTGGCAAAGCACATACTTAAAAGGGAATGAATTTGTTTGTCTTACAACAAGGCTTCTGACAGTTAGAAATGCATTCTCGTTATTATTATTTTTTCTTAAATGACAAACTGTTGGGAGGAAGAAGTCAAGGAGATCTGATAAAATTAGCACCACGTTCTCTTGGGGATCTCTGGGCTTGCTTTGTTTGCAAAGCCAATTTGGACACTGCGTCTTTGATCTTCACTTTCAGTATTTGAGCAGGCATGTTTAGTATCACTCATTTCACAGGAGATTTGGGATTCAAGTTTCTTCAACAATCTAAAAAGCAGTACATTAGAAGGGGAATTGTCTGCCAGTCGTCTTAGAATCTCAATACCCTTGATACTAATTTGATGTGATGCATTTCAACAGATGTGTCTACCTGAACGATGTTTTATGCCCAAGAGGTTTGTGCTACTGTAGAGTATTAAACTTGGCTCTTCCCCCACATCCTCTCCTCCCTTCTTCTTCCAAGAACGAAAAGCATCCGTAATTTTAATCAGCATATAGGTGTGACACGTTACAAACATTTGGAAGGAAGAGAGTGTGTCAGGCAGAATTCATGCGAAGAGTAGAATAGAACCATGAAGAAAACCACTGCCAGTGATGCTTCAAAAACATTCAAAAAGAAAGTGATGCTTATCTATAAGTTAATAGATTAATATATTCACTCAAACCCTTTAAGACCGTTTTACTCTACTCCTTCCCTACAATACCTTTGTCCCTTCTAGGTTCACGTTTCTGGTGATCCCACAGACCTCTGCCGGGCTTTGGGTAGACCACTCAGAGGCACGATACCTGAAGGTGTTCGGGTGTTCAAGTGTCATCGATTTTTGTGTGTGTCTTGGTGCATCGGAGCCATTTCTGTAAAACCACAGCGAGCAAACACCACAGCGCTGCCCTTGCTGAGCGCTTGTGAGGATTCAACAGCTGTGAGATACTCAGTGACTCTGGTCCTGTAAGTTCTTCAGAGAGATCCATAATTACGGATGTAAAGGGAAAGGCTGAGTGGAAAAAAAGAGAAGGTGGTAATTATTCTTTAAGTAAAAACATTGGCCATATAGGCTGCCAGTTGGCTGAAAATAATATTATGGGAATAGGCACCTCCATAATCTTTATGACAAAAGATGTGTAACGCAGGCTATCAAGGGTCTGTGATGGGTGGTTATGGAGTCCAGGTCTTAAAATGCAAAATAAGAACAATGAGAACCAATTTTTCTCTTAACATTCTGTCACGTGGTTAAAAATGGTTATATGAAATAAAAACAAGCACCCTTGAGAGGCATTACTTCAATCAGTGGCTCAAACTAAGCAGAAAACCAGGCTTTGTGCATCTGAGATTTGCTAATATTGCAGGGAAAAAAAAAAAAAAAAAAGGAACAGCTCATTCCCTCAGTCCATGGAAGCTGCGTGTCCCAGGGAATGGACTGCGAAGCTACCTGGTGTTGGTTTAGGATCTTTATTACCAACATTTGCTTCCTTCACTCCCCTTAAAAAAAAAATAAATGTTGCTGCTGAATGGAGCTTACCAGGAAAGGGAACCTCTAAACTACGTGGCAAATATCCCGGAGGCAAGGACTGCAAATGTTGGCGTGGGTTACAAATTGCACAGCACCTCGTGTGCTGGTGGTGTGTAAATGCCAACTGGTGTTCGACCCATGTTCAGTGGCACCCTGTGTGTGTAGGCACCGGGGTTCTGGGGGTGCCAGAGAGCTGGCATGTCTCTCCGAAGGTTTCATTGACTCTGGGAGCGCATCATTTCGTTGCATGAATCTCGTTTTTACCCACTGTTCTAAATCTTTCCTGTAATAAGTAAAATGAAAGGAGGGGAAAAAAAAAACAACAACAACATACTTGCCATTCTTTATTTATTTGCATTCCTCAATGGCAAAGTAAACTGAATGTTTAAGCAACTGACATCAAAGATTTGATTTCTCTGAAGCTAAAAAAGGCTATTAATCACAATTTTAAAGTGTTCTTTAATTACCCCGTAATAAAATGACACGCGCAGAGCGGGAGGAAAAATTGTATACTTTTAGAGTTCCTCATGCTTGTTTGTGTTTCAAATCTCACCGGAAATCCTTGTTGATCGCTCTTGCTTCTGCTGCTTAATCCTCTTCTCCAGCAGCTATTGTTGGGCGTTGAGCTGCGTTAACTGTGTGCTGGGCGATTCTGAGGCAGGGGAATAAGGGTGCAGGGAGAACGGGCCTGGCTGCGGAGCTGCTTTCTGGAGGATATAATAGCAATGGAAACTTGTTTTCTGCAAGAATTCAGAGGCTACAGAGTTTATTTGGGGTTGAAGGCAGTGGTGGGGTCAAACCCCGTGCTCGGTGGGTGTTGCGTTTAGGCTACAGGGACCATTCCCATATTGTGAGTTTGATGCGTGCCAGGACCTTGAGTCTTCGCTGTGTGCTGGGGGAAGAGGACCTGGGAACCCTCTCTACACAGCAAAGAGGAGAAAAGACCCAGGAGATGGTGCTCATGGCTGCACAGCACAGGCCTGAGTCGTGGTCGACCACCACCACTCTGCCCAGTCACGGGTTTCGCCGTGCAAATGGCCTCTGGGTATAGGCATGGGAACAAGGAGATAAGCAAGGGGCACAAAAGTGGGTCTGGTTGAGGCTTCAAGGGATGTGAGCTGTCAGTCAAAATAGGTGTAAGAAAAAAGGCAAGGTTTTTTAGAAATTTCGCTATAAAACTATCAGTTTTGTAAAGGAAGAAGAATGAAAAAATAAAATCAGGGTGGACACCCAGCTCCTCCGTTCACATTATGAGCTAGGTGTTGGGGTCGTGGTGGCAGGGGAAAAGCTTGGCAATACGAAGCAAATCCAAAGGGCAACAAAATTGTAGGACATAAAAGTCCCACAACATTTAATAAAACTTTCCAGGTCCTTGGGAAAAAAAAAAAAAAAAAAAGTCTCTGCAAGTTTTTAATACTTGAGGTTGTTCATAAAGCTGGGAACATCAGTTGCCAGCGCGGAAGCAAACGACACAGATATGAGGCTTGTCTCTGGGCAGGATTAATGAGTCCTCCTCTCCCTGGAAGGAGAAACGCCTGGTGCCTGGGGGTGGAGGATGCCCCAGCCCCAGCTCTGGCCGCAGCTGATCTGGGCTGGTGTGTTTTGGGCTCGAATTTGCTGCTACGGTGAAACTCAGCCAAGTGGGTAACGTTGTGAGTTGATCTGTTTTCAGACCCAGACAGTTGTTAATGAAACAGTTGCTGTTTTGTTGACAGAACATTAATTACTTGATCTTAGGACTTGGTAATTGCACGGGCCCCCTCTGTATACATCACTAATTACATTAGCAATTATATGGCATTTTAAAGACAAAGAAATGACTACAGCAATTGCAAGTGTCATAGGGACCCTGCTGCTAAATTTCAATCAAGTTCCTGCAATCTCAGCGAAGTGTTGAGCTCAGTCCTCCTCCAGCCCAATCCTGCAGAAATCTCCGCCTGGTCTGGTGTAGTGCTGCAGCCACTTCAACCAGCCCGTCTTGAGAAAAGTGGGGGGGCTTGAATTTCTCATCGCGGTTAGTTACATTCTCAAAATTGAGCTGGAGCATTCTCAAAAGGCTACTTGCTATTGGAAGGTTGGGTTTTGGGTTTGGGTTTGTTTTTTTTTTTACACTATCATCCCTATTAATTCTAGAAATAATTAAGTCTTAGCTTAGAAAATCATGACTTAGGTTAAAAATAATCACAGTTGTAAAGATACTTGTCGATGCTTTTCTGAAAAGCTGCATTGTATTTGTGAGGATCTTCCTTTGCAAATTAACAGGCCGGAAAGTTACTTAAGAATCTAAAATTCTTGAGAAGTTGGGAGATTTGCAAAAGGAGATACAAAATCAGAGTAACCGTTAAGCATGACCACTGGCGGTGCAGCGCATTTGTAAAGTTGCTGTTATTTTGTCATCTGACAAAATGTCGTTATTCTGCCCAAGAGCTGCAAAGCCCCTTCTTTTCCATAGGAAGCCCCTCACAGCGTGCAAGTAACGTCCAGAAGGACGACGGACTTCAGCCACTGCTTCCAGTCCCTCTTCCTGCCCCTCCTCCCTGCGCTTTCTGATCTCAGACACAGCGAGAGCGTGTTACGGAAAACCGAGTGTAACGGCCGTGGGTCAGGAGGCGTTTCCAGCACCGGTTTGTGCGTTGCCCTCCGTGGAGGGTGCAGATCTCGAAGCCCTCACACGCCGTTGATCTGTGTACGCTTGGGTGCTGTCCTAGGATGAACATGAGCAGAAAAGAATTCCAATGCTTGTATTGTGGTTTTGTTTTGTTGTTGTGGGGTTGTTTTGGTTTTTTTCCCTACTTATTTTGTAGCTGTGCTTCTGGCTTGCAGGCCAGAGGGGAATTATACGACCAGCTGTACAGATGGCATAAATTGGTACAGCTCCGCTCACTCGATCCGGCCTGTGTCTTGTCAAGTTTTGAGCTTGTGAAAGGCAGAGGGGGTGTTATCAGCAGTGGACAATCGCTCTTGCTCGTGCTGTTTATCCCCCCGTTCCACTCTCCCCTCCCTCTTCCCTGTTCCTCAAGTGCTATTGCTGTGTGTGATTTCTGACCGGTTCTACCCAGAATCACATTCGTTAAAGCCTTGAACCAGGTAAGGTGGGTTGAAGCTGCCAGTGATGTAATGGTGTAAGATCCAGGCAACACCCTCCCGCTGCAGAGACAGTTACTCACTTGTATTCAAGACCACACTGTCCACAGTGGATTGAGGGTGAGAATCCAGACCACAATGAACTGGGATGCGTTTCCCCATGTACACGTGCCATAAACCTTGCAAAAGACGAACACTAAAGCAGCGGGCTCCATCCACATCCCCCCCCCCAGGAAAAGGAACAGGCAGGGGACAGGTTGTGTTTTGTCATTCCCGTGTGTGTTATTGTTGTAACTTTGCCCAAAGGAAGCAGGACAGCAGCTCTCATCTCCCCTGCCCTGCTGTAGTGCTTCCCCCAACCTTCTCGTTGCCTCGGTGGGACAGTGTTTTGGTGCCTTCCTCTTCGGGAGGGGGGGTGCTGGGTTTCCTGCTTCCCCTTCCCTACGCTGCTGTTTGCTCAGCACAGCCTCTGCTCCGTGCCCTCCGCTGCGGCCACCAGCTGCCTGTTCCATCCAGTCCTGCAAGCGGAGTTAATGAGACATTCCTACGTAAATAACCTGGTGCGATTAAAGCTTCAGATCTTTGCACCTCAACAGCTGTGTGTTGTCACCGAGATAAATATTTTTAACTGGTCTGGCAATTCCCTAGCTGCCCTGTGGAAGTGGTTGAATGAGCGGCTATTGTTTCACCATTTATTCAAGTTCTTACAAACAGCCATCTAGAAAAGACATGTGAAGGAAAAAAGGAAGGGGGGG
>NW_020799128.1:2209572-2217391 GCF_003259725.1 Athene cunicularia | reverse complement strand
GGGGGGGGAGAGAATCTGCTTTTCTAGGTGGTGTTTCTTAACCGGGGCATCGTGCAGATGGTGACGTGGCTGTGCCTGCCTGTCACAGAGGTGAAGCACCTGCAGGAGAGGTTCTGTTTGTCACTGCTATTAGGAGAAGAGTTCCTGCAGTGTTCCTGACATCGTACAAGGTAACGGCCATCCAAAGAGCTCACCTTTGGAGAAGGACCGCGTTCCGTGTTTGATGTGACTAATGTCATTAAATTCTTTGCAGAGCAATCTAACAAATGAAGGCTGAACGATTTGATCTTCGTGTAAAACTTGGTGAATTAAGGATTTAAGGAGGTTGTAGATTTCCAGCCTTTACTGGTCTTAACATGGGCCAAGAAAAATTTTTTCGCACTGGCTTTAAGAATTGAGCAAGACCGATAATGAAATAGGTTCAGCACGACAATGTAACTGATCCTGGAGATTTTGGGGGTTGAGTTTCCCTTTCGGTACAGGTAAGTCTTTGATGATACCATCTAAGCTACCTGGGGCTGGAGGGAGTTGTCTATATGCTTTTTTGAATTTAGAAGTTAATTTTTTTTTTTTTTTCTGAAACTCTTTTGCTGAGGTACTTCATACATCTCCTGCCCTCAGTGTTTCATTTGGAATTTGCCCGGCCTGCAGGACAGCTCTGAAGGTGAGAGCAGTAACGTGTCGCAGGCACGTGTGACGTTTGTACATCCTCGAGTCCTTAGAAGAGGTAACAAGGCAGTAGTGGAGCACAGTGCATCTGCATCGCGACCTCCCTCACCGGAACACAACAGTAGGTCACTGTTAAAGACCAAGAATCTCTTTCAAAGTAACTGTTTTATCACTAAAATCGTCACTTAATACACTGCTGGGACTTTTTAAGGGGGAAAAAACCCAGCCAAATCAGATTTTAAGTAGAATGGGCCTCTGTTTGAGATGAGATGAAGGCTCTTTCGCTGAGACAGTGGACAACTTGGGTTTCACTGTTGGGAAGAAGGTCAGCTGCTAATTGCATGTTACCCCTGAATAATTGCAGCAGATTACCAAAAAATACCCCCTGTTTTCTTCTCAGCTTTTGGTTGATAGTGCCTAATGTTTTCAGATGCTTTCTCTGACATCTGGCAGTAGTTTAAACACTGACTCATATTCTGTCTTCTGTTAGTCAAAAAAAAAGCCAATAGAAGTGGCTTTCATCATCAAAGAAAATTTTCATTCGTTCGAACCTTTCCAGTGATTTTTCACTCAAGAAAACAGGATATTCCTGGTTTAGAGAGTGAATTGCCATTTTCCAAGATATTTTCAGCACTCTGTTTTTTGTTTTTTTTTTCTGAATAAAATAAAGTTAATTTATCTTTTTGATCATTGGTCTCACAAAGGGAACAGAAATTCCCACCTTACAGGTGCTTGGCCTGGGCTCTGGCAGCCGGGGTATCGTACTCTTTCTGAAAAACAGGTAGAATGGCGCGGCAGCGGCCACTGCCCCTTGGGCTCAGTTACTGGGCAGAGCCCTGGAGCTGCAGAGCAGCACGTTTATACGTCCCAGCGATTAAAACATTCACTTTGCTGCAAGAGGGAGTAGGTAAGCTTCAGACTTCTTCCTCAGGAGCCAGCGTGACACCTCTGCAGCACGAGCAGCGGAGAGCCGTGCACGAGGACGGTGCTAGGACAGGACCAAGGGACAAAACCCAAATTCAGTTCAGCACTCAAGAGTCCAGGAAAAGGCCAGTACCCATCAGTCTGAGATGAGCGGTTTGGTTTTCTGCTTTCACCATTTGTACACCACGGACAAAAAGGGGAGGTTTCTGAAAAGGGAACTAGAGCCGTCCTGCCTTTTGGCTCCTTTAGTCCCCCAAAAAGGACTAAACTCTGACAAAGGTCTAGTAAAGGACTGGTCAGAAGAGACCCTTACTGCCTCATTCTGTGACCAGCATAATCTAGTTCTGGCTCTACCAATTTGTGACAGGCGCGGAGGCTGGATTTGCAAAACTCGTCACACAGCGTGTAATCCCACTTTTTGAAAAGTGTTACTGCTGTAACGGTACCTTGAGTGACCCAGGAAGATGATAAAGAAGACAGCACATTCAATACTCTGAAATTAAGATAATTCCCCCCCTTGTTTACAGTACAAAAATTTTATTTTTTTGTTAGGATAATTTAAAGTTTAAAACTGAAGTAGACATATTCATTTTACAAACAAGATATTCTTCCATAAGTAGGACCATTAAAAACAGTAAACAAAACAAAACAAAAAAAGCTATCTTTACAAAAGCTCTGTGCATAGCAACTTCATACCGTATATAACTGACAAAGAAAAAAAAAAAAACCCAAACCAAAAAACCGACCAGCCAACCCCAAACAAACCCCAAAACTATACAGTAGGGAGAAATGAGGCCTTAATTTACAGAAGGGAGAAAACGGTCTTTAAAAACCATGCATATTGGAAGTGTGCAAAGAAACAGGGAGAGTAAGATGCTATACCAAGATAAATAATGAAATAAAATGTACTCTCTCAAAGTTATGATAAAATTTGTAGTTACCTATCGCAACACTTTCATCTTTCTAGTGGCAAGAAGGAAAGCTGTTAGGGAATATTAAACAGCAATAACTAAAAGAGGATAGATTTGCTTATTATTACATTGAAAAAAAAATCCTCACACGTAAGTTTTTACATCACTTTTCCTTTTTCGTTGGGTGCTTTGCCACTGCCAAAGTCCTTCTTTCATGGTCAAGGATTTCTGATTGTATTTATTTACACACATTTTTCTTTGTAAGTTCTACACTCATCTTGAGTATGATGATTTCCATGCATGAGCAAAGTCCATGTTCTAAATCATTCCTATGTTTAATTTTTTTTTTTTCATTCGTTTGGCTCAAATCAGACCAGAAAAATGTCATTTTTTCATGTTTACATCAACACACTTGTTTCTCTTCCTACAAGTACTTGAAGTAGCTTTCTAGGGAAGTTTTCTTTTTCATTTGGACTCATGGCTCTCCCACTTGGTCAGCTGGATGGAGCTAATAAAAATAACTGAAGTGTGAAAGAAATGTTGCACGTTTCACAACCCTTCCTTTTTTTCAGCCAGCCTTTTTTTTTTTTTTCCCCCCCGAATCTTCCTGAGACTTCAGTGATCGCTTTTATGTGCCTGTGCTGACTAAGCAATAATAAAAAAGAAGGGTGGACAATTAACAGAATAGCTTTTCCCATGAAATGTCACAATTTTTAAAAAATTGAAACCTTCCTGACTGAGATTTTTGTCATGAAAAGCTTATTTATTAAAAAATTGTTAAAAAAATGAGAGGAGTTAAGGTAGCAAGCTGCTGCTCTTCAACATGTGGTCCAGAAATTCCTGTCTGTCTGGAATACTTGCTGGGCATAGAATTTTGGCTGTAAGCAGAGATGACAGAATTTAAAAAGCAGCCTGTACAGAGAAGGGTGGAGGAAAAAAAAAAATAAAAATCCACCATCGTTATCCTTTGGAGCTGTTTGGGTTTTTTTTTTTTAGTAGGTCAAAATGGGGGAAGGTAGGTAATAGATCAGAAATGAGCCTGGTCCATCAAGTTATTTTTGAAATCTAGGACTCAGTGTTTTCACTGAAATTTATGGCAGTTTTAAGCCCAACTCTAAGCCTCCTCAATCTGGTTTCTTCCCTGTACGCATGCAGAATTCCAACCATTAACGTGGACCTCTCCCTCTGAGCCTTTGCTGGGATATCGGTACCTATGAATGTATAAAATACTTTTTTTTGGTTGGTGTTGGGGTTTTTTTTTGTTCTGAATACCAATGCCGAGGTTGGACGGGGCCCCCGTTGTGCTCCTGGCAGTGACCGTACAGCAGTGCACAGGTACAGCTCCAGACTTCCTAATTCCCGTGATTCTTCCCTAATTCCGAGCTCACCTGGCTTCAGGGCTGGGAGCCTCGCTGACCTCCAGTGATTGCTACTTCCCTGATGGCATGAAGGGCCCGTAAAGAACCTGCAGTGTCTGTGAACTTGCATCCAGAATTAACGGTGAGGTTTTTTTTTATTTTATTCCATCTTTTCTGGAATGTAGCTTGGCTGTAAGACTGACTAACTATATTCGTGCTTCTTAAAAACACATTATTGCCACCAAATCTCTCTTTAAAGTTGCTTCTAATTGCCTTTTTTTGCTGAGATAAATTAGGCTTTGAGTTTTAGAAGACGGTAAACCCCCTCCACCTTTTAAAAACTGATTTCAATAGCACTGAAACGGCACCTCATGAAGCTCTGTGAGAACCACGGGCCCCGTCAGAGCTGCCTCCTGACGCTGTAGGAACGACAGGAGCAGCCCAGTCTCATGGTCCTTCCCATCCCCTGGCTTCTCTGCCGCGCTGCGCTAGGAAACACGTCCTGGGCATCCTGGTGGCCATTCAGAAGGTCCATCTCCCAAGCTGAGCCTTGTGCTACCATCTGGAAGCCGAGCACTGGGGGGGCCCAGGGCTCCTCCCAAGGCAGGAGGCTCAGGGACACTCAGCCCCCCGGCGCCGGGCTCCTCACGGCACCGATTTCACGTGTCTGCAAAACGCAGCCCTGGGCCAAGAGCCTGTCCGGGAGGTGAGGCAGGGACCACAGCAGCACCCAGCCTGCAGGGTCGGAGCCACGGAGCTAGGCAGAGCTCTCTGCTCTAGTACTAAACCAGACTAGGTCCGCAATCGCTCCAGCCGAGCTCCAAATCCCCTCAGCCACACGAGCTGTCCCAGGTGTTCACCATCCTGAGGCCAGGACTGAACTGAGCATCTTCTACCATATATAAGGATCACCAAGAACACTGTGTTACTGACCCATCGATAAAACTACTGGGAAAACGGACAAGTACAGTTTCAGGGGCCATATATTAAGGGTTTATTTATTAACATCAAGATGTTACCGTAGGAACAACTATTCATGCAGCTATAAATCGTGTGTATTTCAGTAGGGTGTAAGTAGTGTAGCTGATTTTTTTTTTTTCTCTAAAAATGGCTTTCCAACAATCAAATTCTTTTGAGTGGTTTCTGGTTTCATCAGATAACTAGAGGGTTTTTTTTTATCAGATTTGTTCTCACCTTCCAGTTTCAGGAGAGGAGATGCAAAGGAGAACTAAACTTTTTTATGCTAAAATGCAGAAAAATTCAAAGCAGTTGATTACTTCTATGAACGTCAATATATAAATGGAAGATACTTACCATTTTTTAATGTCTCAGGATAAAAGTGCATAAATTATTCAAATACATATTTACCCTTTATAAATGCACCCTTAATATGAAGTATAACTGAACTTAAGGTGTTCTAACTACACGGAAAAACAGTATGTTAGAGAACCCTTTCCCTCCTAACGCGTACATTGAATCTATAAAATCAACTCAGTACCTCTTGAAAAATCCGATTTGTTCAAATCCCTAAGTGCCACTCGTTTGCCAGTCGGGTCTTTGAAGCTTACCAGTTAATCTTAGTACCTGAATATTTTAATTGAAACAAACAAAAAAAAAAAAAAAAGGAAGGACGAAAGATGAGGAGGATGAAAATTCATACATGAACTAGTGACCTGTATACCACAACGTATGTAAAAGTTTCTGATGATTTTTGTTAATCGGAAGGAATCCTATACATCCTTGCACATGAATTCAGTAAGAGGGAAAAAGTGAGGAGCAATTGCAGCAGTAATAATATATCTCAACCTTATCACTACATTTTTGCATCATTTTTCTTCATTGTACAACTGGAGGAAAAAATCCAAAAAAGGGTTTAATTTCTACCTCTACATACAATAAGTTACAAGTTTATTTATTTAAATAATTGTAAAACATCTTACATTTTTTAAAGAGGTTAAACTATAAGCAAATACACACATACACCAAAGTTCCATCATTCATGTCAGTTTGTCCTAGAAATTCTTTCATGCTGGTACCCTGTTTTGTTGAATTTTTTTTTCTGCATAAACTAAATCGATATCTGAAAGGCTCCATAGAAAATAGAAACTTCAACTTTTTTCCCCTACAAAGTAAAACAAATTGTATCCAAAATATCAAGCTTGAATCGTTTTGCCAATTTCTTTCTCCTTTTAATATTTTACAAATCTGAGGAAGGTTTCGTGTCTTTCAAGCAAGACTTTGCATTTCTGATTCCGTTCTGCCAACTGTTGTTCATCCTGGCTCTCGGCTGATTCTTCATTCACAATGTTTTAGGAGTTGACGTGCTTGTGTCAGAAATATGAAACAGGTAAAAGATGCAGACTTGTATCTTGTCCAATCCATAAAAAATGTTCCTTTTTTTTTTTTTTTCCTGGGCCTGGCTTTCCCCCAAAAAAGAGCTTGTAGTGCTATTTTTTTTCTTTTTAGTGGTCCATCACAATAAGTAGTTTTGTGCTGTAAAAGAAAAATGAAAAAAAAGAGGAAAAAAGGGAAGAGGGAGAGGAGCAAAGCTGCCTCTTCCTTACATCGGGGGAACGACAAGACCAGTCATGGCTGAAAAAGAAAATTGACAAAGATGAAATTCTGGCAAATTTTTACGGAACAAAATATTTTTGAGCCCTTCACCCTTGTGTGTGCAGTCACGTATTTCAGCATTGGCCTTATTTTCAGGTTAAACTAGACCTTTAGTTTCTTTTAATGTTTTTGTGCTTTAGTGAGAACTAAGATGGTGAGAACAGTGACCGCAGGCAAGGGACAAGGTGCTAAATCACCACAAGCGCATGGTGGTTCTTAAATGGATAAAGGAGACAGAGAATTAATTCATCTCAGTACTTGAATTTTCAGAAAGGCCCAACCAACCATTTCTGGGTGCTTATCTCCCGAGAGATGTCCTTGGAGACGGACATTGCTCAGAACCATCCCAAAAAATTCAGACTTCTCATGCTTTTTCAAGCTTGAACACTCAAAATCATTCTTGAAAAGCAGAATTGAGCAGGGTCTTCCGCTTCCCGCCCAGCTTGGGGAAGGGGTGATGTTGTGAAGGATGCGACAGCAAATGGGAACTGGCCCAGGGACAGTTTATGGGCCCGAGCCAGAGAGTTTCAAGTCCCGACTCAGTGGACGATGACCAGGGCTGGGGTTTTGCTAATTTAGATTCAGTGGAAATAACGGACCGGCCTCTGTTTCTCGCCTGGTTTACCCCATATGTCTGAATCACTGTAGTCTTACCTGGCGCATTCCCAGAACACTGGGCTTATGTAAATTATTTATTAGTCACTCTCGCTGCCTTTAATTGCAGCTATATTCTTCATAACTGACAACAGCAACATTTGAAGCTGCCTGGAACTGGTGCTGTTCCCAAAGGTTTCGAGGGGTAAGTTAAGTTTATACGTATTTATATAACAAATGAGTGAGTCATATTTTCAAAGAGGCCTCGGTGCAGTGCAAGGTCCTAATCCTGCAAAGATTTATGTTCACTGAAATTTGTGGGATTATTCATGTGTTTAAAGCCCCGTCCTCTGAGAATTAATTTCACCCTTATGTTCATAGTGTTTTAAAAAAAACCAAAACCGCTTAGGGCAAGATCCCCAGCTAACATGACTCTTTTATTGGAGCTGTGTTGATTTTAAACAACTGTGGATATGGTCTATGATTTAATACAATAGGAAAATAAATATTTTCATATTTTGTAACTGACTAAGGCTAGAAGTCCCTGCCAATTTTGGCAGACAGCTCAAAGAGAAAGTGAAACCAAACAGCCAAACAAACAAACAAAAAAAAACCCCAAACCAAAATTAAGTCAAATATCTATTGGTTTTAATTGCTTAGGACTTTACTATTATTTTTCAAACAGCCAATTTACATAACCCTAAATAAAGTAGGTAAATATTTGCCTGCCTGTTTGCGGGGGGGGGGGTG
>NW_020799128.1:2178974-2209522 GCF_003259725.1 Athene cunicularia | reverse complement strand
GCGGGGGGGGGGGGTGTGCATTAGAAGAAGAGAGATTTTCTGATGACACTAAGGAGGCTGCTCCTTCTCCTTCTCCTCACCCCCAAGCCCCAAAAAAGATCCTAAGGGCAGTGTCCCAGCCCGACCCCGCTGCCTGCGCGTTAACACATGCCTGCCTTTCTGTCCTCTAGGAAAGAAACCTCGATTTAAGCCTGGCATTGATGCTCTCCTCCAGATTCTGCTGGGCGGGTAGGGGAGGTACGTGCGCGCCCTCAGCCGCCGGCTGCCACCCCACAGGTATCCCAGTGGAGCAGCCTGTGTGAGCCCTTCCCAGTCTGCTTCAGGCAAAATCCTCCAGGTTAGCTCAAATAATCTAAATTGTTTGTCTGAGGTCTTTTGTCCGGAGCAAACGAAGGAGTGCTTACGCAGAGGGTGCCTGGCCAGCCCCTGGCGCTTCTGCCCGTGACCGGTCGGGTTGTCTGCTCAGCGCGGTCTGATTCGAGAAATGTGGGCTCTGGTGCCAGGGTAGTTTCAACTCTGTTCCCGAGGGGGACAGGCCATATCTGTATAAATGCTTTTTCTGATACTATTGTTACTGACATTCTTTTCTTTTTTTTTTTTTTTTAAGTCAAGGAAAACTTCTAGCAGGTCAAAGCAAAGACCACCCTGAGTTTCTGCCATGTCGCTTCAAAAATGCTTGTAGATGCAGCAAGGTTCCTTAAATTGAAGGGAAAGTACATTTTTACTGTATAATTAAAGATTATCCAGCAGTCCTGGACTCAAACCAGTGCTGGCAACAGCAGAACTGCCAGCAGCAATCAGGAGGAGCGTGTTATTACCCCTGGGGCTCTGGTCATCCCTCTTTTGCCTCCCTTCCCTCCTCCCAGGCAAGCAGCAAGTACCTGCTTTCCTCTCCCTACTCATCCCCCCCCCAGCCCAAGTCTGTTTTGTCATTCCGGGTATCAGCGTGTGCTCCCGAGCAGATATTCCACAGAAGTTGTCAGGATGGAACCTGCCTGCAGACAAATTCAGTAAAACTATAATGTAACAGGGAGAGGCCAAGCAAAGCCTCGTTGTTTCACTGGCATTCATCCTCATGTTGCACCTTCACCTCCCCCTGCAACAAAGAACCTGTAGGTTGAGGAATACTGGCTGGAATTCTCATCTGTTTTTCCACAGCTCATCTGAGCGGCTTCGCTCCGTGGTTCTCTCTCTTTTTACATACCCTCATCTGTCCATTTCCACCCCACCTCCACTCCCCTGTGGGGCTGCACTGTCAAAAGCCTATTCCCAGCCCGTATCGCTTTTTATTGAATGTTTGTGAGGTTTGGATTAAGGTCTTACACTGCTAGCAAAGCTGTAATTATTTTTGCCTGTATTACTATATATTGAATCGATGTAACTTTTCAATAAAGGTGGTTCAATGCAGGACACTCCCTGA
Organism: Athene cunicularia; assembly: GCF_003259725.1. Classification (NCBI taxonomy): domain Eukaryota; kingdom Metazoa; phylum Chordata; class Aves; order Strigiformes; family Strigidae; genus Athene; species Athene cunicularia. The sequence continues at coordinate 2,208,102 of NW_020799128.1, read as the reverse complement.
TGAGTTGGGAATATAGAAACCACAGTCATTATCCCAGAGGGTCTTTTTTTTTTTTTTTTTTTTTTTTTTTTTTGAAAAAGAATTAGAGATGAGCCTTATTGTATTAACCTTGACAGCTTGCAATTATCAACTGAAACACTTGATTAAAATTGTCACAAGGTTGGCGAATTTTTTTATAAATAAATAATCAAACATGGATAGTACCCAGATGCTGTGGTGATAGGCACCTTTAATGGGTGTAATTAATAATGATCATAAGCCTAGTGTATACAAGTGGCCCCTGAAAACGCTGTCTTGGCTGTAGTGGAAGAACTCTGCAATTCACAGAGCCACTGGTGCCAACTGGGAAGGGGCTCAGCGCTGTGTAAATACGCACACGTGCGCGCGCACACTGATCTAGTTCTTCAGGTATCCCAGGTGCTTTGCTGGTGTCTAAATCACAACCAGTTCCCAGAACTATGCTTTCTGGAGACAGTAGGTGTTGAACATTTACAAGCATCATTATGTAAAACATCTCACTCATTCGTTTTCCTCTCTTGCCCCTAAATTTCCAGCAAACTCTGATCTCAAAAGTTCTCCAGCTCTTCGAAGAGGCAAGCGCAGGGCTCCAGGGGTGCAACCCTGAGATCTGAAACGAACGTTCCGACCCTGCAGTGCCAGAAACGTCTCCAGGCACGAGCTGTCCTGCTGGTAAAGGTGGGGCAGCAAAGCTAACCTCCGTGGAGCTTGGTCTGGGGAAAGGTGCCGCTTCTACCTGCAGGCCTCACCTTCGGCATATCCCCGACTCCCGGCGTGGCCACCGCTAGAAAATGCGCGGTTTGACTTTCAGTATTAAGACCATGGGGATGTTTGTAAAACAAACCACCCATTTATTATCTATCATTTATTATTATGTAACTAATCAACTGAAAATGATAGAGAAAGAAAAGAAAGGGTTTTCAGAGGAAAACACAGCTGGCTTTCATTTAGCGGAAAACAGCAGTGGCTTGATGAAGGGCACCGTCATCTTTTATACTAGAAAGTCAGTCAACTAAATTACAGCCTCTGTGAAGGACGTGTGAAGGATGGTTTCAACTATAAACCACTAAAAAGTAGCCAAAAGCTTCACGTTTTTCCTCTATAGGAAATAAATTATTTTTTTTTCTTTTTTTTTTTTTTCGTTCACAGAAATCCTTCCACATTTGGATGGAAGACTTTCATTCATCCATTTGTGATTGTCTAATCACAGGTAAGATACCGATAAATAAGCAGTGGGTTTGTCTCTATTAGATAATGAGGAGGTTAAACTATATTTTATGTAACATGTTTTCAAAAAAATCTAGACAAAACCTTCGATAGCTGAAAGGCAGAGAAGTTAACACGGCCTTGCCTATTGAGTTGCACTGATTGATGTAGTTACTTTCCCACCACAGTGCTAAGCTGTATATGCACAAAAGGCTGCCTGAACAATTATTTGGATTTAATTCGAGTTAATTAGGAACACCCTTAAAATATGTGTTTACAAAATCATATATGTGTTAGTTTTATTATTAAAGAGCACAGGAATGCGTATCCACTCTACCATTCTATATTTTTCCAATTATACTAGAAAGTGGCTAAGTTTTTACCTGCAAAGGAGGACTCAGTGTTGAATCTTACCCAATACCCTCATTTTTGTGTGGGACACCTAACAGTCTCGAATATTTTCTTCCATTAAATAATGCAGATTTTCAGTTTTTCTCCCAGTAAAAATGGAGCTCTTGTCTAGCCCAAATAAGTCTGTGACATATGATGAGCTACTAAAATTAACATCCCATCAAATCAAAGATAATTAATAGTAACAGGAGCTATTTTTGTTTAGTTAAAGTGTTAGCAAGAACTTTTAAATATCTCTTCAGGTTGATTTTGAAGCAGTCTGTGCCAGTTACATCTCTGCCAATAAACTGGGGAGAAAAATGGACTTGATCCGTCCCATGTAGCAGATTTAATCAGATGACAGATACGTATTTTTCATCTCTGCTGACATCATGTGTATATCATTTGCAGCCTTTGGAATGCTTAAATCACAGTCTGATTCATTCTGATTCAGGCAGAAGCATATTGTTGAACTTTGCTCGCCTGGAAATGGCCCAGTTATTTTTACCTGGTTGGAATCTCTGTTGAAGAGTTCTTTTAAAACGCTGTGTCTTAAGTGTTGACTGGAGCCAGGCTTTGACATGGAGCAGCAGGTCAGGCACAGGCCTGGTAACGATCAGGAACCGTTGCCTTGTGAACACGAGCCAGCCGTTTCATCTGATCCCACCCCGCACAAACTTTTCAGAGCGACTCTTTTGCTCATGACCCGTTTGCAGAGCCTTTGATGCAAGGGGACTGGAATCCCCGGTGCTGTTAACACCCCAACACCCCCCCCAATTTTGTCAAGACAAGATACTAATAATTAGGGTCTTCAACTCAAATACCTGCGTTTCTTTTGGGAACAGCACAGATGTCCCCTTTGCTCAATTGAGGCTGTTCCTAAGGGTATCAGACTTCAATACTTTTCGGATTGGCCAGGATCCTGATGGTTAATGGAACATCTGACCTTCTGGGGCTTGCCTGCTATTCCTTGTAACTGAGCTTGCATTTTTATGTTGAGATGTGCTGAGCTGGCCAAAGGTAATCTGGGCAGTCAGCGGTCCATGCTGTTCCAGCAGTTTCCAATTTGCTTGCTTTTCCCCATCAGCTGCCTTCCATCTGAGATGAGATGATTAGGCATTTGTGTACTTATCATGCCGTGTTGCATCACGTCACATTATATCTTCCCAGTGCCTTTTTTAAACTGCCTTGACACATGACATGAAGGGAGCACACGATTGTTCTGATCAGGATCACCTGCTCTCCATTTGGAGAGCATATAGAAGTGAGTGGTGTCCAGTATGGATTGCTGCTGGTTCTCTACCGATCATGTCCTGTTACACTGTAAGAATGTATAGCAGATGGCAGGTGAAAGAGGTAAGCAAGAACACATGGCACAGGGGGTTATCTGAGGGTACTCCACATGTCTTGGCTGTGTTGTGCAGCCCAAAGCTGAAAGCCAGTAGATAGACAAGTTTCATGCTTAGCTAATATTTCTGAGTTGCAATATATTTTCTACCAGCTGTCCTACTGTCTCCAGCAGCTTTTAAGCGTCACCAAAACTGGCCACCCAAAATACATTTTTTGGGAAAAAAATTTCCAGTGGTAATGTAAACTGCCTGGAATAACAGGAGTGCTCATCTGAGGATGAAGCTTGTACAGCTCCTTCTGTTTTAATCCAGGTTCAACACTGCTCTGGTTGACATACATCGAAGCTATAGTCTAGACTTTCGTTGATGCTTGTAAGCAGAGTGGCACGCCCTGAGGTGCTGGTCATGTTTCGGATTTTCTCATTGCAGCAGGATGCAGTGAGCAGGATGGAGGCTATCACCAGGAAACTTTTGCCTTTGAACAAAAGATGTAGCCAAAGCACATTGCAAAAGTTACATTAAAACCCAAAGAATCCCCCCGGGGAGATGTTTTCCCCGTATTATGGGTGGGGAAATTGAGAGGTAATGTCAAAACACTTGCCTGACGTGCTTTGGGAAGGAGCCTGCATACGCTTACTGCTTGCTCCTGCGCTTTTGCTATTCTATCTCCACCAGCGTTTACTGATGCCTGAGTTTGACAAGTAAATAAATAAATAACTTACATTACCAGCACATCTATTCTTAGTTTATAGTACAGGGCGATGGCACAGCAGAGGAGATTAACAATCTCCCTTTGCTGCAGCACAGTAAGTCCATTCAAGAAGCCTCTTTGGGACCCTCCTGTTGACTTTCTGGCCACATCTGTCTGTCAGCACTGTGGGAACGTTAATTTGGATATCAGGCTGCGTGTATCTGGATCCTTTCCAGAGCATGTGCTCCCCAGCTTGCATCAATTTAAATATTTCAGTTGGAAAGCAGAATTTGCATCTATGGCTGAAATAGTTAAATAGTGACAAAGCTTGTGGCTTGTTGTTGCAGTCTGACTGTCGTGGCTCCTTGTACTAGGTACCCTGTCTGCTGAAAACTTAGTTCAGTAACAGTTGCGGCACATTGATGCATCAGGGTGTTGATGTACAAGGAGATATCCCACATGGAAAGGGATGTGGTTAATAACTTCTGCATCGGTTTATCCATGCCCAATTCTCTGCCTTTCGAGATGCTTCCGTTATTTCAGTAAGTAATCAAAACCTTTACTGATACACCTGAACACCTCAGGGGTGGACTTCTGTCAGTAAAAACGCATGGATGTGAGGGCTGAGGTTTTAGCTTGGAGATTTTATGTTATATTTTAATATTAAATTCTATTGTTAGAACCTCGTATTGATTAATTATTTATACATTGGATAAAATATGTTGTAAAGACTAAATGGCATGAATGGCCCCAAATTGTCTCTAGTACTTTACAAAAGGGTTAAAAAAAAAAGAGATGAACTCCTGCTAAGCAGAGTCTGGAGCAGATGTGGTAGCTTAAGGAAAAATATTAACTTAAAAAGCCAGGGTTTTTTTAATCTATCCTTTTGCTGTCTCTCCCAGAAACAATCTGAGTGATTTTCTCACTGAACTGATTTGTGGTTACCACTAGCTTAGGCAACCTCTTAACAATTAGGCCGTCTCAACGCCGCAGTTAGACAAGTTTAAAGCAGACTTAAATCTGAACACACTCTTTTGTCTTTAGCACCATCCAACTGGCTTAAGCTAAACAAGCAAACTATAAGTTGATAGGCCTTCCTAGTTAAATGTTTAACTAAATCAGTTTAAAATTAGTTCCCTTGGAACGGTCGCCTACGTTTCCTCTCATTTTTCACACAAACGCAGTGAAATCAATACATCCCTTCATTAGCTGATAGGGAGAACACTACATCCCCAACACACCCCCCCCTCCAAAAAAAAAAAAAGAAAAAAGTGAACTGCAGACCAGGTAGCGACGATGACTCTTTAGAAGCCGTGATTGTACAAAACATTAACAAAGACAACCCCATTTCTAAACAGTTTAGATAAATAGCTACCGCTGCAGGGCCGACAACGTTTTCTATACCTGTGGTTTAAAAAATTGCTTCAAATCCTTCTTTTCATCTGCTCTAAACAGAGTGGAAAAGAAATTATATTCCCTGTCAACTTGCTACCTGTGCATTTACATGAGTAGCTCAATGTCCTTCTCCACTGGGGAGAAGATCCACTGGGGAGAACCGCGGAGTTTCATTTAATTGGGGCAGGGGAAGAAGCTGTTTCAGATACATAGCAGAATTCCTTAAGTTAGCTTTTAAAAATGTGATTGTTTTTGTTCCACACACTTAGAATTTCCTTATTATATAAAATAATCACAGTTTATCTAAGTCCCTGTGGCCTAGCTAAGGATTTATAATGCACCCAAATCAACAGGTGTGGTTTGTAGGGCTCATTTTAGAATTACCACTGGCTCTTGGCATGGCTGAATTCCCAGAGTTGTGTTTTCTGTGGTATCTCTAGTGAAGTCTGAAGGAGCCAGATGACTTCTCAGGCCCTATAAAGGCTTTTTTTATGGAGACTTGGAGGGTATTTTTGTGCCGCATGCCCCCCCCACAGCCTGTTAAAAGAAAGAATTTAGTACAGGTTTCCATTCTTATCTTAATACTCACATTTGTTTTGCAGATCACCTTTAAAAAGGCTGTAAATGTACTACAGGGCTCAATTCCCGGTATGAGCCTAAACCCTGCAGCAGGTTTCAAGGCACTGGCTGTTACGTACAGAGCTGTGTATTAACTCTGCAGGGCAGACGTTTGTTTTACGAGCCCCTGAAGCCTAAGGAGAAGTCATTCCTCACATAAGAGCTGGTATTGAAATGCAGCGTGGGTCAAATCCTTCTTGGTATAAGTGAGTGTCTGTCCCCTGTTGTTTTAAAACCAACTAGACCAAGCTTGGAACGTTGCTTTAATCCAGTTGGATTGGGTCAGATGTTCACTACCGAGTCCTGGAATATCAGTGTAATGGTATTCGGATGATTACTGGGTTTACCCCGACTAACAGTGTGCTTTACACGTGCAGGCTCAATATTAATTGTACATTTCTTACCTCTAAACCCATTTCCATTGCCACTAGAGCAGGCAGGAGAAGGAGACCCTTGGGGTCTGATGACAGGAGCAAAGGCACTCTTCTGTTTGACAGCAGGAAAGACGGAAGAGGAGAATGGAAGGATGGAAGAAGTGCTGGAGGAGCCAACTGTTGGACTTGAAGACATTACTGCAAAAGAAAAAAAGTGAGCGCTCATCAGGAATGCAATTAAAGAGGTTGGGTAAAACTGCTTAAAATGCCCCCTTTGGATTACTCAGCTCTTAAAGAAGATCTCATCCTCACTATGGCTTGGCTGGTTACAGTAACTCTGAAGTAGAGAGGTAGTTATATTGAATAGTTCAGAAAAGAGAGTGTTTAATTCTTTTCCAGTGAAGGGTGAGGATGTCAGAAAACGGTCAGTCATCGAGGGACAGAGAGTCGCTGTGAACTGTAATGACCTGTCCACTCAGTCTGTGCTCTGGAAGCTGGGAAGGCAGAGAATTCCTGTGCCCCCCTCAGCTGCTTAACAATGAAGATTTTTCTTAGTTGGACTTGAGGGGGGATGTTTTAAGCTGTTGCTTAGACTTTAACTTGGCTTCTTTTTAAAGAATTATCTCGCAAAAATTCCCATTATCTGTCCAATAGCTTGTTAAGCAACTGTTTGCTTACCTTCCGGGAAAAACAGCAGCTATTTCTCAGCAAAACAAGGAACAAATAACCATATTTCATGTGGGTTCAGGGGAATCCCCAAGCCTCATGGAAATATTAGTTCGAAATCAGACTAACAATACCTAATACACTGCAAACCTGGTCCTTTCCTTATTGAAATCAGTGGCAAAGCTCCAGGAAAGGGCAAGTATCTGAGGTACCCAAGCATCCTTTGAGTTGCATCTTAGCCTTAAATTACAGCTCCAAACGTGACGATATCGTTTAGCAGGTTTCAGACCAGCAAGGAGCCTTCATCATCACTGCAAAGTGGGTCAGTCCTTACGCAGATGATGTGAACGTAAGTAAAAAAGTATTATTGCAGGGTACCAGGTGTTTGCTGGAAAGGCACGATCCTGACATTATCGGGAGCTATACCCTCTGTAACTGGGTAAATAATTAATGTCGATAAGTAAATAGCTGCTTAACTGCTCCTCTACTCATATATACGTATTTTACACACTCTTGCCAGAGGGAAATCAAGGCATGAAAGGAAGAGTGACTTGCTCATGGTAAAACTAGTAACGCAATAGTAGTAACTTCCAGAACTTAATTCCATTGTTGTTATATTTCTGGTTATCAAGGTAATACAGTTTCACAGGAAATTAATCCACAGTTCAGCTCTCGGATATTGTTAATGCAGTTCAGACACATAAAAATTATTTTAGAGTGGCTTTTACATAGGATTTGGAGTAATCTCTGTGCTAATAGTAATGGCTACTTGCTCAACCATCTCTAGTTGCAAATTGTACCTCATTTCTCACTGCGGCCTTTGCTACTTAGCAATCTGTATAAGGATAAAAAATGAAGGAAAAAAAACCAAGATTCAGTATTCCTTTATTGTTCTTGAAAAGTGGAAACATTTTCTAGTTCATACCAAAAAAAAAATAAAATACCAGAACACAAATCAGAACTTTTTTACAAAAATCTTCACTAAAATCTTGAGAACTTCTCTTGAAAGACATCACTCGCTGCATTTTTTTTTTTTTTGATGCGGTAAATTAAATTAAGCAGGAGCAAGAATCAAATATAAAAGCAGGGAAGCACATACATCCATAGGGGGATCCCGTTGGAGAGCCGTTAATGAATCCGGGGGAGCCTGGGACGCCCAGGTTTGACATGGGGACGTTGCTGTAGCCGTTCATACTGTTGCTGGAAGTGCTGTAATTGGACTGTTGAGGTGTGGAACTGGATGAGTAACCTCGGGGTGAGATGCTGCTTGTGTTACGAATATAACCTAAAAAAAAAAAAACCCAAACAAAAAAAAAACAACAAACAAACCACGTTTCAAAGCGTGGCAATGGATTTGGCTAAAAACTTTCTCCTGGTTAGTCCTTGCTTAATAAATTACGTAAATAAATTACTTTAAATCCAGAATAATTAACACATTTAAGCAAGAACCATTAAGTTCAGTCGGGTTTTATGCATGTGCTTTCAAGTTAAGCAATATTAAGTTTTAAAACAATGTGGGAAACTTAACTTTTCAAAGGGAACCGATTTTTCTGATCAGATTTGATGTATTAGAAGTTGAAATTTGTGCTACGACCTGGACAAGAATGTGTGTGCTTATCTTCTTCTGAGGTAGAATTTATACTGTATGTGGGATTTCCTACAATTTTAGGGGGGAGGTTATACTTTTCAAATGATTGATGAAATACAAATAAAGCAAGTACATTACTAAGGGGAAATTATAACCCATAAACAGTTTGCAGCTTGACTTTGAAGATACTCAGGGAAAGAATAAACTGGTTAAGTAAAAAACATTTTGTTGTCTTTTAAAAAAAAAAAAATCACAAATATTTGAGAAACAAAATTTTTTTTTTTTTTTTTTTTTTTTCTTTTTTTCTCCAAAAGGAGACTTGGAGAACACTGTAGCTATCCGCATTAAAGTACAAGGCTCTTATTACAGCTGCCAAAGGTTTTTTCATTAGGAAGAAGCGATCCAATAGCTTCTTCCAAAGCAGTTCCCATTTAGATATCACGTCAGGCTATTTCTGCACATTTATATTATGAAGTTCTAATTCAGGATTGGTAAGACCTTATTAAAAAATCGAGCAAAATTATCCGCATGATGGCTTTTAACACGGAGTATGTAATATTAACTTCAGACCACACGGCTTTGCTGCCTTGGAGTGTTCAACACAGTGTTCATGCCGTCAACCATGGGCTGTGTGTTACTGGAGTCAAGTGCTACAAATCAAAGTAGTCAAGAGTCTGAAAAGGCCCAAAGTGAATGTTGCTCCCATGATTTATTACTGTTAATGCGTAATTCTACTGCATGTTTTCCTAACAATCAATAATATGTATCTGGAGTAAATATCATACATAAAACATATGCAAGTTGGTAACATTAACACTGAGGGAGCAGCCTAAAACAAAAACCCAACCTCTGAGAGGTTGTTTGTTTTTTTTCAATTGCTCTTCTTTTATGAAAACAGAGATATAAAAAGAAGATATTGAGGGGAGCAGGGAGAGAATTCAGGGTTAAGTTGGTATCAAAAAATACTCAAAAATTATTTCAGCCGTAGCTAATCAAAGAATCCTCTTGGTTGGAAAGGACCTTGAGGATCATCTAGTCCAACCGTTCACCCAGCACTGACAGTTCCCAGCTTAATCTGGTGACTGGAACCTGGTGCAGACGTGGTGTCATCCAAAATGGCAGCACAGATCCATTGCTAATGCTGACAGGTCGAAGGCAACTTTCTGTCCCTACACTGAGCAGGTGAAGGAGTTGAGAAGCTCTTACGGAGTCAACTGTAATTCCAATTTTCCTTCTTTATATTAGCGATGCTTACCTTGGTTGTTCCCCTGTGTCGACTCTGAAATGCTGACTCCTAACTGGCTGCCGTAGGAGTTAATTCCCATCATGCTGCTGTGAGCAGGAGAGCTGGAGAGCGCAGGGATCTGGGCAGGATTCCGTGGGACGCTGTAGAGAGCTTCTGCGATGTCTGCAGCCCGTTTCAGGATGATGTCCTGTGGAGCGAAGGGGACAGCTTCAGAGGCGTGCTTGGAGAAATGGTCTAGTGTTTATTACCAAAGCTGAACGTACACCACGCCCCTCTTGAGAGCAGTCATGCTGACCTGGTTGTTATGTGGCGTTCCATACAGTGCTTCAACTAAGTCAGCAGCTCGTTTCAACAGCATTTCCTGGAGGATGAGCAGATGCATCAAATTGACATTTTAACAGAAAAGGATTTCAGGGCAAAGAAAACCACGGGCTAGTCTTTTTCCGACCTGACTAGTGTTTGTGTGTGGTCATTCTGAAAACTGGGTGCCTTAGAGAGCCGCTATTTTCCACTTATTTGAAAAATTGAACCCCTTACAGTGTCTCAAACTAGGCAGCCAGAACCATCAGTCACTTCGGGAAGCGTCGCCATGCGTGTGACAGAAACGTCAACCGACGCCGACTGTTGTGTGCCCAGGCCCAGCTTTGTCCTGGAGCTCTCCAGAGTCCTGAAGCTGCTCGGAGCACACCCGCTCCCAACACGGAGACAACTTCCAGACAAACCCAACTGAAACAGGAACTCCCTTCCCTGCTGAACGGCAGTAGATCCTTTTGCACAGACACACAGAAACCTGGTTATCTCCATGTCCATTTTTTTTTTTTTTTCTCAGTAATGGTAACCAAACAAATAAACCACTAGCTAGTAGGTATCTTAGGTTACTTCTGGTTGTAGGGAAAAAATGCACAGTATACTATCTGACTACAACAGTCTTTCATCATGAAAAGATGATAATAACATGCACTTTTGGTACTGCAATAAAATCTAGGGATATCGTCATTAACGCCACTCTCCTTGTGCTAGGTGCTGCATCAACACAGCGTGTGGTACTACAGGCACATCAAATCCCAAGTTGTTTCAACACATGCAGTTGTGGTTAAGAAAAAGCTGAGCTTCAATTGTTTTTTTAGGAAGAGGTTCCCTTAAGGTTAGACCTCTGCAACAGAGCCTTTATTCTATCGTGTATCATTTAGGTTCAGAGATTTGCTAATATGAATAAATGCAAAGGACTGTGAATATGAGCTGGGAAGGCATCTGCACTGAACTCTCATTTTAGCAGCAAAAGAAGTTCACAGACACTATTTGAGCTCTAACAGATAAAAATTACTGATGGCTGTGGGATCTACATGATCACATTCTTGTTTGGACCTACAACGAATCGGGGAATTTATGTTCAGATGTAGCTGTCATTTAAGGTACAATTTGGTCTCTTTTATGAGTTAGAAGTGAAAGAACGTATTTATTGGGCTCAGTGACCATGTTGAAAAATATTTTACCTTAGCTAGTCTTTCGGGGTCACCAGGATGTCTTGGGATGACCTTCTGCAGTCTTTGGAAACCATAATCTATGGTAGGTTCATTTAAAGCTGAAAGGAAAACAGAAAAAAAGCCACCGTATTACGTGAGAATATAATATATGTGTCTCTATTTTTATATGACTCTAAGTTTCATTACCTAAGATGCATTTCAGAGCTCCTCCCCACAAAACCTCTCCTTGCTGGGGCTCCTAGGTGCTGTACGCTGCCTGCTGCTCAGGCGAGCCCTGGTCACTGTGTGTAAGCCAGGCTGAACAGTAAGCTAAGCTTTACAAGAACTTTTCAAAGAGAACACTTTCTCTACCCCTGAGGAAGCCGGGACACACAAGCTCTTAGTGTTGGCCTGTGTTGTACAGACCAGGTCCCCAGACTCGACCCACTGTACAGAGAGCTCTGCCCGTATCTCTGTAACGAACTGCATGGGGCTCCTCGACAGCCCCCCAGTGTGTCTGTGAGGTGCTAAGGAGTTAGTGATGCCTTTCTGCTTTCAGCTGAGCCTTGAAAGAATTCTGAACGTTCCTCTGTAAATACAGACGTGCGCACCCCCCCACCCCACCGAACGCTTGCTCATTCTGGTGGGCGCAGCTGGACTGAATTTCCACGGGTTTTTTTCTGCCAGTCTTCCAGAAGATGCCCTCTGAGATGGGCACGTTGAGGCAAATGACAACATTTATGTTAATGTCGCATGCTATTTGCAAAGCTTCCTACTGAAAGTATTGCAGAAACTAGTGAGTGTGGCTGACTCAATAAGGGAATAATAAAAAAAAAAATCCCGACTTCTGCACTTAAAACTGCTCGTTTCCAACGCTGACTTCTCACCATCTATAAAGGCGGAGTAAATAATTTGAAAGATACAGCAGGGGAGCACCGTCACAAAAGACTCCTTTAAGGATGAATGTATTTACTCCGGACAAAACTGACCGTGGCAGTAATACAGCAAATTCTGGTACAAATGCAAATTAGAAAAGGTCTTCTACTACGTGTGTTACGCAGTCCGAAATGCTGGATTTGGTCACCCAATAAACACACTGCACACACCCCTGCGCCATGCTGCTGCCACAAACTAGGGCACAGCTATTCATTAGACACATTAACTTCTTCGGTGGTGTATGGCTGTTATGCAGACACAGCCACTTCACTGTGATGATGTTAATCTCTTGTGGATAAACCAAGATATTTTGACCCAGATCCTCAGCTAGTAATAGCTGATCGAGCCCTGCTGGCATCACTGATGATTTCATAAAACTCCAGGCACTTCTTTAATCCTCTCTACTCTGAAATTGTGGCAATAATCATCTTAATTTCTGATTATTCAAAATGAAACTCCAAATTAATACAGAAAGCAAAAGTCAGCGCTGTAGGATTCTGCATGCTCACAGGCTTCGACTGCCTCTAACACATTCGGATTACCAGTGTTTACTAACGCGGTTACAGGATTGTTTAGTTAGAATTTCCTTCAGAAAGTGCATCATAACTCAAACAGTACATTCACGCTGAGGAGCTTGTTAAGAATCCCGCGACACATTTCATAAGTAACGTACGTAAGCCCGTCAGCACTATCCCCATTCCGTGCTAGCTGCTTCTATCCTCTTGTACCATTGGTGGTGGTTCTTTTGAAAAAATAAACGAGATTTTTTTTTTTTTTTAAATAACTAGTGACATCAGCGCAGCTGAAAACACCCGATTGCGGGAGATGCTGATGGCACGCACTTATTGAACCTTCCAAAATCTACTCAGCACCTTGCAGAATAACTGTCTCAGGCACCAGAAGAATGAAACTATCAAGTGAGACAGACTATTACACCGATCCAGATTCTCTGTTTATCTGTGTCTGTCTCTGGTATAACAACATGAAGGTAAAAGGTCACATTCCCCACTGAGATACATTTTATATTTACTTTTTATTAAATAATTATGGCGTGGCATGAAGTTTAAATATTACAGGAGATAATCAAGTGGGAATTGAGTAGAGAAAACCCAGACCTGAGAATTTAGTCTTGGCTATACTTAGAATGTCTTTGCTCTCCACTGGGAGCCATTCTGGTTTGCTTAAGGAGTTTAATAATATACATTTCAACTGCCACAGAATCCACATCCCATTTGGGAAGAGGGTTTTTTTTTTTTGGGGGGGGGGAGAGATTTTTTTTGCCAATAATCCTGAGAATTATAGGACAATTCTCTCAAGAGCCTATACATCATTATGTGCCATTTCTCTTCTTGATTACAAGTCTAATCAGTTAAGTTATATATCTTAAGCTAATCAAAAGCAATGTAGAATTTAAACATGTATGTAAACATAGTTCACTAAAAATAGCTAATGGGAATATACAAAATGCTAATTCAGGAAGAAGAAATTTACGATTATTCAACATTTTTCCAATGGATTGACATGGACATTTTCAGACTGATAGATAAACAGCAGCAAATAGTTTCTCAACGATCTTGAATAGTTCCAAGGCTAATCCATTCCATTTTCAATCAATGTATATATTATGTCTTTCAGCACAAAAGCTTTTCTGTACACCTTGCAACAAAATTGCCTGCTTCTAGTTTTACTCATTAATGAAACAAAAACATCTCTGTCATGAAATCCTGAATCCAAAAATTCTCTGTCGTGAAAGACAAGATCCAACATTTGTAGAAGTAAGTGGTACCTTCTCAAATGAAGGGCTAGATGTAGAATCCACCAGCAAGTTTAAGCAGCATCACCACAATAACCACTTCCATGGAGAGAAAAGAGCTCCTGCAGCAGCAGTGGTTTATCTGTGTGCTACATAGAAACATGCCAAAATTATATCCAAATGCTTCGGGGTTCATGGACTGAGAGACCATAAAGGGGTCTGACACAGAAGCAGGCTGCTCCTTATTTCCTACAAGTCAGACAACTGCAATGAAACCCCCAAGAAAACTCATTCGGGTACAGCAAAATCCCCTTGGCGACTCGCAGATCTCAGGCACAAGGGGCCTCTTGAATTTCCCAGAGCACAGTTTAAAAAATTGTGCATGAAAAAAAAAAAAAAAAAAAAAAGCAACCATGTAGTAAATAAACTGAATTGTTGGTTAGTCTGTAAGCCTCATTCTAGCATAACAACAGAATTGTTAGAGTCTGCAGGGAGAGGTCTGAGTGCCCCACAGCCTGCCCGGCCTGATTTCTGACAAGGCTCAAAGAGAGCGTGGCGCAATGCTTCCTCTTTTATACTGTTCCTTACCCTCTAAAAGCCATGCTTTCATTTTAAATACAAGTGGCCAGCTATTACGACTCACTGGAATAGGAGGAAAAAAAAAATAAAATAATTCTCCCACTTGAGCAACTGATGCCATGACATCTGTCTGCATCTGCCAGCCGTGCGGCGGCAGCTCAGTCCCGTTCATCTCGACGGGGACCCTCTGCGGTACCCAGTGATAACAGTGCTGACATTTAAAGTATTAATTATTTCACCGCACATCAAAGCACGTAAGGCTGCTGAAGGAAGATGATGTTATGAAGAGCTGCACAATTTACCACGAGTGACAGCTCATCCCGATATTGCCAGTGTCCGCCTTGGGAGATGCGCGCTCTCCCTCTCCGCCAATCACAAAAAGGGGGCACGTTTAAGGACTTTAGCAAAGTTCTGCGGCTCATCTTTGCTTTACTCCATGAAGCAGAACCAAAGGGCAGCAAGGGCTCTGTTTGCAAAGTATGAATGAGAAGAAACAAAGTACGCAAGCCTCTAGAAATGTCCTGAACCCAGAAACTGAGCCAGGAGCATAGTGTTTGCAGTGTGATGCTTAACCTTCTTAAAGGCATTAAAACAAAGGCACCGGTGGCCTTAAAGGCTTGAATTCCAGCTCTGCGCCGGTGACCACCTTCACCCAAGCCAACAGTGAAGAGATGCCCAGTACTGACCCCACGGGGTGAAGCATTTCCACGTGGCTGCCTAGGGAGGCTCGTGCTATAACCACGCTAATCCCGGCGCACACGTACCGGTGTCAGCCTGCTCTGAGGGTACGTTGTGGTGTGGTGCTAGAACCCTACTGCCAGCGTCCTGGGTGCTGTTTGCTGTTCCCAACACCCTACTCCCAGCGCAGCGTTGCCTCCCGCTGCACTATTTCGTAGGTGAACGCGGTGGTAGGAGCTGTTCTCTGCAAATGCTTTCTGTCACATCAGTTGTGTTCTGGCCAGGCGAACTCACTCTGCCAATTTGTAGAGCTCACCGCATCCTTGTACGTGTTGTTACCCACGAGCAGATAACAAGACCTTCTCAAATCTGCTTACAAGCTTTAGCAAACCGGTACCCTTCCTATCCTTGGTACCTGGCAGAGAGACTGACACAGTACAACCCGGGAGTCCAACATATCCTGCAGATTATTTTATATTGCATTGCTCTGACAAGTTAACCCCTGGAGGATTTCTGCTCAGCAAGGAAAATTATGTTCAAAATCTCCCTGATATACACATTTCCAGGTTACCATCTCCAAGACAAAGTAAATGCAGAGCTGTGATCAAACTTAAGATATGAAAGCCTACGAGACGTATCCTCAGCTGGCGTAAACCGATGTAAACGATATTAAAGCCAAGAGAACTATAATGGAACTACTTACAGCAGGAGAGAATTTGAATTTGTCTGGTATTAAAAGCAGAATATGAGGCTACTGTTAGATTAGCAGCAGAGAACAAATGTGTTATTATTGTAGGAACAGCTGATGAAAGAAAAGTAACTCAGAATAGAGCGATGTACGTGTAACCTGTATTCTCACCAGATTAAGGCACACACGGGAACTAAATATTTAGTTGTAGTGATTTAAAAATAGACTTTTTATCTCTCACTTTAAGTATATACTTAACTACTAAAGTACGTAAGTTGGTTCACCAACTGCCATTAACATGTAACGAGGCATTTCGCTAGATTTTTGCTATACTCTGTAGTACTCCATTAGATGTCCACAGAATCCTCTTGGCTTCGCTTTTATCAAAGTTTCCCATCTGGGGACCTTATGGAAAAGTCCACACATCACATTTTGGCGATGAGAGGAATTTGATGGCTGAGTTGCAGCACCCTGAATGATAGCACTTAAGAGTGGAAACGCTGACAGAACCGTAACTGCAGCAGCGCCAGCACAGCACACGGCGAGGAGCCCATTATAGAGACACATTACAGGACGCCTGCGAGCTCCCAGAACAGCTCCACTGTGGCGTTTACATTTACCCTTGAAATTTGTGTCTAATTTTTATAGTCGTCTTTTCAACAGTTTATCATTTTCTTCCTCAAACAACCTGTCTTATTGTGACTCTCTTACAAAAAGAAAAACGCTCAAGTGTAATCAGGTCACACATTAATATTTGATTGTATATTAAATATTGAGGGCGTAGGCAGATACACACAAAATGAAGATCATTGTTTTCCCGTTTCCATGCTGTAGCAGAGTGTTGGTGTCCTGGTGATTAAAGGATATGACTAGAACCTGAGAGATCCCTTTCCCTTCCCTCTTCAGCTTTCCCGTGTCACCGCAGGGAAGTGGCTGCTCTTCCTCCTGCTGCGGCAGCACCTCACGTACAAAACGGAATCACGTGTCTTTCTGTAACTGGTCGCCCATGTCTGATGCAGCGAGGCCCTGAGGAACCCTCCGAGGTCTGGTTTTATATGAATAATTATTCTTGTTAAGGCTGTGAGGTACCTATAGCCACCCAGTCACCATTTCCATATGACTTGACCCTCCGTGCTGTTCATGTGAGGTTGTATCTCAGCACTGAATCATTTTCATAATTTCCTTCATGAACTTCATACAACGTGCCCCTGATAGCACCGGGCTGGTCCTTGTTGCTGCCGTTACTGGTTCTGAAAGAACTACATCTTCCCGTGCTTTCAGCTTGCAGGTTTTCACACTTTTCAGTCTCCTGGGCTTGACGTAAATGTCTCTACATTTCTTAGGTTTTTGCCAAGTGCAAGCTGAATGAAAGGGAAGGTATTTAGAGGAGAAATTCTCATTTATAGAGGCAACTCCAATGCAAGAGGGAAGGGGTCTTATTTACGTTTCTAAGCCGACTGCATCCTCTGATATGTTATCTACCAACTTTGTGACAGCTCAGAGGAATAGATTGCAATATGAAGTACCAGAAGCATCAAGAAGATAATAAACTTAATTATCATGAAAAAAAAACCCCACCAGATTTTCATTATGATGCACAGAACTTCCTTACCAATAATCATAAAATCTATTGAACTTTCCTCTTTGGTATTTTATATACTACTTGTCTGCTCCACTCCACCCGACTTGCACTCTGTGCTGCTACTGAGCAGATTTTACAGAGGGCTCTGGATACACACGTGTATTCTGGGGCCAGCAGCATTCAAACAACCTGGCTTTCTGAGGCTGTTTTCTGGTAGCTTCTCTGCTGTCTAATATCACGGTTGAGCTCTTCACCCTTTCCTTCAGTGGAGGATCCATTCAGATCTCTCTTACCATTTTTCATTTTCGCAAAAAAAATGTGCTGGAAATGCGCGTCTTTGATGCTCCTACATTTCTGATTAAATTGGATAGAAATTGGTCAAGAGGTTCAAAAGTTCCTGTGGTAGTTTGAAGGAAGACTTCCAGGCAGGAGGACTTTGACTGCCTGAGTATGGCTTGCCTAGGTTAAAACTCACTGTTCACAGCAGGATCACAGCAGTTTTCTGATCTCACTGCCGCAAAAAAAAAAAAAAAGAAAAATATGCCACCATGTTATTTTCGTAGCTTAGAAGTTGTTTTTACTGCTATTAGCAGCAACAACCTGGGGGAATTGATTACACAGGTGAGCCTCTACCTAATAGCTGTGTTTATCATTTTGCCTGCCATGGTGGGAGAACGGCAGGTTCTTGAATAGACAGATTGAAAAGTTGTCTGTTCTACCCTCGCTCTAACAGCTCGGCAGCTTCTGTGAAACGCTGTTTTGCAACATATGGCAGTAAGCACCCACTCACTCCTCAGAGAATGCTAACAGATATCCCTGTGCCAATAGCAGCAGTAAACCAGGGATAGTATAATTTAACTTTCTTCTCTTCTGCTGGCTCCTAGATACATCTTCATGTCCTTTTTCATGGAAGCACTCTAATTAACATCTCAAAGAACTGCACTGCGGTCTGACTCGATTCCCCCCTAGATGGTACAAGTAAGCCTTGCACTTAAAACAGCTTTGCAATAATAAGACTGTGTGTCACAGAGGAGTGCACATTTCCATTACACATCCCAGTACCAGTCCGTTCCTACTCCTCTCTGAGCCCAGGTACCACACGCAGATGGTGGGTGGCCCTCAGCAATGCTTGTGCGGAAGACACTGGGAGCAAAGCCTCCTCCAGAAGCAGACAGTGCCACGGAAGAACTTTACATTTAAATCTGTAATAATAACTAAGAATTAGCAGTCTCCTTCCCTGAAGGGAAATGTGTGGGGCCCAGTGCAGCCCCCGTACTCCACGACACTGTCCCTTTGCTTCGGGAGTGCCAGACTCGGGTAAGTTAACCTGACCCATCTCTTTAGAAACAGGATTTGCATCTTTAACCTCTTTGACGCCTTTGCCGGATTTCTCTCCGGAAAAGGAAATAGGTTTAACCTGCTCAGAAATCAGATGCATCTTTTCCCAAAGACCAGTGACTTGATGCACTGCCGTAGAACAAGAATGCATTTCAAAAGCCTTTGCCCAGATCCTGATCTCACGGGCCCAGAAATAATCCCAGAACGACTTTGCACCGCGCTGGGGTGATTTTGGTGCAAAATCAGGAGAAATTCCTAATCCCTGTGAGCTTGATTCAAAGTCAGTTTCAGTCAATGGATATAATTTCAGTATCTTCAATTAACTGTGGATCAGTTAAGCTTGTATTTCACTGGAGTACCTGGTATAATTGAAGACTTAATTCTCGCTGCGGATTTCCAGGTGTGGCAGTTGTGTGAACCTTTCCGCCTACAACTAAACACTAGTTTAGCATGTGTACTGATAAAGGGTTTATAAAACAGCACACGACAGTTAAGAGGATCTTCACAAATCACGGCTTCTTTCTAAAGTCCCAAAGCATCAGATTTTCATTCCATTTTTTTCCGCTTCTGGAAAAATTCTAATTTGCTCAACAGGTGGTTAAGTTTTGACCTTAAAGTTTTTAATAAAAAATATCTTGGACCTTCGTTATTATTTTTGAGTTAAATTATGATTTAAAATTTGACAATACACAAAGGTTATTTAATGAGGATTGTTGGTAGGAGGAAGCTTAAAAAAAAATCAATTATTCCATTTTGAGAAATCTGAATTTGATTTGGTGGGAGCCAATAATTAAACATAAATCCACCCTTTAGAACTTGGCGCACTATTACTCTCCAGTGATGCTTAAAAGGCTTCAGAAACTTCACTGTATACACTGTGTATGCCATCGTTGTTACTACTGGTACTGAAAGGTCAAAGAGATGGTCATCTGGTCCCATCTGATGTTTTTCTTTCAGGTCTATAGATAACGTCCTCCCGCTAGCAGAGGTGAATATAGGACACTAAATAAGTTGATAATCCATTTAAGAATAAAAAAAAAACAAAAACAAAAACAAAAAAACCCAAACCAACCAACCAACAGATTTATTTTCCACTCAGCTCATTGGCTTCTTTCAATCCAAGAGGCTCTCCTTGTCCTCTGGGATTATCTTGAAAATGAAAGGTTACCCCCAGCGAGAGGAAAATGTAAAAGAAAGACTGTTATAAATAAAACATCTCCCAGTATGCAGAACAATGCTATCACGTTCCTGTGCGCTCCGTATATCCATAGGCAGACCCATATCATAACAGCGTGAGCTCTAATCGGGGGAAAAAACATTAACACGTGTAGTAACAGTGCCTTAACACCTCTGCATAACAATGAAGCTATCTCCTTGCGTGTCCAAATGTCACAACTACCAGAGTGGCCTTCGAACAGCACGAGGGTAAATCAAGCAAGCAGAGAGTTGTCAATACCGATTACCAACACAAAGGGGCTCTGAGCTTGAGCTCCTCTAGCGGAAATCGCGATCACCTACCTGTGTAAATAAACCTGCCTGGCGCACCTTTGCAAAACTGTTTGGATTTGTATGATAATGTCACTTCAACCACCCCGGGAATGTGACGTGGAGGTGTCTGAACTCGAATGGCATGCGGCGTGATAAGCTGGGAAATAACAAAAGGAGAGGCATGATTATGACATGTCTGTTGCTATTCTCCCCGCTTTCACTTTTCACCCTCCAAACATGCTTTATGAGTAAACGCATTGCTTCTTCCTATATGCGAGACACTACGGATCAGGCAAGTGATGTATCTGGTCGAGCTTCTTGCCTCCAGCAGAGGAAGACACGTTTTAGGACAGTCATCAGGAAAATTGTACTGCTTGTGCCCGTTGGTTAATTGCTGCCTCATTTCTGGGTCCAGGGGGAATTCTTGTAACCCTTTCTTTATTTTCTTTATCCTTACCTATTGCCAGACACCTATTCAATTCCATTCTGGGTATTCCTGAGCAGTTGGCCTCAATAACATCGCATAGCCAGGAGTTCCACAGAGAAAACTGGCTCCATGAATTTCCTGGGGTTTATACCGCCCACCTTACAGCCCTCCAGTTTTGTACCATCACTGGAACAGACATTAACACTATTCCCCCTCCGCTTTCTTCACGAAAGGAGTGTTTCTTCAGTTCAGCAACAAGGAGGCACCTCCACCTACCTCGCTCCATACAAGCATGGTTCCGAACACAACCTGCAGCCCATCGAAGAAGTTGTCTCCGATAATGATGACCATCGCTCCCCCCGTGGTCCAGCCTTCGCTTGGGCTGATGGCTTTGATGCACGGTGTGGCTGAGCGAAACAGAAAGGACCGGGGTTATCAGAGCGCCAGGTCGTGCTGGGTTTTCCCCACACAGCTTTGAGACTTTTCTGCGATACTGGGTGTAAACCCTTGCCAGCCAGTTCTGGGCACATGAAGCTGTCCTAAGTCACCGGGATGCAGACTGTAGCTGGGAGCAGCTTCACCTGCCCGCTCCTGGGAGTTCCTGCCCTGCTGCAGCTTCACGGCTGGAGTGAATTCCCCAGTGCTGACAAAGGCCTAGGACAAGTCCCCTCCGGCCATTCACCCATGAAGGCTGCTTCACCATTTCATGAAGCCCAGTAAACAAATAAATAAATAAATAAAAGCATGCTTTCTGCCTTGCTAGTGTTAATTACTTGCCTATTCATTACTGGCACTTAACATCGTGTCATTAAAGCCTAATAGGCCAACTGTAGTGGGTGTAAAAATGAAACGCTTAAATGATTGTGCAGAGGATGTTTAAAAAAAAAAACAACCCACCACTCATTAGCATATGACCACACAAAAGCTAAACCCTGTGGAAAGAGAGGTAGATTAAGATTTATTAAGTTTATCAATGGCTAAAAAAGATACAGGAATATCAAATGTTTCCTCCAACTCCTATCAGGAGACAATTTCTAATCATTTTCTTGATTTTACAGAGTAGATTTTTTTTTCTTTTTTCTTCCATATGTTCAAGGCCTCTGGACTATACATCCCATCAGGAACCCAATATGGTTTCCAGGCCATAACCAAAGTCAATCCATCACTCCATTCCCAATGTTGACAGGGTCAGAGGTGGAGGGGAACTTTGGCAGTGCTCCAAAAACATGAGACTCCTTTGAACAGCCAGTCAATCACATCCAATCAGTCAAGGAAAAACTGGATGGCTTCCTAGGCTAGGAATCCTGGGATTTTCCTTCTACCATTTCACTGCCCGCTGGGGGAGAATTAACACCACTCTGAATTCTTTACTGATTCAATCATTTTCTTCCAGTTCATTAATTCTTCTTTTAGGTTGATACAGGGCACAGTTAAGAAGTGGGGCAGCAAAACATTATAATGAAATAATATCCTTGCTTGTCTTTTCTACTAACATCACTAGCTCTTCTCACTTTCACTAGCTGCAGGGGAGGGAAAAGGAGACACAGATAGCATTTATAGTAATTTTGAGTACTGTCTGTGTGAGGGGTGCAATGCCTTGGTAACGAATGGACGGGAAGAGGGAGAGGAGGGGCCAACCGTTTTGAAGCTTAACAGATACAAGGATTTGTAATTGCTTTAATATAGTCCCAAACCCATCCCATGGCCAGCCATGAGCCTGGCTTAGCCAAACAAACTCAAATCAATTAGTGTCATTTTCCTTCTGTGCCTTGTTATGCTTTGTGCATAGTTTGTGCGAGGGAACCAGTGACACTTTTTCATACACATCTTGGGCTGCAACGGTTCTGTTTAACTGAGATGTCATGTTGCTTAATTTGCCTGAAATCAAATCTATCCCAGCTGAACGAGAAGTCTGAAATTTGGATAATGCTTAGTGTTTCTGTGTTTTTCATCTCAGCAGTACAAACTAATTAATAAAGTGGGACACACACACACACACACAGAGAGGCACCAGTCTCTTAGATGTGAAGAGGATCATATTTTGCATGCAGCAGACACTGTTTTCCTGCCTCTTCCTTCTCTAAACCCCCTGAGGGTCTGTAGTTCCCCCTTAGCTCTCCTTCCCCTGAAAACAAACAGAAATTGAAGAACGGGTAACGTGCTTTTGCCTTCACTTGTGTACTGCTCCTCGCACAAATATCCTACCTTCTGAGGGGTCAAGTCTCCTCGCCCTCCGCCCATGCTTGGAGTTGTTGTGAACAAACATGTTGTCAGACACTGCCAGGACGTGCCCATCAACGTTCACTGTTGTCGACAGCACAACCTAGGTAATTTGAAAGGGAAGAAAAAGGAGGCAGGTGAAAAATTTACTTTGAAATTCAACTTGTTAAGTATTAATTATTCAGTTTGGTTAAAACCCCGTTCTGTTTGTAAAACGGCATCATGTCCTGCAGGGTTTACTCCCTATCAAGAAGGGGAAAAAAAAACCACATTTTCAGCCTTCATTCTCTGCATTAATTCCATTTAACACAGCATCCTAAGGGCCATATAAAGTCCTTACTGTATAATGAACCAGCTACTGCAGATGGCCCTAAATTTCATTTCCTATGATGCGCTGTAGCATAGCTGATGGCAAAGAGGTCTACACATACCAACCAGGGGGGCAGGCTGCAGAGCACCCCAGCAATTTGCCCTCTGATACACACAGGCAGATTCAGAGCCATCTGCTGTACTGAGCACACATGCAAATGTACCTGCATCTGCTTCGAAAATACAGGTCTCCATTGACTGAGCAAAATGGAAACTCCTACTATCTGCAAACTACCTAATATCACGTCTGGGTTTTTCTGACACATGCGTGCTCAGTGCATCTTGAAAATCATCTGGGCCTGAGGACCCCAAATCAAGCAGCAGCTTTTAAACCTCAGCCTCCATGACTTTTGTTGCCGGACTCCAACAGCATATGAATTCTTAGAGGAAGTAACTGTGTATGTTCATTAACCCCCCGTAGTGTTCCCTTTACAGGACAACATCCAAAGCTCCAAGTCCTGTAAATCCAGAAACATGTGCGTCTTCAAACCACAAACTTTTAAGAAAAAAAAAAAAACACGAACAAACTGTGTTTTAACTACCGAAAGAAGACGCATCTTATTGAAACTTTCAGGTTTTGACCGTTAGTTGGTGTAAATCACCGTTACCCCATTCAGCTGCCGCACAGCTACAGTAAGTCCCAGCTATTGAGAATCTGGCCCGGGGTGTGTCCACGAATTTTCAGAGCTACGACTGTCACAGTCTGGGCTCTAACTTGATAAAACTACATTCAGCGTATAGCAGGAGAAACCTTGCCCTCCTCCAGGATTAAGCTAGCTTAAAGAATACTTTCTTTCTTGAAACAAGTTTAATTCATTCCAAAAGGCTCTTGTCATACTGTACTCTTACACTTCTCAAGCATTCTTGTCACAAAATGTGTTGCTTTTGTGTGCCAACTGATTTCATCATTGCACATTTGGGTGGAGTGAGACTCCCATCCAAAGTGAACATTTCCCGCATGACATAGCTGAACCCGCTCAGATGCACTTCATTATTTTCCGTTAAACAATGGAAATAAATTTTAATCTCTCACTGGCCAGCACAGAGCACACTATGGCAACAGGGGAATAGATCTGAATTATTCCAGTGTCTGAAATATTTACGACAAGTGTTTAAATTGTAACCAAATGTAAATAAAAAGTATATCGTATATATACAGTTACACTGCATAATATATACATATCTGAACTCGCGTATGGAAGGTACGTATGTGATAAACACACACCCACATGCCCTCGGTATGAGATCTTTATAATATATGCAGACTTCAAGTATACACATATTCCCCGCTTGGAGAACTGTCTGGGTGTAAATGTAGCGCACAATACAAGAGCCACATTTCAGTGAGGGTTGTAGAGATCCCCGTAGCGTGAGTAATAGCAAGAAACAGTCCTCTGTTTAGAAGATAAGTGCTGAGCATCCTCTATTCCCTGAGCCGGCAGGAATGGAAGATGCACTTTCAGACCTCTCTCCACGAGCCGTTCCATTTTTATTCACCTCTCCCATTCATCACAGCAGGGTCAAAGCCACTTGGCATCTCACAGGCTGGGACCCAGGGTAAATAAACACAGCATCCTCAGGGGCAGGACCAAACGCGACGTTCAGATCTGGAGCAGAACGCGCTCAAAGATTTGGACCTTATTTGCAGTGATCTCTAAGGCACTGATGAAATTCAGCAGAGACCTTTGTCGTCTTTGCTACAACACTGCTGGCCAACTCATTATCAGTGATGGGGAGTGAGAACGTCTGAGGTTATGGACATAAAAATCACTGAACTTCTTCGCTCTGCTCCAGTCATTCTCTCTTGCCTGATGAAGATGACAATCCAATTGTTTTATACCGAAAATTAAAAAACAATGTTTTATGGATAAAAGGAAGAGGAATGTGCATTCCACTATGGTCTCTAACTCCCAGGCCCTTCCCTTTCACAAGCCAACTGCTTTCCCCCAGTGAGTATTTCCTGGGTCACGAAGGGTGACCCTTTCCATCTGGAATCAATCAGTCAACTCCTGACAACTTCCTGAAACACCTCACTCCATTTCCTGTTCTCTCCCCCTTCTCTCTTTCCCCCTGGTTTGCTTCACTCTTCAAAACTGCAGGCCACAGCAGCTTAATGTTAGAGGGTCAGACACAGTTAGACTCCAAAACACTACACAAGAACACCTTTGACCTTCAAAAATCTTTACATCTTAGCTAAACAAATCAAGGTCAACGTTTCTTACCATTACCTTGTTAACCATTTCTATGCATTTTTGCCAATACCCTTCTGAACATGTATTTATCAATAACACTTGTTCTCCTAACATCATAAAACATGCCAGGCCTTTTTTTTAAAAAACCCTGTATTTAGTGCCGATGAAAGGTGATGTGCAAACTTCCCTGGAGATTTAAATTCTTAGATTTGTCCACAGCACTGGAAAATTACCGCCAAGTGGTTTTGGGGCATTTTTCTTTTTCTGATCTGATGGCATTTCTTCTTGTAGGATAATGTGGCTTCTGTGCCTACTCAGTTGATTGTCTTTTAGCTTAAATCAGTAGCTAATGCAAAACGTAATCCTAAGGGAATGACCTGAGAACATCAACATTAGTCAGGTGGGCTGTGGATTCTGGTAATTGTAAGCTGAGGGTCAAATGTGACACAGACAACATCAAGACTAAAGACTTTGTGGTGCCCAACAGCTGGATCAACCCGTCACCTCTACTGGAGTTCCAGAGGACAACCAAGCAAGCAAGGGAGAGAAAGGGAAAGGCGTTACTCCTTCATCCATCCCAACGCCGGCTCCGCGCCCGGGAACAGCAAAGCAGGGTTTTCAACAGTTCTTAAGATTCTCTCCGCAAATCTGCAAGTGTCTGGTTATCAGCTATGAAGCCACAGGCATAAACCAACGATTCCCCGGCAGTACTCAAGAAATGCAGGTGCTGTATCTCCACATTATTTTTGTTTCCCAAGAGGATTTCTGTAACGTAATCCCTGCTCAAAAACCACGAGGAGGGACTGTCTTTAGCACGTTAAACTCAGGTTCTTAGAGCTGCACTTGCCCCTCTTTCACTCCCCTGCACAGCTCAAAGTGTTCTATTTCTTTACAAACCTTTATCTGGGTATTACAGTTTTTCCTCCCCCATCGAGACATTCTGTCAGTGTTTCTATATTCTGAAGTGTGCTCCTCTCCAAATCACATATATACAAGTAAATACACATCATCATCTATATCTCTAAAAGCTGTATCACTCATAGACACCTATTTAGACATATGGTACAAACATTCCAGGCATACAGGCATTTACTTACATGTAACGTATCTCATCACTGTGTAAATGATCTCTCTCAAAAAATTCCTGTTACCATTCCAAGTGTGGAAAAAATTCTTTATGACATCGTACATCTGGAAACAATATTACATTCCTGATGGACTTTCCCTTATAACTCTCTAGTCACAGCACCGTGTTATTTTAACTTTTCAGAAGAATAACTACTATGAGGATTTAAAAAATTATCATCATTATTATTATTTTCCAGCTGGGTGGAAGAAAAGATGTCAGGCCTCATCCTGCTGTCTTCACTTGGACAGGGCTCCCCATTGATGTCAATAAGGCGTTTTGGTTGAGCGAGTAATACAGGAGTAGACACTAGAATATAATGTGTTTGCTTCATAGTTGGATTAGGAAGAAGATAAACAATGTGAAAAATGCCAGCAGCCTCTCTCTGCTCAAAACTTCCATTGAATTCTTTGGGAAATCCTCCCCGAGATCCGGGTCTGCGGCAAACACTGGGCTAACAGAGAAAACTCTGCACATGGCCTTCGCTTCAGGAACGGGGCCTCCTAAGATTATAGGGGCTCAGGGCTAGGAGATAAGTCCCGGGTCAGTGACATCTGGTCTTCTGCTATGACAGACAACCAAACCACAGAGCTACTTTTATAAAATGGTCTTCAACCACTTCAAGCTTTTGCCTTTGGTGCCACTCCTGTTTTAAAGCCTACTTGTCCTGATGCTTAGGGAAGTTATGGTTTACAAGCCTAAATTTATTCCTAGTCAGTTTATGCTTAAGACTAGCTTTAAAATTATTATTATTTCCCATTCTGATCTACCTTAGGACGTTTTCAGGCAGCAGTTACGTCCCTGCTCAGTGCATGTCACTGAAGTCCTTGAGCCAAGCTCTCGTCCACTCCCCAAGCACCTTAATGACCCATTCTTGCACCTGTTCCAATTTCATTTTCATTCTCTTTTGAATACAGTTGAACCAGCATGTTGTATTCCAAACAAGTAATCAGGGGGGTACAACGGAACAAATGTGTTTTGCTTGCTACTTGCACAGCTTACCTGAGACATACCAGAGCCTCATCTGTGGTTTGGTTTTAACAGATGATACACAACCCTGGGAACTCACTCTCACAATGGCTCCTTGAGCGTTTCGGGGTTATTTGCGGTTGCAGTAGGTCCTTCCTTTACTCATGTAGAATCTAAAACAACATCACCTTTTGTTGGGTCGGTCACTATCTGTTGAAGAAATCTGCCACCCAGTAATAGCTCTCTACTCCGCTGGTACCAGTTGCATTTGTTTGGCAATCTATACCTGGGAAATTTAGTCTCCCATAACGACATTAGTCCGTGTAGTATTCATCTCTCTAACAACCGTTCAGCGATTTCTATCCATACCCAAATCTGACCATGGCGGGTCTCTGGCAAATTCTTTTACCATCAGTCTGAAAAGGATTTTGGTTTAGACTACTTAGGTTTTATTCTTGCTATCCCCTTTTGTTTATGACAGTCTACGTTCCTAACTCATAATCTGATCCCAGCACTCTCGCCCATTCTTCTTTTTCGTGAATGACACAGATCCTTCACTGCTTCGTACCAGAATTCTCCAGCACGGCCAGCTTTGCGCTCACGTGCCTGATGATGAACCGAACCAACCGCTCTGAGGTCAGGAAGGAAATCTCCCCAGGGATACACCTTGTTATTTTTCCTTTCTCTTTCTCCCTAGAGCACCTAGAGGGGGATACCTGCCAGGAAACATCCCATGTCATGATTTCTGCTGAAAACAGAGGGCAATTGCTGACCTTTCTCTCTCTTTGTTTCTCAAAAAGCATGTTGGTTCAAAGATGACCATTGTTAGTATGGATGTTCTGCTGTTGCCTTGGACCGTTCTCTCGACCGTGGCACTGTAAGATCTGTTTAATCAGTATGTTACTGGATGAAGCAGAATTCCCAGTCAACAGGAGTCTAATGCCTTAGCACCAGGTCTCAGCTGAAGCATTTTAGCTGAAGTGCCTCATCTTAATTCCACGGAATTATTGTCCCCCATTACACACCGGTCGTTACCATTAAGTATCATTGGGCTTCAATCAAGTTCTCTAGAAGTCCTCATTAAATCGAGGGCATCATATTTTTTTTTTTTTTTATTCTGTTCCTGGGAGAATCACTCCCTGAGAACACAGCAAAGACAATACCTATGTAAACTCAGATTTGCAGATTAGCTCAACTCAAAGTCAGCCCTATGGTGATTTCAGTGTGATTTCTGTTTCAGTTTTCCACTGACAATCTTTATTCAGAATTATTTTAACTGATAAAGAATCAATATTTGCTTCAGTTAAATTCACAAGGACATATTACCCTATCTGCATATGTATTCAGGCAGTGATCAAGTAGCCATGAAAATATCCATTAGTTCTAAAAAGATTCCCTTTCCCTGCTTTAGCCACTGACAGACACTGAAGTAGTCAGTGATTCACAATAAAATTATGTCACTACTGGGGATAAAAAAACCTCACTAAAATAACGATCACACATCCTCTAACTTCTGAGATATAACCTTTCCACAGTAGAAAACCTTCGTATTTGATAAAAAAAAAGAAGAAAGTTAACAGATTTCCATCGTATCTTTGAAGCTCTACTTAATATCAAAGCAAATTTCAAATAGTTAATGTGATCACAAAGCAGCTGGTGTTGCTCTCCAAGCTAAAGAATTTTACTAAAAACCCCCACCTCTTCAGGCATCTGGAGTGGTATTAAATTTACAATGCAGTGTTAATGTAACCTTTCCATCCCTTCTTCCCCCCCACCCCC
>NW_020799128.1:2176794-2178924 GCF_003259725.1 Athene cunicularia | reverse complement strand
TTTTTTTTTTTTTTTTTTAATAAGTGTGATATACGTGAAATCTAACATTTAATTCAGTTTAATATATCGTAACTATACTATAAAATATCTAGATCTTCTATCTAGAAGCGAGGCTGAGGCCAGGCTCAGAGACTGGATCCCAACGCCCTGGAACTTTGGTTATCAGCCAAGCCAAGCCCAAACTGTGTAGCTTCACACCCATCTCTAATCAGAAGCATTAACTTGACACTTTTCCAGACATGAGTAACCATTCTTCCATGCTGGAAGAACTCAATAAGATGCGTTGTACAGCACTATTTCCATGTCTCTTATTTATATTTGTGTCTCAACAACAAAGTCTGAGTTTTGGGCTTTCATTCAATCTCCATTAAAGAGCAAAAATGTTTTTTGATGAGACCCTTTCAGTTCCAGGTTTCAGTAGCAATTTAAATGAGAACTTTGATATTAGGATTCTCTCTTCTGGTTTGGTTTGGGGTTTTTTTTGGTTGCTTTGTTTTGGGTTGGGTTTGTTTGTTTTTTTTTTTAAAATAACCATAAAATATATCTTAATGTCTCCTAGAGATCAGACAAGCACTGCTCCTTAAAAATTAATATATTTGGTTCTGCAAAAAACATCGGTACAGGTGAAAAGATACTCAACTGAACATCACTGCAGAAGTCTGTTTGCATAAGAGGAGTTAAATGCATGAAAATGTCTGAAAGAGGAGGGGCTTAACGACAACAGCTGTACAAATAATTTATTAGAAAAACAATAAAGGTTTTAGATATGGCCAAAGAAGAAAACATAATTAATTCAATCATAAAAAGAATAAAGTATCCTACTGCACCGTGCTTTTTGATTTTGCTTTTTTTGTCTCTGGTCACGTGTTGCTGCATTGGTAGGACAAACCACGGCCCTTTCAAACCTAATAAACAATTCTCCACATTAATTACGTTGCCTGATGTAAATATTAACAATTAAAATGAAAACGAACACGTTCACGGCGCGCAAGCACAACACCAATATTGAAATAATAATTTTTTTTTTTCCCCACTTCTGGCTTACTTTTAAGGGTAGCTTTGACAGACCGCGCTCAACAAGCCGTAGGCAATGAAGCATTTGTCCAAATTGAAAACGCAAAACCAAAACGAAACACAGAACACCCATCCAAAAAAAAAAAAAAAAATCAACAAAAAAAAAGGAGGATCCAGAAGGCAGAGACAAGTGGAGCACTCTTAACTTCCATTGCGTTCAGGGAAGTCATGCTTCTATCTGCAGAAACAGTGAGGCAGACAGAAAACAAGCCGTCTTCGCATATTATTTTTACAGTTCATCACGGCTAATTTCCTTTGGAACACAGAGCTTTTTATTTTTACTCCCAATGTGTAAAATTTCAGCAATTGAACTATTTTTTGCATCTTTTTTTTTTTTTTTTTAATACATACTGACCTCTGTAGCCCAGAACAAAGCTCATCAACCGACACGTCCAGTTTTGAACAAGCCTCAATGAAGATCCTGCCCTTCACTCAAAACCTCAAGCATTTTTTTGTCTCAGAGGGTTCATTTTTGTAACTCTGAAAGAAAGTCTTGTCAACATTTTCAGTTTTGACAAAAAAAAGTAAGCTAAACATAGTGGTTTTGCCTGAGCTTGATTAATTTGGGGGGGGTTTGAACTTCCATCTCACAACGAAACTCAAAGGGTATGAACTCGCACGGACTGAAAGTGCAAGAGGAGTTTAAGTAAGCCCTGCAAAACAGAACCAGAGAGTTTCACTTGGCTCTATTTTTTCCAGCTTGGCATGTTGCAAGGCAGAAAATCCAGATGAAGAGTCTATCCCAGCTCATTTTCTTCTCCAATAAACTGCTGATTTTGGTACTAAGATCAAAAGCAAGGCCATACTTTCTCCTGCAGGAGAGGTGGATGGGCTGAAGGAATGAAGGCGTTCCATCACTAACCATGTGGGTGCTCCAAGACTCATTTCAGTTTCCCTGTTCAATGTTTCATGGGAAATTTAAAGGCTGTTTAGGCTCTATAACATCACCGGTTTGGGTGCGGACATACAGAGGTGAAACATTAAGGCTGATACTAGAGGTAGATTTCTGCCACAAAAAAAAAAAAAAAAAAAAAAAAAAAAAAAAAAAAAAAAAAA
>NW_020799128.1:2166024-2176744 GCF_003259725.1 Athene cunicularia | reverse complement strand
AAAAAAAAAAAAAAAAAAAGAATGAGTATAAATTTTCTAACAATGAGAACCTCTTTTTTTTTTTCTCATGTCCTATCATCTCAAAAAACAGAATGAAGTCCCTGCAGTCTCTTTAAATTACTACTGAAAAAAATTAAGCTGGTCGGGAATCTTTCTCCAAATTCATTTCTGCTCAAAAGAAAAAATTAACAACTTTTTTTTTTTTTCTTATATTTCTTTAAAATATTTGAAGCTTTCAGAAGCTCTCACTTTGCAGTATTTATCTTAAAAGTTGAACTCTCTGGGTTTTTGTTTTTTGTTTTTTGGTTTTTTTTTGATAAAAATATACCTCCTGTGAATTTTTCATTGCTAGTAAAAGTAAAAAAAACTTGTAAAAAAACCACTTGTCTGTGAAAACATGTTTTGGTGGAAAGTTTTTAACAACTCAGTGAACTCCTGTGGAGTTTTAACTTCGTTTATAAACAAGGAGACTGATGCAAGTGCCCAAGCAATGAAACGTGAACCACCAAACCTAAGGGCGTCACCTTCCCGCTACAAATCCTGTGGGTCTACGAGAAAATCACCCATCCCTCGATAAGGCAAACACCCACTTTGTCTCAGGGATGTGACACGGTGCCGGTACACTAATCATGACAAGAAGCAGTAGCAGCGTCGGGCAGGACAATCCTGATTGTCACCAGCAGATTTCCAAGGCTCTGGGCCGGCCAAGCACACACGCGCTCTCTCAAATGCTCTCCTGAATCAAGACCACAAAGTTTTACCGTTTGGAGAGGTGGAAATAGATACGCAAAGAAACACAAATGGCTCCTCGAAGGTCACCTGGTACGGTCCAACCGTCTGACACGCAACCCTGCCCCGCTCCCGCGACCCCGCTGCCTCTCCCAGCTGCCTGAGGGAGTTCTCCGGCGTTCCGCGCCACCTTCCACACCACCCAGGGACGTCACCCTGCAGCCCGGATGGAAAAGGCTTGAGTGTTCCCGTTACGGTTTTTTGAGGGCTATTTATTTAAACGTAGCTGCTTAAGAGGTTAGGGTCTGAAAGATGGGAGACGGTGTCTGCCTTCCTCTTCCCCGCTGACACACTTCACCTCACCTCCTTCTGTGTTTTTATTAGCTGGTATTCACAATACATCAGCGACAGCTATGATGAAACCAGTGGCAGATTTCACTGCAAAGCAGCTGGGTCATTGTCCCGTGGGTCTTGTTGCTTTGCTGCGTGAGATCTTAAAGTGACCATCACTATTTTAGCTTTTCTTTTTTTTTTTTTTTAAAGCAGCAAAAGGGAGGGCATGAGAGTGTTAAAAGGCAAGAGAGATGGAAAGAGATTGGGAGTGGAGGGGAAGATGAGGAGACTGCTTGTGTACCACGTACAGAGCTACTTTGAAAAATTCTGAGGCATCTAAGTATCACAAACATGATCCCTGCTGTGGGCAGCTGTATGTGCAAGTGCTTTGCCCGAGGGTGTCAAATCAAATATCCACTGCTGGTTGGTACAGTACATCACTTCCCCTTGGGGATTCAGAGTGGAAAAAAGAGGAAAAAGAGGAGGGGGGGGGGGAAAGAAAGGTTTAAACACAACGAATGGAGAAAAACTTTAACAATATCCGATATGGCTTATCATATACTGTCATCATATTTATTATGAACAATGTAAGAGAGAGGAGAGGGAAAAGGAAAAGGAGGAAAAAAAGCAGACAGGTTAATGCAAGCCTTGTAAGACTTACCTGGAACCGTCTCATATCTCTTGGGTTTCCTGCTGTTTTCAAGCAATTCTGATTGCACTTGAGAAAAAATTTTAAGAAGAATCTGGAAAGATAAAGAACCACGTCACTTCTATTAACCATAACAAACCATGCGGTGTTATATTCTGTTTTAAAATACACAGCGTAGTGATTTACGTGACGGTGTATCAGTAGACCGAGGACTGTAAGAACTTACCGAAACAGAAATAAATAAAACAAACATAAACAAGCCCTAACAAACAGAAGTTTAAAAAAAAAAATAAAATCAGGTAAAGTACAACCACTGTGACTGCGATCCAGGCTGAGCTGGGCTGCTAGCTGGTGTAAGTCAACGTATCTACTCCGATTTACGCCTGTTTCCTCACTGCGTGTTTGACCACACGATTTTAGTCTCTTTCTTTATCTCTCCCTTGCATACAAGGTCTTTCTTTTGCTGTCCGAAGGGATTTTCCGTGAAACAATATAGAAGGATGATGTTATTGTAAAAACTACAAAACCCGACAGGGCAACTCTGAAGCAGATAAGCCTTGAAACTACTTAGAATGTATTAAAAAACTGAAACAAATAAAGCTCCCAGAAGAAGCTGATGCGATTTCATCGTGACAGTGCTTTCAGTTATTAAGATTTCAGTAACTAAAGCAGAGAAGCAGAACTGCCAAGACTCCAGATTATAATCTTACATAGATTTTGCGAGAGGATAACAAAAACACAACCTGAAGTAATACATGACAGCTCATGCTGTCCAAGCAGATAAACCTATTAACATTGTACAAAGTTCTCATGCCAATTATTTTTGCCCCATCACATACGCCTATCTTTCTGTGTTATTATTCTGTAGAGTTTAGCTTGTCATGTACACAAGTTGAATCTTCAGTATGCTTGATTGGTTTACCCAACACTATGCGCTAGAGCATATAGATTTTACAGTTTGGAAATATTAGGCAGGCATTTCTCTATGAGCTTTTCCACAAAATTTTATGTCAAATCCAGGGAGGAGAGGATCCCTCCCTTTGTTACCTGATTAATCTGATTAAATCTGTGAATTTCAGAGGTAAGGAAACGACACGAAAAATCACAGTTGTTGCATTAAAAGCAAAACAAGCGTGTCTTCAAAATTCAGACATAACAGGCAAGACAATTTTTTTTGGCATCCTCTGTCGCAAGTGAAAACATTTTCTGTGATTCTTTTCATTTCTGTTTGTCAGACAAAATGGGTTCAACTGCAACAATTAAAATTAAAAAAAAAAAAATTAAAAAAAGTCTTTAAGATAGATTTAGGGGGAAAAAGACTCGGAGATAAGAAAAAGTAAATAGTTGAAGGATTGATTTAGAATACAAAGAACAGTTTATTTATTTATTTATTTCTCTTGCAGAGTGCTTTCCTTAAAAAAAAAAAAATCTGCTTTTGCAGTAAGTTAAAGTCCCAGGTGAGCCAGGCCTATTTCCCTTTCTGTTACTATGACAACGATTTTTTACCGCAGTCCCTAAGTCCCTTCAGAACTCACACATTCATGCCTTGAATTAGAACTTTAAAGGAGAAAGATGTATATTTCCTAGGGTTTACCAACAACAACAACCAAAATAGTCCTAACACAAGACAATAAAGCAGAAACCCACTCTCCCTTGTTATTGCTACTTTCTTTGCACCGCTTACATCACGCTATTTCTCTCCCATCTGCCCCAAACGTACAAAGAAATATCGAAGGATCTGATCCATTTATGTGTTGCTTGAACAAACAAAACACTTCGAAAACCTCACGACAATTGAACCCACGAAAAAGACCCAGATAACAGCATCTAGCTGCCACAAAATACATCCTTCCAGTGAGCTTTTTAAATTAAAATCTTCCTTTTTGCCTGAAATCTCTTCACAAACATTTTACAAATATCTGAAACATTTCTTTCCTCTGTGTGTGCATTTGGCAGACTGTTAATTTTTCTCTCCATCGTTCCTGCTCGTTTAGGACTGAACGAGCTCACTGGCTCTTCCTGTGGCACCAATCGGGGTGGAAGTCCAGCGTCCTGCTGTGGTCTCTCTTCACGCTGGCATTCGGGTTCAGCAGGAGAGATGTGTCGGGGCTCGCCTGCCAGAGGGCAACTTCTGGGAACAGAGCCCCGGTCACCTCCTTGTATTCCGAACTAAAAATCCTACAGAACTTCATGCCTCGGGAGCAGCACGGAGTGAATATAGTCTATCGAATAAGTCTCACTGAGTCCTCGTGCTAAAACCTGTGACCTCTTTTCTTTGAGTGATTCGGTAAGCAAGATTTTATCTGTAAGAATGTTTTCAGAAGGAAAAATACTATGCATGCCGGTACACTCAAAGACTCACAGGAGAATTTGAGCCAGAAATCTTACTCACAAACACTCCTTTTTATCCTTCCCTCTTCTTATAGATATATATATATAAAATAATATTTGTAGATATATAAACAGCTCATGTTACTGAGATCTACCTATGGAAGGAAAAACTGCAGAACGGAACCAAACTCCATAATGAAACCAAGGCAAGCAACTTTTACATGAAAATCAATGAGCTGCTGGCTAACTGATTATTCTGGAGAGTAACTGCAAACAAAAATCCACAAGTAGTTGCTACTTTCAAGGAAAAATAGATCAAGTTAATCAGGACCATGTCCAGTTTCCTTTTTAATTTTTTTTTAAATGCTCGCATCCCTATTCATCTGGATGAGAAAAAATGATCAACATGAACTACAGAAGGAAGAAATTCACAGCAAAGAAAGGGGGAAGAGAACTCGCTGTGTCAGCTGAGCTGACTTTGGGAAGAGCTGTACTGCACTTTACACAAACCCCTAAAAGGCAGAGACAGAAAGGTAAAGAATTCTAAATGTACGTTTAACAGCACCAGTGACTGAACTCTGCAACACTGCAACGGCAAAGAACTCAATTTCTTAATTTCTGCTAAATATCTCCCAAAAAAATTAGGGTCCAGATCCCCAGAAAACATAAATCAACAGCATATGTGAAAATGATCTTGGATTTCAATTAGCTCTGTGCTGATTCAACGGGTGTGTTGTCCAGTAACAACACACAGAAACCAAAACTCTCCTCTCCGAGCTCTCTGCCTCCTACGAGACGCGTCGCTCACCGACTGCTCTGCGGTAAACAGCACCCAGCACGCAAACACCCCCTGCTTTAGGGTGTTTCACCCCGGGTATTCAACCAGCAGCAATTCCGGGAGTCCCACTCGAGACCGCTTAAAGGTGCCTGACTTTCTGGAACTGCTGAGCCCCTCAGCTGCAGAAAATTGTGCACCTTTAGGACGTCACAGGACGGGCACCGGTAATTCCTCATCTCACTTTCCAGAGTGCTGGCTGGGGTTTTTAGGACGGAAGCAGTGTGGCGGTATTCCTATATGTCGCCTGTACTAAGACATCTGTAGTTTCTTTGGAGCTCACTGGATATGCTGCCCTAAGACACTTTTCCCTCCTATCACCCCAGATTTAGACGCAGTTTTATTTCCATGCACACACAAGAATTTTTATCTTCCCTCTGGCTCAACCACGTCTCTCTCTTTTTCTCCTGTCAGAGTTTCTCCAGTCAAATTTTAGCTGCAACTGGGCATCTGCATGAAGTATTTGGTAGGTCGTTATATATACATATATATTTTAAGTGGTTGCATCTGGGAAAAGCATTAATATTTATTGCAGCATTAGAATAAAAATGACTTGGGGGGAGCAAAGAGGAGAGAAGGTTTAGCACTAAATGAAGCTGATTTAGGGGTAATAGGAGAATTGCAGAACGGCTTTATTAATTTTTTTTAAATAAGAACCTTTAGCCAGGTTTTGGCCTTAACCTATACATACAGAAAAAAAAAAAAAAAAAAAAAAAGTAAAAACCAACCAGAATTTAAAAGAATTAGCTCGTTTTCATGTTTCTTAGCTGGCCTTTGTTCCTTGCTAGGGACGGCATTAGCTATGAGTTTAGCAGATAACTCCGATCCCAGCCAAGCAGAGAGCAAGGCCCAGTCATCTCATAGATCAACATCTAAGGGCTCTGGGGGAAAACCTAAACAATTCTGAATGACTACCACTAACAATTCTGGCAGGGCTACAGAAAACCTGAGTAACTTTACGCATAGACATAAAATTAATTAAGATATAACTATAGGCTTATCCTTTTTTTTCCTATTGTCTCTGTTACATAGTCAAGCTTTCTATCTACGGACTGATACCGTGGGCAGAGGTCTCCAAAATGCCATTTGAAATGTAAATCCCTTTTTTAGGATTTAGAGGGAGCTGTTTTAACAGTTACTGCTTCTCCTACCGGTAGCTCCCATCATGCCAAGGAGCTCGGTTGATGAATCCTTTCAGTGCCCCTTTTTCACTTCAGTACAAAGACAGCTGTGTGATCTCAACTATCCTTCAGCAATACTATGAGCAATCCGACCTGACTTGGTGGGAAAGCAGACGGGGAGGGCTCATGCAATCCGTAATGCAGTTGTGAGACAGAAGAACAACTTCCCCTGCAGAGGTCTGTCACGGACAGTGGGAAAGGGTGAGGGCAATCCAGGCAGCTCTTGCATCCCTCAAGCTCCTTCCGAAGCCACTGCTGACCCACGCTCCCACCTTGCCTGTGTATGCCTAGGTTATTAGGTTCTGTACCTACCTGAGGCAACTTTAAAATGTGTCTAGAACTAGAAAGCATGTTCCACACCTCTTGTGAATGTTCATCCGCCATCTCGGATGATTAGGAAAAAACTTAATCAAATCCTGTTGGAGTCAGGAAAAAAAAAAAAAAAAAAAATCTTTCTTGTGACGTCAACAGGACTAGACAGAAGCCCTAAAGAGCAGTCCCACATGCAACAGAAGGTGTAGTTTTAGAAAAAAAAAAATCCATTAATTTTTTTTTTTTTTTAAAAAAACCCTGCCACAAGACCTGGGACTGATTAGTCTCGCCACATGGAACCACAGAAATAGATAATGTGCTTCGTGCTTTTATAGCGCCATTCTATGGGACTTAAACTTCAATTAATTCTGCCTCACAAAACCCCTCTGCAGCAGGTGGTGTAACTCACCATTTTACAGGCAAAGATGCCAGGGCTTGGAAACTGGGAGGGAATTGCTCCCCGTCACATCGCAGGTCTGCCGCAGAGCTGGGACTAGGACTCGGATCTCCTGGCTCCTGGTTCTACATCTTAACTAACCTTCCTATCCACCTTTTGTGCTTTCTTAAAATACAGGTACAGAATCAAGAGACACAACATTGTTTAAATCTGGTGAGCAGCCTCAAAAATATTCCATGTAAAGCAAATACTGAGATAATCCTGTCTCACTTGGCTTGCTGGAGAACTTGGATTCATGGCCTCAGTCATTTTTTTGGCATGAGAACATGCCTACCACCAAGTATGATTATGTTTATCAGCAAATCCTATGATGCTACAATCTAATGAAAATATAAAGATACGATGGCATTCTGCTTAAATAATTAAAGCGCTTCCAAAAGGTCATGAAGTGAAGAAAGAAAAAAGCTAGAAGCTGTTGTTAGGAGTATCTTTGCTCCGGTTAAACAACACTAAGATTAAATATACTATGAACTGCAAAACTATCATTACAGCGAGGGCCGGACTCCAACACCATCAAAGCTAGGAAATTCTGAGATCAGGGTCTCCCATCCTCCCCTCGACTCACCCATGTATGTCTTGGCATTGCAGACTCTGAGATAAGTGTGACGAGTAACCCTACCCGATGCCACAACACGACAAAGTAGAAGGTTTTGCTTGAAAACTCTTCCTTTCAAAGGGACTAGGTCAGATCCTGCACACGCATCTGAAGGTCAGGGTTTAAAATCAATTAATTTATTGGATATTATCATCTTGATTTTAATGAATATCACAGTAGAAAACTTCTTTATAATCTGAGTATTTATCTCTGGAGTAATTCCGTTCTATTATGTCAGTGTGTATTATTAGGGAGCCGATGAGAAAATTTCCTCCTCTTTTCCAGCAGTTATAGTCAATGTGGGATCAAGCGCTGCACAAAGGCATTCTAAATGAACATACACCTTATACTGTGTGAGAAATGAGTGAGGCTATTACAATAATCCAGAGTATTTATATGATACTCCACAAACAGCAGCTAATTAATCTTCACAAAACTCCTGTGCATAAAGTGTGAACCCAGTTTAACAAATGTGAAAACCAACATATGTAGGTCAAAATACTTTTCGGAGTTTGTCAGACATTTAGTGCGAGAGAAGGGAGCAGGAGTCGGATGATATGAGGTCCCAAGCCTAGGCCAGGAGAGGAGGAGTTGGCTGTTCATTTGTCACTCGTTTTTTTAAGAGAAAGCCTCCAGTTGCACCAAACCCACACGTGAACATCACGCCTGCTGCCGCCAACAACGTTCTCATTTCCTGACGGGAAAAATGAGAAACGTTTCTCTAGCCTGTCTTAATTCAAAGTAATTTCTTCAGTTATGGGACCACCAATCTGGGCAGACTCCTCTGCAGCCCCACACTTCTGCATGCAGAGGACAACCAGACTAGACAAGAGAATTCCTCAGCCTTGCGCGAGAGAGGAGTGAGGTGTGTGCACCTAAGGGAGATGGAGTAAGAAATCCTCTGAGGTCCCTTCCTCCTAAATTTCTAGGATATTTTTAATTTTTTTTATGCTTTCTGCCACATACAGCCCTTTACATTGCCACTACGTCTTTCTCCTCATCTCACCTCTCTGACTGTCTCTCAGATTCTAGGCACTGATCCTGACCCCTTGCTACAGAAACTTTTTCCCGTGCTCTACATTTCTTTTCCAGCTTTGAAACAGATGCTTGCCACGGCAAAGTCTGCTTCTGCAGAGGTCTAAAGAGTGTGGTTCAGGAGTAACTGCACTGATGTTAGCACAATTGTAACGGCAAAAGTGAGGCTGGCTTCAAGATGTGAGGCTTTTGTGTATTTGTACTTATATTATTAAATCGAGGCGGTTTGGACCAAAATCGACAGGACACAAAGATCCTTTGCACTGAGGAAAGTCTAGATCAGAAGTTTTCTGTTTAGGCCCATCTTCATTATTAAATTAATATTTAATCAATCAATAAGAGCATGCTTGTTCCAAAACACTCACAATGCAAAGCATATGAAGACGTGCAGATCAGATAAGTGTAATAGAGAACAGGTGGAATTAGTGCTTTTATTTTAAAAAAGGAGAAAAGCTCAAAGAGGACTTTAAAATGCCACAAGGCATTGAATCCCTCAAATTGGAAACATCAGATAATTTTAAGTATCAAAACAATTCAGTTTTCCAAACCTAACAGTCCAGTGTCACTTACCAACATACACCGCTGAACATCCTGCTTGCTTTCTCCCACACTTAGTCAATCAGTCCGATTTAGAGTTTAAACTTTAAGTTTCGATGTGGGACCATTATTTAAGGTCTCTTTTCTTTCTCAGACCTGAAACACCACCTGGAAACACCGTGAGAAGGCAGAAAACTCTTACTACTGCCTGATTTGTACGGTCTCTGGCCCCTTGTAAGACTGAGCTCAGAAAAGCTAATGCTAGAGACGGAGGCGAAAATGGAACAAAACCAGGTTGGTAATTCAGCTAAGGTAGGCCAGCAGATGAGACTACCTTCAAAGTCGACCTTAAAATTACGGGATGGCAGTACCCGTCTTAAAACTGCTTCCAACTATGGTTTGTTTTGCCATGCCAAGAGGTCCTGATCACACTTGGGTAAGTAACACGCTATGCAAGATATAAAAGAAGCTGCGGGATGGAATTACTGGTATCCTGTATTTCAGATGGATCGAGAAAGAACGTTGTACCTTGTGTCTGCAGCAACAGTCGGACTTTAACTCCCGTCTGACTCCCAGTCTCATGCCTGAACCACAGAACAATTCCTCCCCAAGTACCCTGTCTCTCTGCAGCCTAGAACATCGCTTTTCTCCCTGCCCTATACCTAGTGGCGTTTTTTTTCTTTTTTTTTCCTGAATTTACAAATTAACAGTAGCTGAATGTAAACCTGCAATACGTCATCCAAACCCGAAGCATGTCAGTAAACTTGATATTTGTACTCTGTACGTTTTCCACCTTCTGCGCCGTTTTCATCTCTAAAGTGGACTCCGTGCCACTTTCTGAGCACGCACACCCACAACTGCAATTCACACTCATTTGGTAAATGCTTATTCCGTCTTGCAAAGTGATCCCATTTTCAAGAAACGAGGGCTGGGGGAGAGTGCACTGCCGGTTATACAGACAATCATTTCTCGGTGCTGAATGTAGTTATTTGACATGGCCACATTTGCTAGGGGAAAAAAAAAAAAAAAAAAAAAAAAAAAAAAAAAAAAAAAATCTCCAAGGAAAACCTCCTTGTTTGTGCACTCTGATGAAAACCTGACACCATTAATGAAAATAATAATTGAACTCTATGGGTTCGAATTGAAAATGAAACACAACACTAACAGCGTGTTTGTAATTGCAATTGTTCTCCAAAAAGTCTTTGGAGGACTCTTTGCAATCTGAGCAGTTTCCCTTTTCCTTTGGGTTTTCCTCCTTCCTCCCACACCAAAACTTTCCAGTAACTTACAAGACAATGGCTAAAAGCTTATTTATACTGTAAGATCCATATTATTCATGCCATTTGGCACAGGACCAAACGCCATAGCATAATCAAAAGTCAATAGGCAGGGAGGTAATAGAGTAGAGGATTGGGCTGACGGGCTGTTGAAAGGGACATTCAGATAATATTCCCTGGTTTATTACAGTATCTATGGGCTCCAACTGTGCTAAGCAGCGAACAGTCACGTTGTGAAATTGTTATTGGAGAAAAGGTACACAAAGGACAGGAGGAAAGAAAGGCTTTGATACACATTTCACTGATGGGGAAGTCAAGGCACCTAGAAATTCAGCGATTACCCCACAGCACAGGTCCGGGTTGCTCTTCCAGCCAAGAACCACACAGCGCTCCTGCAAGTCCGTGTTTGTTCTTTTTAATAGTGACCCCAAAAAAAAAAAAAAAAAAAA
>NW_020799128.1:2156458-2165974 GCF_003259725.1 Athene cunicularia | reverse complement strand
CCTTTTTTTTTTTTTTTTTTCTCCA
Organism: Athene cunicularia; assembly: GCF_003259725.1. Lineage (NCBI taxonomy): Eukaryota > Metazoa > Chordata > Aves > Strigiformes > Strigidae > Athene > Athene cunicularia. Next base: position 2,165,949 of record NW_020799128.1, on the reverse strand, counting down.
TACCCATAGAAACCCACGACTGCTTTATCGTTTGACTCTTCTACCCTCTTGCCCACTGCTCTCAGGAAGGATCTGTCTACTGAGCCATGCTAGGCTGAGCAGTGAGCACCCATTACACCAATAGCCTTTTTGCTGCTGATGGCTCTGCTGGTTTTTACTATTTCTGCCAGATGGCAGAGGCCGGCACATAAAAACTCTCTACCCTGCAGTTAACACAGAACTTGGTCATAACTTTCCAGTGACTCCGAGAGATCGGAAAGTTGCGTTAGAGACAGAACCAAGGTTAGGCACCTATTTTACACCTGCCAGAGCGGATATCGCTCAGCTGAAAGCTCTCACTCAGTTACGAAGGCGAAGAGTATCGCCCGTCCCTGAACTGGGCTGGTGGAGAACAAACACATTCATTTGCTAAAGAGGCAAATTTACATCCCGGCAACCCGGGTCCATACGCATTTTGCCGCGCGCCCCCCCCCCGCCTTTTCTGAGGTCTATTCAGTTGGTAGAGCTGCACCTATTGTACGTCTGGGTCTAGTCACAGATGACCTTGAATCTGAACATTGGTGTAACATTATATTCCTATGACAGATTTATAGATTGGCAGATAGGGGTGCATTCGGTGCATTCCTTCCCTAAGACAGGACAGCATCCAATGTTTGTTAGCATCATTAAACTAAAACTGACTTTTCACCTGCTCCCATACCATATGCAGCTGCAAATTTTTAAATTAAACTATGAAGCCATGCATAAATTTACATATATTACAGACTAGCCTCTCCATTTAACATGCAAATGTACTCCAATGTTTCAGAACACCTTCTGTCGCTAATTAATTTGCTGAATTATAATTAGACTAATCCTGCATAATTAATAAGCACAGATTTTTTTTTAATTTCTAAGCAGCTTGATGAGATCATTCACTTCCTTCTATAAACTGCTAAGTAACTGTTAAAAAAAATCTGGAAAGAACATATGTGAAAAGGTATGTTTGATGTCGCATACAAATTCAAACTAGCGGGCAAGCTTCAAGAAAGTCAAGATTAATATAGGTATATGGTTGAAGCAAAGAGACCGTCAGCACGTTATTTTCCAGGGGCAAGGACCAAGATTTTCTGTGTCTATTTTATTCCTTTCTCTTTTACCCATCGGACCTTCCAAGATCATAGACTGAGACAGAAAAGGATTACAGAACCGTATGTAGTATTAGGAGATGTTATGATATTAACACACCGTTGTATATCAAAACACTCTCCCCGTACATGCTGTGTGTGGATAAGCTCCTTTGATGGTATTTGGAATTGTTTTCGTTTCAGCTGCCAAAACCAACGGAGATCATTCTAGTGAAACAATTAAGTGCTATTAGCACTGGATTCATTCTCTAATGACTAAAATGAAGGGTCTTGCTTTAATGTTGAAGAGCTTGGATTCAGAGAAATAGGCACGGCCAATACGGTTTTTTAAATGTGCGGTTACAGGCCCTAGACTAGGGAGTCTGCTCCTGGTGCACAAAGCCACACTTGTGCATCAAACAGCCAAGTCCTAGGATGTCACCCAGCAATTTAATCATGCAGAGAAAGAAGGAAAGAACATCCAAAGTACCATAGGATATTTTGTAAACAAGAATGCAAACAATAATATAATATTTACAAACATATACATACATTGTCTGTAATCTCATTTGCTAATTACTCTATTTATTTTTTGATGTATAGTTCAGCTCTATTGCCGACATCCTTGTTTAGTCTTCACTCTTCCGCAAAGGCAGCACTCGCCAACATCGCCGCGTGTTTGCTTAAACTGCAAGTAAGCAAATCTGAAACAAGACCTCGTGATTCGTACCAAACAAAGCAAGCAAGAAAAAGAAAAAAAAAAAATAAAAATTCCTATACTAGGAGATTGCTGAACCACTGGAAGCCTTGAAAGCGTGGCTTGTCTGCTACAAACCGTATACATAAACCACTCACAGACACTTCTGCCTGAAGTCTCTGTTGTTTTTTTTATTCATTTGGACGAGTGCCCCTCTTCAGATAAATATATTGTTTAAATTGACTTGGGTTCTGCATATCCATGCATAAATAGAAAATGTAAAAGGGACCCGGCTTGCACGGGACAAGTTCTTGGCACTTTTTCTAGTATTTCCTACTGGACAGTCAATGGCAAATCACTTTCTTTAAGGCAAACAGGAACTTTTTTGCCCAAGGAAGACTGAAAATTATCCTGCTGTGCTTTAACTCATCGTAGGCCTCCTCAGAAAAGATAGGTGCGTGTGAATGGCACGTGTTCAACAAAGTCCTCCCTTTAGGAAACGAAGCGCCATCTCGAAATTAAAAATCGAGAAGAATCACACACCTGGAATCCCAACCGCTCCCGAAGCATAGCAACACCACGAGACCTGTTCACTGTGGCAGGCTACCATGGAACTAAGACTCCAAACACTGACTAGCTCCTCTAACAGTTCTGTCTTACACATTTATAGACAGCCCCAATATACGCTGGTTTTGTAATAGCCACTGAACATCACCAGATGACAAGGGAAGCTAAAGACGAACAAAATGATTAATATAAACAGCAAACACCCTTCTGTCTCATACATCTCCATTTATTATCTTCCTATACCCCAGCGCAGCAGACAGAAAAGATGTGATGAGTTTAAAAATAAAAGAAAAAAAAAAGAAGAGGGGAAAAAAAAAAAAAAAAAAAAAAAAGAGAACTGGGTCTGTATTTTTTCCTCCCCTTGTTTCTGCCTGCACCTTATTTTAAACCATGGATGAATTGGCCCAAAGATATATAGGTCACATGGCTGAGGCAGAAATAGAATCTGTATCTCCAGAGCCACAGTGGTGGGTACACGAGCAAGTCACTGAAATCCTTTAAAGATATTCACGTTTTGTTAGAATATTTTGCAGCCATGGTACATGGCCAAAACTGAATGTCAGCATCCTCATCTGTCAGAAGATTTCTGATGTCCGGGGCTTCCTACAACTTCCTGATTCTTTGCCTGTGGAATTTGTCACAGCTGATATGCTTTTGCACTTCGATATCGTTTCAATTCCTGAGGAAAGGCAGTGTGAATGCACATAAGCATATGTAGAGAGAGGTAATTTTGCTTTAAAGAAAAAAATTCTCAACTCCGAAACCCACCTTCTTCTACATTTTAGCCTATATCCTCAGAAATCAACTAGTTTTCCGGAGGAAAGGAGTTAATATTTTACATATATGCACCATCTTGTATTTACGAGGAATATGAAAACTTCTAGTGTGCAGTAAATAAATACATTTAAAGAGATTCCACCTTTCACTGCGAATATTTCATTCGTCTCTGCTTACTAGCCTCCAAATTTAATTAACCTTTTCAGTACCCTTTGATGTAGCACATAATGTGCCAGAGGCCAAAAAAGCAGCGGCGTTTTGGGGTGTGAACTGTTAATTGGCAATGGGTGAGCCTCCGACGAGATTGCGTTTTCATTGAAAGAAACAGCCCCCAGTTGAGAGGTCCCTGAGGACCTTCCTGGGGGGTGCAGTGAAGGGGCCGGGTGGGGGCAGCGGGCAGAACAAGGGCAAACCTGCTTCCCTTGTCTTTAGCATCTCTGCTGGGGTCGACACTCAAGGGGACTTGACTTGGCCTGTTTTGACTGCTCAGTTATTTCAGGGCAACAGTCTCACGCTAAGAAGGTCCCGTGATTGTGAAGAGACACAGCAAGGTAAGACACGGTTTCCGCGGGCTCAGGACGAAGCCCTTTAGAAAAAAACAGCGTTTAGTCACAGTGCACTGAGGCACATCTCCAGAACCCAACGGGTCCGGACACCAGCATCAATTCCTCCAGGCTCACGATTCAGAATGATGACTGTACATCCACACACACACACACACACACACACACCCCTCCAAGCTCAGAGCACAGGTTTCACACGAGAAAAGCCACCTGGTGCAACTGCACACAGCGTCAAGTCTCAGCGTTCAAAAGCAGCCGGGATTTTTATGAAGTATTTCATGAAAGCCACGCTCCTTTAAAAGTGTCTCAGATTGGGCACCCAGAAATCAAGATGAGGTAAAATTCCAACACTTGGGCAATCAGTTTGCTATGAACTCATGGCTGCGGCAAGTTATTTTGCCTCTGGCAAATACTTTATGCTACAGGAGAAATTGCTTCTCTTCACTCCATCCCTCTCTCCCTCACCTGCGCGCACACACAAATGCACCCCAAGTTGACTGTGCAGTGATGTTAACAGGAGAGGAAAATTGCTTCCTGACCTTTCCCGTGATCAATTTACACCCTGAAGCATGAGATTGGTTTCATTTTCGTGTGTATATGTAATACCTACTCCCACATCGCTTTAGACAACGCAAAATTTGCCGTTCACTTGAAGGGGTGCACGGGTTCAGGTGGGATTTTGCCAGTGCCCTCCTTCCAGACACCGACCCGGTAAGTGAGCTGCTCCTCTAGCGCAGCGATAGGTGCTCGTGTTTGCACGGTGCAGGTCAGAGTTTTGATTTCCCTCTTGATCACTACGGCGTATCTACGTGTATATTCATAAAGTTGTTATAGAGCTTTGGGTTCGCCTACAGAGCCTTACCCTCTGGCTAGAGCAAAACACATTCCTGGGCCTCTTCTGTGAGCGATCCTAAGTTAACACTTTGTAATTTCAGCTCCTGACCTTCCACCTACTGAGGGAAGGAGGTCTGCAAAATGTACCAAAGGCAAAAAGCAAATATCTGGTTACTGGGCCTCTTTACACAGCAGATACAGACCTGGCTTCGGACTACGTGCCCTTGAGGGGAATTGCAGGAGGCTGCAGAACGCGGGTAAGTCTGGGACCAGGTCGTGATTGACCAAAATTTCTATCCCCCCACCCAGCTTTTGACCACACGACTCAAGCCAGGGATTAATAAATACCCCATATTAAAAAAAATAGCTTCCTAGGCCTGACGGGAGCGGTCATTCACGCACTGGGTCGTTTGAGCTTGGTTTTAATCTCATTAAGGTAAGACTTCTGCAATGCTATGCTTTACGACTAGACTAATGAGCTTGTGTGAGGGCTCCAGATGTCTCCAAATGCAGCAACTACAATCTGCATTGTTGTTTCACTTCAAATTCTAATATTCGTCCCCGATTTGTGGAGATCACGGAGACAAATTCAACCTGATGCTTAAGCAGGTATTGCAGAAGCCAGAGATGAGGTTCTTCCAAGAGTCTGGCAGCATTAAAGCTGGACACAAACCCCATACTTAGCGGACTTGGAAAGACTTCTCAGGGAGAAAATCCAATCCACTTTATCTCTTGGAGATGTACAACATATTTTTATGCATACGTATTACGTGTTTCATATACTCCAACTGCAGGCACACACACATCCACTCAGAGCGTAGATTTTACGCCGACAGTTGGCTTATGGATTGGAAAATATTCATGTTTTGATGCTTTAAATAACAAGGTGTCGTTCCAGATGCATCATCACAACGTGGTCTCTACGGAAAAAGGTCTCTTGGCACTTGCCAACTTTAGGACTTCCTACTCATGTCCCTGGTGCCCCGAGAGGCTGACGCGTGCAGTGAATTTTGAATATTTTTTTTCCTTCTCAAGTTCTACCGCAGTCATAATTTCTGGAGAAAAGTTTTAGAGCGCACGCAACATTTGCTGAATGTTTTCTTCATTTATTTAATCCAGATGTTTGCATTTTAAATAATTGAAAAGCTGCTATGGTAAATAGACATCAAGGGAGGCTAATGGGAGTAGCACTGTCATTAGGAAGAACTTTGTATGATGAGACATTAGACTAAGGAGTCAGTCCCTACAGTGTCAGGACAGGTTACAGGAATGAAGGCACGTAGCTTGTTGAGGAACTTCAGGCATCAACGCGAGACCATCCACGACACTTAAAGAGACTTGTGAGCGAGGTTAAACACAAACAGCTCAGAACTTGTAATGAAAAGTAGATTGTGAGCTTTTTCACGATAAAAGCTTTTATTTCATCATACGGTTTGATTTAGTTGCATGCCCAACATTTTAAAATTTCTTTAAAAAGAGGAATAATTTCCATCTCTTCACTTTGTAGACCCATTCACTAAGCTCGTTTAACAGCGAGGGTGGTTTCGGAAGCTCACAGACGAAACGGTGCAGTTGCTGCGTAACTTCGTTACGAAGCAGGGTGGTTTTGATTTTAGATTTTGAGACTGACGGTGCAGTTTTCAGGCTGAGGGGACCTGGGCTCTACTCAGAGCACTGTGACTCAGCTGCCCTGATTTTTGTCTCCGTTGTCCCGTTTTAATGTGAACCTCCCAAAACTCAGCCTTAACCTCACCGAAGTCAAGTCAGCTTAAACGGCAGTCAAGATTATATGCAGGTTTGCAGTATCTTTGTTAAATTGATTTTAAAAAATCGCTTCACTTACACCGCTGTAACTGAGGGCGGTGACCAGCCTCGTGATCACTGAATTTTCTAGGATTTCTTAGTTATTTTCCCTGATTTTTTTTTTTAAACACTTGCAGCCATATCTCACCCATGTAAACTGACACAGAAGTGGTTACAACTACAATGACCTAAACCAGGTGAAGACTTGCTCCACGGAAGTCAGCTACTCTATATTTCCTACCCCCTCCATCACACAACTGTTTCCCCCCGCCCCCCACGAATATGCAAACAGGTCTTAATGGCTCCACATCATGATGTAATCCCTTGGAAAGGCTCCTCTGGAGCTGTTAAGAAGTATCTACCGAAATATCTCTGCAACAGCTATTTTACTGGAGTTACGGTCCACTGGGCCCAAAATCCATCTTTTATAAGAAGCCAACAGAAGAAAGTGCTCCATAAAAGACCAGAAGATTTCCAAAGACATTCTCCTCTACCAAGAAAATTAACTGTGTAAAGTTTCTTCACGCATCAACATATAATTACGTCTCTGATGAATGCTGTGAAGTTGAATGGCATCTGATAAACTGTTCCGACTCCCATTTCCACTGTGACTGCCAGCGTATGCTTCTTAAAGGGCCCGTCGGTGAAACTGCATCACTCCTTCAGTAAGACAGTTCCGTTTGCTTTGTGAATTCTTACAGACAAAAATTTAACGCAGAAATTTAGGGTCAAGTGTCTTTAGACAGTTTACAGACTAATTTCAGCAAAATGTGTTTTCCTGGGGACCCAGACGAAAAACGTTGCTTCTCTTCCTGCAAAATCAGCCTTTACTACAAGAGATCAGCTAGAAGACTTGCACATCTTAATATACATGCTAAAAAGATGTGCCACAGCTTTGAAGCTCTTGGGGTTTAAATCTACTAATCACACTCATAAGGAATCATCAAACCAATGCATGTCAAGGCAGAAACTCTGATCTCTGCCAGGACACTTAGAGATTTTTAGATTATTCAGTTGCTCTACTAATAGATATCTCCTTTCTCTATTCCTCTTTCCCTCTCCACCTTCCAAAAAAAAAAAAAATTAGTCAACAGTTTCAGTCTAAATTCTGTTTTTGCAATAATTCGGTGAATGCCAATGCAATTTTTTTGTCGCTTAATTAGACTACCAATTTGGAGGACAGCTTAGAAAAACATTAACTATAATTCTCGAAGTGAGGCATTAAAAAACATTTAATCTGTCCTACGCAATTACTTGGTACTTATCTATTAGCAAGTAAAATATTAGGGGGGAGAGTGTCTTTTACACACAACAGAGTTTCTTTCTAATAATAATAATAAAAAAATAATAACCTGCTCTTTTTTTAACTTGTTGAGTAAGCTCATATTCCTGAGCACCTGAGCAAAAAATAATAGTGCAGCTATTATGTTTGGCAATGTTTTGACTTCAGCTTAGAAAATGACAAAGCTGTGAAAAAAAGTGAAATTGTTTTTCTAAAGGGCTTTTCCTCTACCATTCACTGCCACGGTTTGGTTTGGCTCGCCGTGCCTACCACTGGAAGAGCCTCGACTGGCAAGCTGAGCTGGCCAACAGCCGACACTCGCGAACATCTTTCCGTTTTAACGATAGAAATGATTTTTACTGAGAGATTACCCAAAAACTTTTACAGAGGGATCAGGGCCTCACTGTCCCAGCAGTTATAAAAGAGCAGGAGGCGGAACAGTCCCTTGCCTGAGTCTCTAAGGATTGAACGAGGGGAAATTGGTTCCAATAGATGCAACAGAAGTTTTTGTTTTACAGATAAATGTTCCCATCTCAAAGCATTTGCAGCTCAGTCATTACAGCCTTCAGGTGAAATCAGAAGCTGACTATAAGTTGTTATGGAAAAACTCTCCTGGTTGCTTAGAACCTAGCCTCTCCCCATGTGCATTTTATTCCTTTTTTTTTTGGGGGGGTGGGAGGGTGATTTTCATTGTCTTACAGCATCCTGTAAGGAACCCCCTGTTTGGTCTAAACTTTTGGGCTCAACATTGCAAACTCTGTCGCAGCCTTAATGTGACTCTACCCATTTAATTAGCATCCCCAGTGGTAGTTAATATTGGTTTTGTAATAACTGTTTACAAGAAGAAATCCAACTCTGACAAACGCCATCACTCCAGCTTAATTTCAAGCAGTCCTACTTAGAAGTTAGCAGGAATTTTTTGATGATTAAAGACTTAATATTCTACTGTAGCAAGGGTTGTGTGAGTTCTGGTATCTGAGAGCTCCAGTGCACACACCCTGCAAACATAAGGATCACCCCAAACTTTGTTCTGCGTTATGTTATCCCCTTCTAATCAAAGGAAAATAACAGATCTGACCATAAAACAGTTAGCGCTCACAAGAAAACAGAATGGCGTTTACGATTCAGAGATTTTTGGTTAATAGGAATTTGATAATGCTGGAGATCAAGGATTTGCAAACGTTTTAAAAATCATCTCAGCGCAGTCCAACGCTACGCACCCTCCCCGGACTAATGTGGTGCAGCAATCCTCAGCTCTTCCTCGGGGACAGGCATAACAGAACATAACAACATCCTGTTATTATCCTTTCACGTGCATTCTTCTGCTCAAACAGATACTACCACTCGTACGCAGCAAGCCTTGCCCTCTTTGGCCTAGTTCAACTTCTCAACTGACAGAAAATGACGGTGCAACAGGGGAGGACTGAGACGAAACTCAGGCTGAAGGTACTTGAAAAGGGACAAGTCATTCAGTGGAGACTGAGGACTGCTAGCTGAAGGGTGAAGTGGTGAGATGCTCCGGTCTGCAGAATACTTTTGATTACATAACACCAATTCACGCCCGTCAGAGCGTATTCTTTTCAGGTCGTATGTCAGAAGACTAAAACTATCTGCATATGGGAGTGAGAAAGCTGCGATTGCCCATACAAGCACTGAGCCACCCTCCGCTTGTAGCTGTTTATCATGAGCTCAAACTCCCCGTTAATTTACAGTTCAAGCTCAACAGCTGAGAAAGTTGGGTTTCCAGGAGAGCTCAGCGCATCCGAATTCTCAAAACTAAGTAACTCTACGGATTTCTTCCACAAGGTACTCCCACTGCCATTAACACACACAAAAAAACAAGAAAAAAAAAAAAAAAAAAA
>NW_020799128.1:2152399-2156408 GCF_003259725.1 Athene cunicularia | reverse complement strand
TTTTTTTTTTTTTTTTTTTTTTCAAGCGCTGATCACCACCCTCTTCGGTATCTTCAATTTAAGATCCCACATTTCCAGACACTTTCACCCTGTATTTTTGCGGCAGTTAGCTGAGTAGTTCATTTTATGACTCAAAGACACTGAATTTTTTCCGTGTGTGCCTGCATGTGTGTCTATGCAGAGAGGCTTACAGGGGTAAGAGGCATAAATCACTTCAAATTGCTACTGTAATAAATGTGGACAAAAGAATAAAATTTGTCACCAACCTAATATTACCATCAATGTTTTGTCTAGCTACATTCCTTCCAATTTAAAAACAGTTCAATACCCCTTTTACCTTCAAGTAGCAGCACTTAATAAACAGTGATGGATGCTTTTTATTCCCTTTCCCCCCTTCCTCCTATTCCAGGCTTCCCTATGTCTTTTACAAGGGGATTGTTTAGCTTGGGGGAAATGTAGATCCTCCATCTTTCTTGCATTGACATGCATCCCTCAAGGAATGACGACCATATTTAATTCATAACCCCCGTTGGCTACACAAACATACAACTTCCCATCAATTAGGCAACACAGAGATGCTGTTAAAAATCAATGAGCTTATTATTAAATATATTTTCTTTTCATGTAACAATAATAGTTATTGCTGCTCCATTGTTATAGCTGTAATATCAGGTGGTTAAGCAGCTCTAAAAAAAAAAAAAAAAAAGGGGGGGCTGATTGCTTTTTGATCAGCCGGTGTAATATCAGAGAGTATCAGAACAACACTGTCCTTGCTGCACTGCTTGACACAGATGCTGAAGGATAAAGGTGATAAAAAGTGACCAAACGGATGCTTCTTGAATAAAATCATCTAGTATGAGTGGAACACAGCACTTACTGAATATTCACCCGATTTTCACACACAGATACTCGTAGAAGTACAAGGCACTCAGCATCCATCACACACCAGCCCCATCAAAACACAGATCGGCTCACATTTGTGTTTTCACTGTGGTGTGTTTATTAGAAATTATTTGGATATTTTGACACATGCCGCTACTGAGGGAGCTCCCTGCCTACAACAGAGATGTAAAGTCTCTGCCAGCTCATGCAAAGGTTAAAAAAAAAAAAAAATTCCACACACACACACACAAAAACCCACAGTGCACAGATTTTGGCAAGTACATCATATGCTGTCTGGCCACAGCTGATCTGAAGCGAGTCCCCTGTAATTATGGGAGAAGGTGGAACAGGTTTCCTGCTAATTGGAAAATTCTGCAAATGGCACCACTGAAGTAAATTGACAGTCGTTAGAATATTAGCAAAATGAGGTTTTTTTTTTCCTTTTTTTTTTTTTTTTTTTAAATAGTGCCTGAATCTACCAACAAATTGAAAATAAAAGCTGAACTTAATAATAACAGCTGTTATTTGACCTGGATGCGAATATATTTGTGCACATATGCACACATACACACAGACACATATACCCACACACGTATATAAATGCATTAGGTGCATAAACACGTCCCTACAGATATTATTCCTGTCACTCTTCTCACATTATACAAATACACAGGATGTTTGCTAACTTTTTAGAAAACATTTTTTTCCCCCCCCAAATATTTAGACACAGCAGAGGAGAAAAGCTGCATTTAAGAACGCCATCAAGAGGCATGTTCTAATGGAACTGCACTCACTTTGTGCTTCAAACAAATCTTGCAAAATACGCGTTTACATCCTTAAATCTTTAAGTGATTTGTTCCTAGGGGAAGCTGGATTTCTATTGTAAATTTGTTCTTGATTGACTGCTGTTGAGAATTCTAGTCGCAACTTCTCTTTTTATGTTTTAATTTAAACTGTACAGGAAGCACAAAGTGGGATTTGGCTACAACTTTGGCCATCCATCAACACTTCAATATTTGTATTTGGTATTTTGCAGCTACTAGGAGCAAGTGAAAAGCAGACGTGAGGGGAAAAACAAGACAGTCTAATTAGAGACACTCCTACAAAAACCATCAAATCCACCTCCCTAACTTCATTTTTTTTTTTTTTTTTTTTTTTTTCTTCCTCCTGCAATCCCCTGTTTAGTTTCAAAATAATCTCTGAGGGCCTGATCCTACCACATGGACTTTGTTGGGAGCTCTAACTCTCGGAACGGTAACGACTTGTTTTGACACAGAATGGTCTCTCCGGTCACTCAGGCCTCTCATTTGCTATCAGCTTCACTAGTACAAAAAGATGCTCAGTTGGCTGTTGGGGGGGGAGAACATTGCTTGATTTGGATTTTTTTTGGTTTTGCTTTTAAGCAAGCATAGATATTTACTCCCCTTCTCAAACAGAAGTCCAAAAGATGCTAATGTAATTTAGCCAAAGATTCCTAAAAGAAATTCCTCCAAAATCCTGTAAAATGTCTTAAAAAAAATAGGATGCTACCGGTAGATTAGCAATATTTTTTAAACAATCATATGGAATTATCGAACAAATATAAAACCGCCTACGAAATCCTATAGACAGTCCAATAAAACTTCAAGTTATCGTTTCAATAAGACCCTTCCTCGTAACAGCTACCACAGAAATTTTTATTACGTCTAAACCAACGCAGACTACGCACGTTCGCTATGAATCTGAGATTACTTTATTCCTCCCAGTGATACCATAAACCTAATAAAAACTCTAGCCTGGATGATTATATCACACTAAGAAACAAAATAACTACACAGCGTTCTCCATGCCCAATGCACTCTAACCTTGCATTGATTGCGAGCGCAACGTTTCCGGACTTAAGAGATTTCTCTTTAATGTAGCGCTTGTTCCTCTTACTTACACATTTATAACGTTATAGTTCCCTCTGCGTAATTTTTATCGTAACTTCGGTGTCTCTTTTATTGTACTTCGCTAGTTGGGGGGAGGAATATTCTTACGCCTGTATCTTATGCAATAATAGAAATATTTATACCTAACACACAATTTTACTTTAAAGAATAAAGAGCACAAACAGAACTTTAACAAAGAAAGAGGGTTTATTAGGCTGGATTCCTAGTTAATTTAAATAAGCATGTGTTTGTGGGCATGGGAGAACCTCAGCTGTACCTCCAGCATCAGACAGGATGGCTTTATAGACCAATTTCAACAGAATAATATTAAGTTATATCCTGTTAAAATTCTACAGGACTTTTGTAGCGTGATTTTTTTTTTTTTTTACTGTGTATTTTCAGTTGATCTGACTAGCAGACCGCCTACTGTTTGCATTTCAAGTATCCCCGTTTATTTTCACATATTTATTTAAACAAATCAGGGGAGTCAAAATAATGCCAGATCTAGTCTCTTCATAGCGGTCCCTAGATGACAAGAATACACAGCAATTCCCAGTCCTCATGCTATTTTGGCCACTTCAGCATCTAATATCCTGCTCCAAAGCCAATTCAAATCAATGGACTGATTCTCATCACCTGCTATGGATTTTGGATCAAGCTTTTTGGTGCCAAAATTCAGATAAATATTTTCTACGGGAACAGATCTGTGTGCTCACGGAGGTAGCTTGAAAACCCACATAGAGCAGCGTGCAAAATGGAAGCAGATAGGATGACTTTTGGAAAAAAAAAATACTAAAAAAGGACATGAATAAAACGGTATTATGGCTTGGTATGTTATTCCTTTTTCTCCTGCTGTAGATGTTGGCTGTACTGTCCCAGTTTTCAGCCCCCTCAGAAGGAATTCTCCCTTGGTTCAAGAGATACAAAGCTCTTCAAGACATCTGCTGTCAGTCGTAAGAGTAGGTGGGATTTGACAGCTTTTATAGGAGTAACTAGACTCCACTACACACAAACCACATTTTTTCCCCTCTCACCTTTCCAGTTTTTTTTTTTTTTCAAGTTTTTGCTTCATTTTCCATTTTTGGTGTGCTCCATTTCCTAGTTTTCATTCATCCTGACAACTCTGCTTCACGAAAACAAAAGAAGGGAGGAGGGGGAGAAAGGAAAGGGAGGAGGAGAAATCCTACCCAAAATTAAAAAAAAAAAAAAAAAAAATT
>NW_020799128.1:2149169-2152349 GCF_003259725.1 Athene cunicularia | reverse complement strand
AAAAAAAAAAAAAAAAAAAAAGTCCAACACAGACAGTTTGTGCCAAATACTGTTAAGGGTGGTTGGGGAAAGGGGGAGGCGGAAGCGGGGGGGGGAAATCAAGTCACTTTCAATCAAGTGTCACACCTTTAAATAGTGGTTAAATCTTTGCATTATGCAGCTCATCCCTTTTACAACATGGGGTTCCCGTAGAGAATTCCCTGTTTACACTGGGAATTCCTCCAGGAGAGCATCAATAAAGCTGAACAGATGTCAGGGTGGAATGCCAGCGGCAGTGGCTGTTGTCAGGGGTGGTGGGGAGAGAGTCGGGAAACAATAAGAGGCGGCATCTGCTGCACAAAGCCCTTGCGTGTGGGTCAGGTTTTGCCAGTGTGTTGAGATTCCACCCTCTCCTTTGTCTGGGCACATTGCCTCTCTTGTTCCTGGATGACAGGGGTTGACACATGTCACCCAACCCTATCAGAAAGGCTATTTGTTTGGCTCTTGCATATGCACCAGTGTTTTTGACCTCCTCTGCTTGGAATATATTGAACAACCCTGGAAGGGGGAGGCGGGGGGAACCTGGAGGGGGAAAAAAAAAAAAAACACCACAAAAACCAAACAAAACAAAACAACAAAAAACCTGTAAAAACCCAAAACATCACCACAACAAAAAAAAAAAAAACAACCTCACAGGCCCTGACACATATTTCCATTATGCACTTTGTGTCCTAAGTAAGGATGGAGATAGTCATGCTTTTAATTAAAAGCATGACTGATGAAACTTTACTACCAGGAAAAGCCAGGATTTGAAATGCTCCTTCAAGATCAAGTCCACACAAATACTTGAAAAAAAAAAAAAAAAAAGAAAGTTATCAGCCTATCAAGGAAAAAAAAAATAATCAAGCTAAGCTTCAGGAATAAATGACAATATTCAGCCGAAGGAGGTGAGCTCCAGTTTTTGTCACCTTAACCAGAGGCTTGAGATAACACAGACTTTTGAAACTCCACACCAAAGCTGATACAGGATTTGAACCTCGGCACGACTTTGTCCTCGGATCTTCTGATGGCTCGCACGATAAAAAAAAAAAAAATCAGAGAATCAAACAATTGTGTAAATGCAAAAGTATTAGGTGAGTAAGGAGAGCTCTTCCTGGTGCTAAACAAGAAAAAGGGAGGTGGCTGTATGGCAGACAAGCAGTTTGCATACTGGGGTCCCTTCCCCCCAAACTGGTTAATTGTTTCTATTTCTGGAGATCCATGATGGAATTCTGACAAATCTATGTGCTTCCTCTTCAGAAATAATAACAAGAAAATAAGGACGATTTGGTTAACCGTTCCTCTTGATGAATAACTTGCTATTGTAGCATCCTTCCTCTCACTTAACATTTAAAACGCCTATTTTAAAATAATCGCTACTAAAAAACAAAACCCGCCCCAAACAATGCTTACTGTTTTGATTGCCTTTAAACCCGCAATTTTCCTCAAAACAATAAACCATAATTCATAATTAAAAATTGAGTAGTTCTCAGAAGTGCAGTAAGTCTTCGCGGAAAAGTAACCCCTAAGTAGTAATACTTGGTTTTAATTTTAAATTGTCAGGTTAGGAGCTGCAAACAAAGGCAGAAGGCCAGCTTCTAGCTGCCAGAATTCCCTCCGGCACCGCTCCGAAGATCTGCCACTGACGGTCCAAACGGGAACGCTGCAGGAGTGGAACTGGTCGCAATCAGGTGCGTGGCAGTAGCGAACGTCGGAGAGTCGAGGTGTTTAGCCAAAAAAATGGTTCGAGCTGAAATTTTCACATCTTTTGTCTCCTACTACTATCCTACCCGTGAAAGGGCGATTTTTCAGAGAACAGAATCTCGAGTTACAGGGAAGGAAAGCCTGATCTTTCATCCGAAGGGATTTAGAGATACGTTCCAGGCTGGCACTCTGCAACCGTGCAGAGTCAAACCCTTTGAACTTTCCTTCTCGCCAAATTTCTTCGTTATTTTCAGAAGTTCAAAAAAAGAAACGCACGCACGCGGAGTTTAGAATTTCTCTCTGATGAAATGAAAAAAAAAAAAAAAAAAAAAGGAAATCCCACTTTTCTATCTTTATATGCTTCAGATTCAGTGTTTGGGGTGGGGTGGTTTTTTTTTTTCCCATTTGACAATTAGAAATTATTTTTGGCTGCTCTGTAGCTAGCAAAGGTTAATTGGTCTTGCTGCTGTAAAATACTGAATTCTGATCACTTGATTAATGAGGTGTCAGAAGCCACAAGTAACCACCACTTTTTTGAAAGAAAAGCACTGAAATAAAACGTACTTTTAAGGATTTTGTGTTTCTTCCACTTCTCTTCCCACCATAGAAAAAGCAGCTGCTTCAAAGGCAGTTTTAGTTTTCAGCGTGGTCAGAAAAAAAAAAAAACAGAATTAAATAATAAAAAAATTAAATCACTACTCCAAATCAATTAAGCTTAGAGAGAGAAGCCACAAATATTTTTTGTGGGGTGTAAACCCTTTAATCTCCGAGGCCGTGAAATGAGAAATTCTTGGGGCCGGGGCTCTGGCTGGCCCGAGAGGGGAAAGCAATGCAGTCTTACAGGAGCTGGGAGTTGGCCCAGCCGAGCGTGCAGCGCACTCTTCCTAAATTCCCTACCTGCTTCCTTCACTTCTATTCCTATCATCAACAACAGCACAGAATACATATATTTGGATGAATCCTCAGCTAAAAATCCTTCTCTGGGGAATTTAAATAGACTCCGTGCAATTTTCAGGAACATAAGTTTCATGTATATTTGTCTTATGTCTGCAATGAGGAGAAAAAAAAAAAAAAAAAAAAAAGGAAAATAAATGTGGTAAATAGTATTATGCTCCCATTTGACTCCACTCAGGAGCAAACTGATCTTTCTCTATTTGTGGTATAGATGCACTTTGTCACAATAAACCACTGTATATTATGTTTATATATGTCCTTCAGGCATGTCACAACAGTTTGGCATTCTGAGTTGCTCTACCACTGTGTACATTAAATAGTCATGTAGTTACATTAAACAGTGGGGAGTTCACACTTCACAACCACTCAGTGTTTTAAAACAGATGTGGGCTGTCTGCTGTCAGACTGTAATAGAAAGACTTAGGAGGATCTTGGTGGGAATTTAACCTCCAGATGATTGAACGCTCCCCAGTCTCTTTCCACTAGACACACACACTCCCCCCC
>NW_020799128.1:2145473-2149119 GCF_003259725.1 Athene cunicularia | reverse complement strand
AAAAAAAAAAAAAAAAAAAAAAAAAAAGCAGCATCTTTCAACAGCTTCATTTCCCTAATTTATACTTGTGAAACTGATGTAAAGAGACAATGATGGTTATACTGAAAAAAAAAAATTTATGCTACCATCCTCCTTTTCAGAAGTCCTATAGTCAGCTGGGAATAAACCATATGGTTCTATCATAATTTAGCATGTAGAATCCTATGGATATTTACTCAGTAGAATTCCAAGAGGGAAGCAGTATTTTTTTCCAGCTACTCTAGTGAATTAAATCACATAGATCTAAAATTAAAAGATAAGTCTATGGAAGCATCAAAAGACTTGTGGCAAGTATCTCCTTCCCCAGAAAAGTCACCAAACTGATGTTAAGCATTCCACCAAAGGACGTTCCAGATTCGCAATCTCAGTTCAGAGCACGCTCAGTGCAGACGTAACTCTCTGGTAACCGCGTTGTTCCAATCTAGCTGCATAGTAACAGGCTCGAAGATTAGTATTTCACATTGAAATCAGAACATATGCACATCCTGTGTATTTGTTTTCTTCTCAATCTTGGCTATGTGCAAACATTTGCAACGTAAGATGATTGATACGCAGTATGATGCCCTTTTGTAATTACAGTAATTAAACATTTGGCCAAACTGCTGAAATCAGGGGTGTATGACGAAACTGGAGTTTGGGGGGGAAGAACAAAATGCCACTCCGGCGCTGCAGGCACACTCGTTTCCAGAGATCTGCTTGAAGCACTGCTTGAACAGGAGTAGTTGTTCTGCACAGAGCTTCAACTTCAGCAGAGGTTCCCTGGAACCGGAATCGCAACCTGCACGTCACAAACCAAAACTGGACGAGTGTGCAAGGATCACACACAGATCACGCAAGAAGCAATTATTCAAATTCACTGTGAGCACCGTGCCCAGTTAAAACACATACGACCCGTGATTGCTTCATCGTGCACGTGGCTCCCTTTGCGTTTTTGCTAGACTAAGACCCCTCTTCGTAAGAACAGCTCCGTTTACTTGTTGCTTCGCTCCGGTGTGGTTTTGTCCTCCCTAAAAACAGGCTCCAGGAGCTGCAAACCTTGATGAACTTGTGCCGTGGATTTAAGGGAACAAAACATGCTAGAAAAGAAAACACAACAATCTAAACTGGATCTGAACCAAGGAGTAGCTCAGACTGTAATATCACATCCCAACGCCCATGACTGTGAATCTGGGTACGAATCCAAACCCTGTGGCTCAGACACATCCTTACTCCCAGCTGCAGTTTTCACATAGTTTCAACACAAAAACAGCAACATTAGCCACCCACGCAGGTCAGGAAGTCCTCTCAACCTTATTAGCAAATCTGGTCCTATTTTTGAGTCTGGAAACGTACCATCTTCCCTCTCCAGTCATCACCCTATCAACCTCCCCAACTTATGCAAACTTTAAAATTTCGAGATTGTTGCGTGTAACTTAAGGCGGAGGTTGTGAGTTTTGACCTTCCTCCATTGTTAATAAAATACAACTCCCAAGAACCTTAACTGGAGATGAATCGCACCGGGTTACAAACGCTTATCCTGCAGGCAGCAACCTCGCCGATATATTTAATCGGTGAACTGGGATATCCCCAGAAACAAGGTACCCACCAAACCAATGAATGAGTTCGGTGGGAATCACATCACGTACTGTCCTTCAACAAGAGACAGCTCAGATCGACAACCGCCCAAAACTAAACCAGCCCATTTGAAGCATGTGTGCAAGGATCTGCCATTTTAAAACTAATTTTGTCGCAGTCATCTTGGACGACAGAGCAAGGATCTCAGCTGTGGAAGCCTTTCTGATTCCGGACAATGCTATAACCTTTCAGTCGCTGATCTAGATCCCATTCAGCATTAACAGATCATCCTAAATTAAAAGACTACTTCATGCAAACCACCGCTTCTTTGTCAGCTAAGGATTTTTTAATCATAAAACGGGTGATTAAAAAAAGGTGTCTGACCCATCTGCAGCAAGTCTATGAAAAAAAATGAACCAGGAATTATTCCCCAGCATTTTGGTACAACTAGACGTACAGGAATTGAAAGATCACTTTGCAGTTAAAAGGTGTTTTATGCAACAACAAACATCATTAACGCACATCTCTTCCCTTGAAGGAACCCAAATTGTTTTTAAACTTCGACGATTTGAACTTTAAATCAACCCTCCTCATAAAAGGGCACCAAACTAATTAATTTGCATGGAAAAAAAAAAGAAAAACCTCTATTATCTTTTTCAGCGACAACATCTAAACTGAATTTTCAGGTCTTCGGCTTTAAGGACCAGTAAAAGGATCTGGACAGAGAGCCAGTGACAGACAGGAGGAGTGGGGACAGACAAAACCCCAAACCATTAATTCTCATGCTCGCACTACGTAAATTCCAACGCAATCCATCCACACAAGTACAAACCATTTAAGCCTCCAAGAGCACAAGGTGCTGCACGGACCTTGCCCCTAATTCCATCACTGGCCACAGCCACAGGGCAGTAGCCACACTCCCGCTGCTCCCAGGTCTGTGCTGAGCTTAGCCCCAGGCTGTCATTGCCTTCCTACTCCCCAGAGCTTCTCACGGGCAGCAAACGGCGAGAGAGCCATGGCCAGCACCAAGGAGCAAGAAACGGCCCAACCGCGGTCTCGCACCAGTGCTTCCTCTCACCTTCCTCCATCACCACAGCCCCGCTCCCGCAGCTTCCTCAAGCGCTTGCCCACCCTCTGAGGTTACCCCTTGGCACACCGCAGCGGGAATCAGAAGAGAGGTTTGGGTTTTTTTTCCCAAGCCTATCCTATTTTCAAAGCCTATTTCCATTTTGGTTTTATTTTACAGTTTTTTTTTTTTTTAAATAAATAAAAACAAATAAAATAAACAAAATAAATTTTTATTGTTTTGTGGGTTTTTTTTTAATTTTAAATAAATTTATGCTTCTCTTTATTGTCAATCCCCTTTCTCTGACCCGCACTCACGTGCTCTATACAGGGTGTGGACACAAACAGCCACTCAACGGCAGTTTTCTCTCTGCCCAGCGTTAACGTTGGTATTCATCGGGCGATTTTTTTGGTGGAGGTGGGAAGGGTTTGGTGCTCTCCTGAGGACTTATTTTTGCCCTCACATTACCACCACGTGACAGCTCTTGCCTGCTTGATTGCTGTCCTCCACCCTAGAGCTGGCTGCTTTTCAACAGGCTTGTGTCCCTCCTGCAAACACTTCGGGGAAGACATGTGCCAAATACTATAAGCTAGAAATTATTATTAGACGTGGTTATATATTACTAACAACGGGAATGTGTCTTTGGATGCAGTCTGTTGAAGTATTTGATAAACAGCCACTAAATATCAACCCTCTCCGCCTCTGCAAGGTAAACAAGAACACTTCCCTCCAGATCCTGTTGTGGTTGGTAGCAGAAGGTAAAATTGAGGCTCTGATATTCTTCTCCATTTTGTTGGTTACCTTACAGAAAACCAGGTCTCTCAAGTTCTGCTCTCTGACTCTCACCACCGCTGTAGTAAGGAAAAGGTCCTGTGAAGCAGCAAGAGCTCAAAGCTCCTTCAGCAGCTCCTCGACTCCCGAAGTCAAGGTCACTGTTCGCTGCTTCACTGAGCAAGTGGGAAAGGGCGGGGGGGGGGGGAACCAGCA
>NW_020799128.1:2100506-2145423 GCF_003259725.1 Athene cunicularia | reverse complement strand
TTTTTTTTTTTTTTTTTTTTTTTTTTTTTTTTTTTTTTTTTTTTTTTTTTTTTAAATGATGTTTCTATACTGCAATATCATCTCACCAACCCCAGTCTCAGGGGTTGACTGGGTTTAAGCATTTCTTTGACCGGGTTTAAGCATTTACTTTGCATCTTCTGATGTCTCTGCATTGCATTTACACAGGGTTTGTCACTCATAATCCTCTAAACCTGCTTTATACTGCGTTACTTTTGTATCATCCAGAGTTTTAATCCAGGATGTAGGACCACACCTTCAATCCTCAGGTCTGGGTTACTGATAAAGTCTAGTTGGCCATAATGTCCATTCTGACTCCTGGGACAGGACCATTCTGGACATCCAAAGACTCTGAACACAAGTTAGTGGGAGGATATCCTGATTCCCATGCTATTAATGCAGAAAATAATGTATAGAAAGGCACTGACCAAGATAGTCCCATTGAAGTGCTGTAACAAGAATCTCTCCATTTTTCGGTCTCACTTCTAACTTCACACAAGCCAGCAAAATCAATCCCTTCGATGACAACGTCCCCAGATATTTGGAAAGCTCAGATCAAAACCTCAATCTCTTTCTGTCTGTATTTTTCTAAAACTAAAGGAAATAAATTATGTCTAATAACTGTATAAACACCCCCCCAGCTCTAGTAAGGAGGTTGCGAAAGAGGGTGGGGGGAGAGCAAAGTAGAGAAGCTTGAAAGTTCACATGCGAGAGAAGCAATAAGAGGCTAGCTTCGGATTTGGAAGTCCTGTGCCAAACGCACGACAAAGAACCCACAGATGCGTGCATTACAGAAAGCTGAAATCCAGAGCACCGTAAGCCAGATGTCTGGGCGTGCAGTAAGTGGTAAGGAACTAACGTTACCCACAGTTATGGCTAACCATCTGCAGTTATAGGTATGTCAAGATGCTTACTGTTAAAGTATCAACAGGTTGTAATTCCCAGCCTGTGAGAGAAGACGCCACGAGCAAACCTCTGACCTGTCAGAAATTCCCCGTTCCTACCTCTGGTGCAATCCTCTCCGCTTCCAGCGAGGACAAGGCAGCAAAGTTTCATCACACCCCTTTGCTAGAGAAGCAATTCTTGTTTGTCTACATGTAAACAGCCCACGGATAAAATGCAATAGGTTGATCATCAAAAATATCCAGCACACTGCTTGCTTTTTGCAGTATTTGCATAAAGGTTTCCTAAGCCCTGTGTGGCAGGGAGGCATTCCCAGCCCTGCCGTGCAGGCTGACAGCCTCCAAGACGCACGATGCCAGCAGAGCTCCCAAGATAGCTGGCTGCTTATTGAGGACTCCTGACTCCGAGATGCATGTTGTACCTTTTTTAAGAAGGGAGGCAAGATTTACACCACTGAAACTCCTCCCAGCGACAATGGGACACCTGTGTAAGGCAACAAATCCTGGAGAAGGGCAAGTCAAAGGATTTGGTGAAAGGGCTGTGAAAGCCCCGTGTTTGTGAAACCAAGTCTCCATCCTCAGTAGGGTGAAAGATAGAGTTGGAAGGAATGTCAGAATGTGACCCAGTTTGTCATACTGCACCACCACACTAAGTTTGTCTATTATTCTCTTTAAATTAAAAAAAAAAACAAAACAAAAAACAAACACCCAAACAAACCAAACCCAAACTCAAAGACAAGTATTCTCCCTTCCCAGGCTACCAAGCCAAAGGCTTCAAGGTTTCCTGCTCTACCAAACGGAGCTAAGCACTGGTGCGGAGTTCTCCTCTCCACTGCCCTCTCTGTGAGGGAGGGGGGTGAAGAGTCCAGGCCTCCACCGTGGGGACAGCGCTCGCCATATGGGTATCTCACCACCATGCATCTGTTTGGCATTTACAGGGGGGATGCACTGGTAGTTTTACAGCTGTTTAGGCATGTAAGTAGCATCTATACTTAAAAGACTCCATAAAGGGAAGGGGCGGGGGGATTGGGGGTGAGATATGAAGCAGAAATGGGAAAAAAAAAAAAAAAAGGAAGGAAGGTGGCCAGATGCTACGTTAAAAGTGTGGATAACAAGCCTTTTAATGACCAGGGTTAGTGTCCCTTAAAAATGCATTTGATTTTGCAGGTTTATGTCCTTATTTATTAACATCATCCAGGAACGGACACAAGAAAAGGCAAGCATTCCCAGAGAATATTTAGGCCACAATGATTTCACAAAGGAGTTTGAGTTCAGCTGTGAAATCCTTAGCACTGACAGCCACTTTTGCCTGTATTCGTGCAGCACCTTTCTCAGCTGGCCAGCCTTGGTGACCCCGGCTCTTCGGAGCTGCTCCGGTATCAGCGATGGGTATTCAGCTCCCACAAGAAGCAGGCACGACCTGTGTGTCTCACTCTCTTAGGAACGCTTTCAAATCTGGGAGTAAGGGCAGAGAATACACGGGATTTCACAGGACTGGCGATATGAAAAGGAACCTAATTAATATAACCTCTCACTCTAAATTCAGGGACTTGACAGCGTAATATTTCGCCTCTAGTTAAGATTATTACACAGAAGAACGCGTAGAAGAGATTTCTGAATGTGTTAACACTAAGTTTGTTTTAGACGATCAGAGACTGATCCTGCAAACTTAAATTAGGCATCACCTCCGAGGAAGGCAGTCAGAGCATGAGCTGAAATATTAGATCTGTGCATCGAGATCCTGGAGATGGGCCAAGGGCCTTCGGTTTTGCACGCGAGTTAGACATACAAAAGTTGCTTGGCTACCCCCATGGCAAGTTCCACAACATCCATTAACTACGTATCAAAACTATCGAGATGTTAAGAGTTGAGAAGGGGTTGTTATTGCAGGATGGAGAAGCCTTCCCCACCTGCCAGTTCTTAGTTTTAGAGTTCTCTGGGGTTTGAGAATGATGGTTCTGGCAGAGCAGAGTGGCAAAATTCATAATAGATAATAATATAAGACAAATATTTGGAGATTTTTTTTTTTTTTTTAACAATACCCTGAAATATAAAGGAAACGTTGTGCAACAACCACTCAGAGTTAAGAGCAAAACAACAGCTGTGACAAAGCACTACAAATTCCTTCTAGAGCTCAAAGGACAATAAAGACTTTCTGGAGTCGAGACTTTTTATACTTGAGCAAAATATTAAATGATGCTTAGACACCAAAATAGCCCTTATTTTCTGTCTTAATGGAAAAACATCCAGAGTCAGATGGCCAAGTCCTCAACTGCAGCAATTAGAAATAAAATAGCAAACAAACCCACAAAGATATAATTAACAGCTAATGTTTCGTTTCTTATAAGTAATACGGTTTCATTTTTTATTGTTGCTTAAGATTGCTAAGTGTTTTACTTCCTTTAAAAAGAGCCTAACTGCCACGATTACGTGAGATCTAAGCTCTCGTGAAGTCTCAGCTCAAAACACCTATTAGAATAGTTTGCACAAACTGGTCTCATAAAGCATAAAGGTCTAATAAAGAACTCAGAGTCCATCAAATTGTCCGTATTTTGGCTTCGGTTCACCTGATCCAACCTTCCGAGGCTAACAGCAGCTGCCACAGTTTTCATTAGTGTCATTAGTAGAATCTAACCACAAATATTCAACTGTCTGTCCAAAAATATCTAGGAAGGCTGGACTGATTCCACTTGAATACCAACAAAATACCAGATATACCCAGGTTTTCTGAATCAGAAAATTGTCTAGCGGTTAAATAAAAACACAGATAACCAGAAAGCACAAGGTCTGGCACACCGAATCGAATCTCACGTCGTTCCATATTCTAAAATAGTTGGTTGCAAGTGCCTCCAGAAGGGAGCACAGACAAACAACTATTGCAAAATCTGCCCAGAGAGAATTTCTGCTTAGTCTGAAGGCTATCAGAGTCGGTCTGGGCACTAAAGCACATGGATTTCTTCCTCTTAAAAACTGTACGTCTAACGCAGCACTGACTAGCCCCATCACCCACAGCCGTGCCACAGCAGAAAGTTGCCAGCTTTTATCGTAGCACTGGGCTATTTAACCTAGTACCTGGTCTCTGACCTGAGCCAGCATCAGGCACCATTACAGCCGGATGCAAGAACGTCAGCAGCAGTTAGTCACAAGACAGCACACCATAAAGCCATAGAGAAGTTGGCTTTAGCTCGGAAACAGAAGCTTTATTAAAAGCTTCTCTTTTAATAATCAGTATAACCTTGATGAATTGCAATTTGAATGTTGTTGGTGGAAGGGCTGGGGAGGGAATGGATTTAAATTAATGTATTTCTCTTATTAAATCCCCGTTCTGTCCATTAAACTCGCTGCCATCTTTGTCATGACAGTTGTGCAACCTCTTAATATCTTGTCACCCTCATCTGTGTTGCCAGTGTCACAATAATATATGAAGTTCTGTTTGTGAGCTTTAAACTTAAAAAAATCAAGCAATAAGTCCTTTGTAGACCAAAAGGGGCGACTCACCTTTACATGTGCAAACGCCTAATACATCAGCGAGTGTAGATCTCTGCAACAGCCTTGGCTTAGGTGCAGCGTAGGGAAACAACTTTCCTGGACAGGCTCTTAAAAAAGTCAACAGGGCACAGTCCAGATTAAGTTACAAGATGAGGGTCTAACACCACGACTCCATAAACCACAGTATAATTCGGTCAAACACAACTCAAAGACTGCCATTCATTTCTGCTGCTGTTTTCAGAGCACTGTGGGCTTGCGCAGCACTGCACTTCATTTATTCGTATCAACTGTAAAGTAGATAAAAAAAAATGCTAACTTTCCTGCTTAGTAAACGACACACGAGACAGGGGTCAGCGAAGAATCAGGCCCTTCAGAAGCCTACCATGACATTTATAACATACCTATTTAAAGGCGTAGGTTAAAGGCACGAGACGTCAATTAAAAGTAATTAAGTTGGTAGGATCTCTAGGGCGAAGGCAGTTACACTGCTAGAAGGACACTGCTTAATCCCTGGCCTGTTTATTGCCTAAGCCACAGCTCTATAGGCACAATGTTGAAGGACAGCGGTACCACAGTCGAAGTCCTAGCCTAGATTTAGACGGCTCAGACACTACTCTGAGCTCTGCTACAGGCTACGTGATTATTTGGCAAGTCACCGAGACCGTATTTCTTATTTGATGTGCTCAAATCAATAGGAGACAAAGGTCTAAACGCCTTCAAAGCTCACAGCGTTTGGATTTACCAAGTGTAGAGCGGTACAACGGGAGCGAGAGGACTTCCCTCTGTCACTGGGGCAATCTGAAGCCAGATATATAGAAAAGTACTCAGAAGCAACTGTAATGCGGATCATGAAAGGACTTTAGGGAAAGAACACAACAGTATTACTCATCAGATGAGCTGCAGAAACGGAAACAAAACTGTAATTAGCCTGCCCAACTGCAGGGAAAAATGGGTTCATATTCACAACAGTTTAAGCAAATAAGCCTACTTTGTAATTAGGAAGAACACAGCCACTGTCAATTGCCACAATGTGGGCTTATTTAAATCATACATGATAAATTTTGATTGTGCAACCATATGCCTAGAGTTAGGCGTGACTTACTCCTCTGTAGAGAGGTAGAAAGGAACAAAAACCATTGGGAAAATAAGACAGACCCGTAAACACGACATTTACATCCGAGTGTCTACAATTATAAGGAGTCCAGAAGCACAAACGCTGTAGTCCCCGAAATGACATCGGCTCCTCTTCCTGAGGAGACGCTGCCAGATGAAAAATGAGCAAATCTCTACCTCACACCTCGATGTTGGATGCTGCATGATCCAAACGAACATGGGGCTGAAACACGAGGGGCGAGGACAAGTTGCATGCAAAAATAAGCTCCCTGTAGAATGCAACAATCTGAACTAAGCCTAGACCCCGGTGTTCTCTACAGGCTCAGAGAAAAATTGTGTCGAAAAAACATTAAACATGAATGCACCTACTTTCAGCGTTATTTCCCCTCAATTTTTTTTTTCTTTTCTTTATTCCTCTCTCCCCCTGTCAGCCCCCCCTCTTCCACTTTCTACATCTGTACTTTATTCAATGAACACATCTGCATTCTTTCTTTCTGTTTTTGGCCAGAAACTCTATCCAACCTTTATCACTGACACCTCTCTGCAGTTTCAAATTCCAACCTTGTGCCAAATCCCCATTTCCTGCTGCTTAATTTCCATTCATTTACTCTTGTTTTTGCTTCTTCTGCCATTCCCAGCATGGACCAGCTCCAACCCAGCTTCTTCTAATTTTTTAAGGAAGGCTCCCTATTGAGTGCTATTGGAACTTGATCCTCTGCTCCAAGCCAATGGCTGGCTATTGTTTATACTACCTAACAACAGTTGCCAATATTACTGCTTTTTTCCTTTTCTTTATTTCACTCTTTAAGTGTATATCCTAAGACCCAAGAGAACTCCTCTCCACATATGGTGACCCATTAGGTCTGGTTATATTATTACTTCTGCAGAATCTGAAGTAGCCTTTTTATATATATGTAAAAAAAAAAAAAAAAAAAAAAGTTTAGAAACAAAAAAAAAAAAAATCAAGAATAAAGTCTGTGGAGTCTTGTTTACACAGGTCTGCTGATCTGGCTCCGTTCCTACCCGTGGAATAAACTGGTATTAGGATTGTGGTCTTTAAAGAAAAATCATCCTCTTAGTGGTTCGATAAAAGATATGTTTCATGCAGGTGAAACTCAAAAGCTGAGCTGCAGCAGAACTTAGGTCCTCACTATAACCGTCAAGAGTGCAGGAACTTTCCAAGTTCTAAATTACACAGAACTATTCTGGTCGGTTTGCAAAATGTCTCTCCCCTTTTCACACATAAAGGAAATACTTTTAATAAATCGGAACTGGAGTCTCGGTGCCCTCATTCACCCGAAGCAGATGTTGTCTCCCAACAGATAAACAGAGGATCAGGTAAAGGACTAAGACAAAAAGTCAAAAGTAGCCCAAAAAACCACTCGGGTTACACGTAAAATGGTGTTTCCCCTCAAACTGCAAACTGAACGGGCTGCATCTCTCTTTTCGTGACTACCAGGGTTGGGGCCTTTCTTCCATGCTCATTGGCTCTTCTTCTAGATCAGCTTCTCCTTAAGACCTCCTTCCTCCAGGTCAGTTTATTCCAGTAATCCCTACATATTTTCTTGGACTCCTACTTCAAAGCATCCTCTCATCTGCTGGAAAAGCTCACAAACATCTCCGGCTCTCCCTAAGCATTCTTTCCCACTCTTGTAGGAGCTGACCACTCCATAAACTTTTTTTATTCAAGGCCTTTTTAAACTTTAATAAATGTTCCTGGCATCACTGTTTGTAGCACCCGTGCCTCCTTCCCCTCTCCAAAATAAGTCCTGCAAACAATGAGTAGCATTAATGCCTTCTGCCCTCTCCCCTCTGGTGTCATTCACAGCTTCAGCTTCTCTCTTCTGGCAGCTTTTGGCACCTCCACCCTTCTTAGATGCGGGGGCCTTTCTCCTAAGGCCTGTAGGACTGACATTTGGTGTCTGCTACCCCTTACTATTCAAGTATTTCCCCTTCATTTCAGACACTAGAGGACCTAGTCCTGAGGACACTTAGTTGGAACTACCGTGCTTTACACTTTGGTGGGAGCTGACTGTGTTTTGCAGCTGGCAAAACCAGACCCCGCCGTCTCCCTTAAGCTTCTCACTTGACCTCACCGTGACAGAACAAGAGAGAACTCAAGCAAAAGCTATGTTAAAAATGTCCAGACACGGATGAAAATTTCAGACCCGCAGAGTGCAAGGGGAGCTGAAATGTGCTCCAACACATTCTCCTGTCCCTGGCTTGTGTAGCGCTGGTGTTACAGCTCGGACTTTCAAAGGGAGTTTGCCTCCTTGTAAGGTTTTATGACACAGATGTGTTGCAGACTTCGCTGGGCTACATTCTCTTTTTATTTATTTATTCGATTCAAAGTAATAATAGTAAATTTTAAAAGCAACATGCTTCTTCACAGTTTTGGTCCTGTTTCCACATTTGTTAGCCGTGTTGGGGGCTGACACACGGCATCTCACAGCTCTCTCACATGCTCTGCCCAAAGGCAATCATCAGCCGTCCAAGTCCACCTGCCAGAGTCAAGATCTAATTATGAGGAAAACAAAGTGCAGTCTCAACTTCTAGACAGGGAGTAACACGGTCTCGCAGGTAAGTTTAAGAATTGGAAAAACTGCTTTCTTCAAACGTAGCTTGGAACCGGTCAAATCGGATGTCAAGGGCAATGTGCCTTTGATGAAGCAGAGTAACATTACAGGACTGTTTTCAGTTCTTCTGTTGATCTGACCTGTAATTCTGCCATTTTCTCCTCCAGGTCGCCAGGTGTTTGTCTCTGTTTGGACCAGGAGTTCATCACAGCAAGCAGCATCTTTTCCTAAATTCCTGCAGACAGCATCTGTCCTCATTGGTGTGTCAAAGACACCACAGCTTAGTGCTTCAAACCCCGCGTTCCAGACAGACCCAGCCAAGCTCAGTGAAGGGTTTCCACTGACAGCAGCCACCTTTGGACTTGTCTTTGAAACAGATGTTAAGTGGCATACTTAGAAATAAGATACTACGTGGTCACAGAAAGCCAATGTGAAGTGGTCAAAGCGGAAACGATACCTCAAGATTTCATCATCCTTCAGCCCTGACCATCTCACGAATGTCACGTTAGCCCACTCAAAATTCAAAGGCACTAATGGAGCACGCTCCGAGGTCCCAGGTTTTGACAGGCTCAGGTTAAACCATTCCTTCTCCCGCAGATGATGAGAGTTCAGCTTTCTTTTTTGGAGAAGTAACAAAAACAGCGAAGCGCGTTCTTACCCCATGTTAATTAAGACCCGGGTAGCTATCAAAAGTTAAGATCCTAGCGAGGACCATGCAGTTTTGCTAGCAGCGCCTTTTAGCGAGTCTAAATAAAGCTTCATCTTCTCTAACATTACCTCGACCCGCTAATGAGTGTGAACATTAAAAACAAGCTTTCTCTTCACTCGGAATTTATCCTGCCACTTGAAATTCATGCATCTGCCTCCCACTTGTTTTTTATGAAGATATTCTTCTCAGTTCAGAACATTCCACTAACATGAGGGATTTTCTCTAAATCCACACTTAATACTTCTTTTCGCACGCTTCATTTGTGACACAGTATGGCCTGATCCTGATTCTGACCGAACCCCACGGCAGAAGCAGATGCATTTCCCTTCTGAGGTGCAGGGTGCAAGCACAAATACTCTTTTATTGCCTTCTTTCCCCGACTGCCAACATTTTCATGTCATGGAAGGCAGGTAGAGCTAACGACTGCCATCAGACTGTAACAGCAAGACAGAGATAACCAAAGTGTACCCACACCCCCATGACTGAAGCTGAAATGATTTACTGGTGATCAAGATCATACGTAAACTTGTGTCTACTACAACCAGCAACCTTTAAAAAAAAAAAAAAGAAAAAAAGACTAGTCTGAACCAGGGCAGTATACCAGGTTTCCCTCATCAGAGCGTTCGACCTGATGCAGAAGTAGGGATCACAAAGGTGCTTGAAAGCATTTTAACAAATACAGAAGCATTTTTTAAAAAATCTGGTTTTAAACTCAAGATTACAGAAAAACTCTAAGTCAACCTGAAATTTCCTATTTTTAGTATTCCATTTTGCTGAACATTTTTCATTTTGCATCTCAACTATTTTAACCAATAAACTGAAAAGTCAAGTAACAACACAGCCCTAGTCAAAACAGTAAGTTCTGCTTAACGTAACAGCCATACCCCAAAATCCCAACACTTTGCTCTCAGATAGGAAACAGACTGAGAAGGACAAGACAATCTGTGGCGGATTTAGAAATGACTCAGACCTTCCACACCCTTTTACTGAGAACCTTTACCCACAAAGCCAGCCAGTCCCTGTAAACCTTGTACAGGATGACATACGAAGACCAAAACAGCAGGTATCAAGATTCTGGCAACAATTCTGCAAGTTTAATGCTAGCCAGTTGTAGAAACCGTCATTGTTGGCTACGAAGCTTTGTCGTTACACATGTAAGATTATTCACTTGGAGACAGACAGCTGATACATCCTGAAGTTAACACTGAACCCAAATACAAGCTGAGGGACTGGTTTTTGTCCTCAACCCACAGCTACTTCGAAATAGCCAGATGACTACTTCATACCTCAGTTTCCCTCCTAAAAAAAAAAAAAACCAAACAAAAAAACCAAACAAAAACCAAACCACCAAAAATTTTTTTTAAATTATCCATGGAGTAATGCTGTCATAACTGAGACTGGGATTTAGGGAATATGCTCTAATCCTAGCGCTGCCACTACCCTGCTGTGAAATCCTAAGGAAGTTGTTTCACATGCCTATGTGGTTTCTGTGCTCAACACCCTGTGTTTATACAATCTGTTTTGAATGCAAGTTCTCTTTGGCAGGAACTGTCTGCGCATGATGGTGAACAGTACCTAACAGAGACAAAACTGATCCCAGCTTCGTCTCTGAGCACTACTGTAACACAAACAACACAAGTTGTGTAAATTTTGATGGAAAATCTGTAAATTACTGCGGATCATTGGGGGAGAGGGAGGGAGAGGGGAGAAGGTACAATCCAAACACTAAGTGCAATAACATTAATAAACCCAGACAAATAGATGTCACATATTTTGTTGATGACTTGTGTGTCAGTACAAATTCCATTTTGTAAGAACTCTCTAACTTATGACATCATTTTAAAAGTATTTTTGTGTTTCTTCCCCCTCCCAGACCCTACGGCAGGCCTGCTGCTCTCTTGGTAGCTTTGCACCCCTGGCGGCCTGTAAATCTTCCCAAGGATAAAAAATAGGGGTATCAGTACAAGGCACATATTCCCCCCTGTGCATTTAAGCCCTTCTTAAACCTCCAAAAGGAAACAGCTTTCAGCTCACTACAGCGCACGACTGCAACACAGGATATTTTTCCAGCTCACTGATATTTCATAAATACCATTTGTTGTCATGTGGTTAAATTAAAAACTCGGGATATCAAACATCAAACAGTATGTTAATGTCAAGTATGCTTGAATAAATACTAAAGAGTTCAACTGACTGAAATATGTGGACTACTAGCTAATTAAGAAAGAAGCAGGTGTGAAAAAAACTAATTTAAGCAATTTCTTTTTTTTTTTTTATAATTAATAATGTTTACTTGTAGTTCCTCTTATAATAAGGCTCCAGTTTAACCTCAGGAGAATTCATAGCTGTAATCCAGCATTTTAAAAATAATAATTGAACACGGCATTTTTAAAAGGAGATCAGTTTTCAAACCTGGATAATCTGCCTGACATATATTCAGAGAGGATTTTTATTTTAAATAATGATGAAGCTTTGTATCAATTGGATCAGTTACCAAATTATCCCAGCAAATTTAAAAAAAACAACCCAGCCCAAGGTCCATCATGCTAATACCTGTAGGGATTACAGAAGTAACAAGGAGAAAAACGGTTGGTGTGATTGCTGCAAAAGCCGTCCCTTCACAAACAAACAAAAGGAGGCAGGTAATTTTGAGGCTGACTTTTCTGGTGGGTCTGAAACTTCTCAGAGGAACAGTGTCTCTATGACATTATAGTATAGTTTTACATAGGCAAAAAAAAAAAAAATAAAAAACAACATTAAGATTTTTATTTGAACTGTTTTGGCAGCATACACGCAGCCAATCAACTACTCCAAGACTGTATTTAATGTAGAATTTCTTTCCAAGAAGGCAAATGGAAGTACAGGAGGAGAAAATGGCTACAGATGTAAAAACAGACCTGGAATATTTCATTGACATGACATATCTACTGCATTTAATTAAAAGAAGAATGTATGGGAACAATGCATCCTACTCAATCCGGGTCGGGGGAACAACATAGGACTGGATTAGATAGGACAACTCTAATCCCCAGAGAGATTCCCATATTTAATGGGAGCGCCACATGTTTGATATGTAGGGAAGCAAGTGGGTGTTCCTGGACTTGATCCACTATTCATCATAATACCACAGCCTTGTTCATTCCCAGTGAGGAGGCTTAAAACCATGAAACCATATGTAGAATATTAAAAATCATTTAAAGTTAAAACGAACATTATGAAACCATGCACTCCGGCTGCGGCTTCGGTCCAAGAGCCCTCCGAGTGCTCACTGTTCCTGTTGATATTGGTTAAGGGAGTAAACGAAATCACACGCGCAGATACGCGCGTGCACGCACGCACACACCCCTTCGTAGCTGCGGTGTTTCAGGGAGGAGGATGGCTCCTGATTAATCTTGTAGCGAGCTCGTTATCAATAATTGATGTGGCTTTAATACCTACAGCATCAATGCTTTAATTTATAATTAAAGATCAGAAACTCCAGTTCTATTTTTCCACTCCTCCTATCTGGTGTTTAAAACTTTTTTTTTTTTTCTTTTTTTCTGTCATGAAATTGTTTCTCAGAGACAGTCAATAACTTCACTATATTCTCATTGCCGTTGAATTAATCATAGCTCTGCCCTAACCACATGGAATTTAATTTCCCATAAGAGAAATGTTTACTTTGGTTTACTTTGTTGGAACTCAGCGTACTTATACAGTCTATAAAGATTTACTGTAACATATTTTGTTAAGCAACATTAAAGCCTGTGCTGACAGATCTTGTCTTACATTACTTCACTTACATTCAGATCCTTAATGCTTTCGCTATACGCCATTGCACCGGCGAGGCATCAGGACTAGCTTAGATATGCACGTTTCAAAAGTACGTGAAACGCAAGAATCTTGGGGCCATATTCTGCCGCAGGTTTATTCGTAGCCAACTGCTCCTTCCTTTGCATGAGTTTTTATTGTAGTCATTATAGCCATCGGGATGAATGAACCTAAGACAAGAACTTTGCTGTTTAATTCCTTGTCGCACATTAATTTCATCTCAATTGATTGCATCCAAGAAGCTAAAGGAAGTTTAAACTAAAGATAGTGGCAGACAGACCAGTCCAGGGGCAGGTTTGAGGACTGTAGCCCAGTGGTGTGGCGAGCCAGTTGACCCCTCCAAGCCTCTCCTCCCCTTTTCTCCCCTGATTTGGCCCACCTATACTAAAGCATCTCAGCCTGCAGCTCCTGCACTTCGCCTGCGTGGATGGCCTCAGCAGGAGGAGTCTGAACACGGAGCTGACAGCACTGCGAAGTGCAGCATCGCTCGATGGAAGAGCCAGCGCTGCATCCATCACGCAAGCAGGGCCTAACGCAGAGCGTAAATCCCTGCCCTCCAACGTTTATGTTAAATATTCCTGGGGTCTGTGCCACTGAAATCCACGGGAATGGGGACAGGGCAGTGCCACTGGAAACGGAATGTGAGATCTCAGAAGCAGAAAATTCCCATCCGTACCCAAACATTGGAAAGCTGAGTTACCCATCCACGCAAGGCAATCCTGTTACACAGGCTGCACTCAAACATCATGCTTTTGGGATGGTAAACAAGGAGAACTAAAATAGTTACTGTAGCACCGAGGAAATTTGGTTAGGGAATTCTATTTGGTGCCTGCAGGCTTTGTCAAAACCTCCCGCATATTATCTAGTGGTAACTGCGACCTGGTCGCTCTGATCTTGCCTTTCTCTGCTGATGGACTGTCTCTACAGTATATATTTAATTCACATTCTCACTGCGAGACAGATTTTTACCTCAGGATCCAAAAAGGATATAGGCAGTGGGAGACAAGGGGGAAAAAAAAAAAAAAAAAAAAAAGGAACTAGTAAAAAAAAAAAAGTTATGATTGTATTAAGTTCTAGTGAAATCAGACCTATCATTGACTGCGGATGTGAATTCAGTTCACATGCATGCATGTGCATATGCACATTATGGGGGTGGGAGTTGGCAGCTGGGTGGAGGAGAAAGGAAAAAGTGATTTCAAAATATATTTATTAAATCACTGCTGAGAACAGAGGGGAAAAGAGGAGCCTGGGAACCTGCAGCTGAGGCTCAGCTGGTGAGAAGACAAAGAGAGACTACACTGTATGCACTACAGCAAAGTCATCTAAAAACCAAAAAAAAAGGTATCCCCCCCCCCAAAAAAAATTTCACACCCCCCGCAAGAAACAGCCAGATTTATCTTAAAGAGACAGCACAGGAATCAGCCATACAGCTTAGCATCGGGACACAGTCTTGCAAATACCGTGCACAAAGCCAGCATTCGGTACGTCCCCACCACCTTCAATGTAACTACTCGTCTTAATAAGCCTTTATAGTAATTAAATGTTTATTGCAGGGCATGATAATGCAACCACTTGCTATAGATAAGGCGACTTGATCAAAGTCAACGCAGCTCTCCCCGGGCCATGGTCCGGCGGAGGAGCGACCCCCGGCCGAAGGGACGGCGCCAGCTGACGGACCCCGCTGCCGAGCTGCCCCCAGACTAGTTTCTCCTCACCCGCGGATCCTCGGGGAAGGCAGGCGGCCCTAACCCTTCCCTGACACCACCTTTCTCCTTCCTGGCGTCAACCAAGACCCTGAGGAGCGAAACCAAAAGTTTATTCCTCGTCCCACCCAGCCACCCACACAAACAAGGAATGGGAAGAGCAGACCAAGCGTGGCCCTTTCCTCCAGCCCTCGACCAGCGTTTGGGTTCCAAAAACCCTTTTTCCTGAAGGTCACCTGGATGCTGGTGTAGGATCACCTCGGTGCAATACCTCCGCATCGCACCAGGTGGCTTTTAACCATCTGCTCCAAATGTTCTCTAGGCCGGATCTAACGCTGGTTTGTGCCTCCTCTTGAGTTTTAGCGTCGGTCTGAAGAGTGTGAAATGCTCAGGAACAGACTGAGCCCTGGTTCTGGCTGCCTGTGGCACAGGGATGCGGCATCCTAAACCCTCCGCCCCTTCAGCTGCCCAAAGCTGAACAAGACTCCGACCCAAAACCCCGTTTAATCAAAACTTCACTTTTTCCACGGACCACGATTATTTTTAAGGGCAATATTTCAACATTCCGATTTTCTCCTTTAATTTCATTCACTCGTCATCATACTAATTTTATTACAGGTGGAATGTAAACATAACAATCCTGCAGACAATTTACTTATTATTCAACGTTTTATTATGTTGCAACATGACGCTGAAATTCAGCCAGAAGATTGGGTTGTACGAGGAATAATTTCGTGTAAAATCAGAGCTGATAAAAGATTTTTTGGTAAATTACTTGCTTAAATAAAGAATATCCTCAAACGAAACTTTTCCTTAAGCGTGCTTTCTCCTCTGAATTTTTCCCCATTGTTTGGGCAACAGTGAGAAATGTATTTTGTTCCTTTTTTTATTCCTTTTCTTGTCTTTGTCCCTAAACTCAATTTTCTATATAAAAATTCCAGAATAGGAAAAAGATTAAGCAAAAAGTATTGTTTAAGCACGATTTTAAAAGCTGCGAATAACCAAATTATTAGCATTATATTTTGAAAAAGAAAAAATCTTGAAGATTTTTAAAATAAAAAAAATACATTTTTTTAATCACATGCAGAATTTGCCGCTATTTGGGAATTTTCCCCATGAAAGTCACCTAAATTCCGTTTTTCTTTCCTCCATGCTTACATCTGAATCCAAACATACAAGCTCAAGACTCACAAGCCTGGATGAAAAAAAACAAATTGCAATATGACTCTCCTCTTGTTTCCCCCCATCTGCCCCAGCCTTCTGGGAACAGGAGCCTCTCAGAGCACCACAGAAGCAGGTGTAGGCGTATTTTAAGTAACAGAAAATCAGTTTAATTAAGCTCTCCTCAGACTTGCAAACTGGGAGAGTTGCTTTTCTTTCCCTAATAAAACAGCCCACAACAAACAGAACTGCTCACGGGTCAGTTCTCCCACAGATTCACACCTCTGGTAGAAAGGACACAGTGCTCAAACAGGGAATGCTTTTGAAGCGCTTCTATTCTTGGTAAAGGTTGTGGGGGGAATTTTTTTGGCCCATCTGAGTTTGCAGCTTGAAAAATCCCAAGACCCCTCATCACAGGCCAGGATCCTGGAGTGCCATGCATCCTCCAAACTCAGGAGAGAACACAGTCCCCACTGACACAAGCCTTCCAACCACAACTGAATGTTGTTAGTACTGCAGTGGAAAGAATACTATTAATTCTTTCCAAAGAAAATAATCATTTGCCCATTTCTCTTCAGTATTTAACTGCAACAATCTGAATATCTCCATTATAAGCAGAAGCGCTATTACTCTTAGCCGTATGTGGGAAACTGAGGTGCAGCAAGGCTTGGCTTGCCTAACCCAGCTTATTTAGTTGTTTCTAAAAAAACCTTCTAGACTCTGCATGCATTCTTAGATATCACAGACATCCACGGTCAGAAAAACAGTCTACGACAAAATGCAACTGAACCCAGAACTCTTCCCTTATTTCATGTTGTCCTAACGTCTGGCCTGCCCTTTCTTTATTCAGGGAGCTGCTAACAGTTGCCGTACACATATAATTAGGAATTCTGTTTCACCAACCGGCCCTCAGCAGCAAGTTCTAGAGGAATAAAAGCCGTTCCATGCCCTCAACTGATTCCACTTAGAGTATCTCTGAGGGCTAACCCTTTCCACAGCTTTAACGACATTTGTTGAAACCCCATGGGAAGTTCTCCTCAAATACTTCAGCTAAACTGCGCTCATAATGATGATCTATAAAGGCTTAGAGCCACTGACTTAACGGTTGCATCCACTTGGGGTGTTTATAAGTAAGGAAGAGAGAGGGAGGGGAAAAAAAAAAACCAAACCCTCACTCACATACAGACAATGAAGAGATTCCTGGCAGAAAAACTCTAGGAAAAGTCCAGGGGCAAGATGCAAGCAACACAGTAGTGGTTCTGGATATTGATTTATGAACCCTGAATGATATTATAGTGAAGTCCAGAAGGAGTAGTTTACAAGAAAAATTATTGCAGGCAAATGGTAGTTGGCATTTTAAATCACTCCCTAAAATTGATAAGTTAATGTATGTCACACTTGCTGAAGGTTCACGAACCAAAAAACCCCTCATCTTCGATTGGTTGCTACCTCCAAGCCAACAGATACACCCTCCCCATGCTGGTGAAGTCTGCTGTAATATTTACAGTTTTCTGACTCTCTGACTTTAATTATACATCTGGATTTTAGAATTATATTTGCAAAGTCATAAACAGAGACAAGGCGTTTTTCTTCTCCAACCTCCCCTTTTACTTTGGGGGAGTAGTGGTAAAAAAAAAAAAAAAAAGCATTTTTCACCTTCCTTTTGTTTCAAGGAACTGAAAAAAAACTTTGGTCTTCAATATTGAGGGGTCTTTTTTTTCAATTTTTCATAATATTTCTGCCTCAACAAAACCCTAAAAAAGTTAAAGGAAGAAAAACATTTTTGAATAAGGTTAAGTGTCCGGCCTAAGCTGACAAAACCCAGGAAATTGAAAGTTAAGGCTGATACTAACAAATTCTGGCTCTTACGAAAAATAAAAGGCAAAGACAAAATGGTATGAGCAATAAATAACGCCTGCCAGAACTTTTCATCTTTAGGATCAAGCCTACTTGTACACAGATGGAAGTGCAAGTACACACACATAACCCTGGTTTTATTATTTAAATGCTGGTTTGTGTACTTAATTCTTACCAGCTTCATAAAACACATAATTTACGCCAGGGACCAACACTGTATCTAGGGTAAGCATGTTAACTAAGCAGTTCTGTAAAGGGTTCATTATTTACCTAGAAGACCAGAAAACCACCGATGGAGATGTTTGGTCTCTCAGGTAAATAAGGATTTAGTCTGCAGGAATGAAGAATTCATGTACCTTTTTTTTAAGACTCCTTTGATAAAACACTGAATATATACGATGTTATTTTTATAATGGTGCATAAGCCCCATTTTTCTTTATGTTAGGGCCTCGTTACATCGCTTCGATGATACTGAAGTGGCAGAAACACAGAAGCAGTTGTGATTTAACATTTCAGAACAGTATAAAGCGACCACAGTAAAGAGAGAAGCCTTTTGCCTTTCCTGTACACCTTAAAGGAGGCGTTACTCCTTTGGCAACATTCTAGTATTTTTATTTTCAAGTAGCAGGCTTTACATAGTATTCTGGGTAACAGAATAGTAAGAATTATTCCCGTTTCAAGAGCAAAAGAACAGGATTCCTGTGTATACAGTGGATTTTTTAAAAAAAAAAAAAATTAGTTGTGCCTGTTGATTTCTTCAGTTAATTAAGAATTTTTTTGGCATGTCTAAATGATTACACCTCATTAAGAATAGCATCTTGAAAACACAAAGCCCTTCATCCATGTCAAAAATCATTCAAATTAAAAAACTGCTATACCTCCTCTATAAGATGCTCCGAGACCCACTAATGAAATCACGTCAAGAACTA
This sequence comes from Athene cunicularia, assembly GCF_003259725.1. NCBI lineage: Eukaryota > Metazoa > Chordata > Aves > Strigiformes > Strigidae > Athene > Athene cunicularia. The sequence goes on along the minus strand of NW_020799128.1, from coordinate 2,127,156 downwards.
GGGAATGTTAATAATAGTTTAGCAAATCCAGTACAGCGACTAGACTGTGCTGCTACCTCAGCTGCGACAAGGCTCTCCTTTGGCACAGCAAATCATTTAGACTCCTTAAAAATCCCGGCACAGGTCCTCTTAAAAGTCTGGGTTTTTTTCCTTTAAGCTACAGAAACCAAAGCATAATGCAATGAAAAATTATTCAAACCAGCCTAAGATGTACTTTAATTCTCAACTCTTAAGTCCATACACAGTGTTAGAGATCACGCTGGAAAACAGGAGGGAATACACATGCGGCGCACTAAGAGAAAGGGCAGGTGTGTTGAGTCTGAGTGACCGTTAGGAAAAAAATCCAAACCACCAAAGCCCGAAGAGCTGCACTGTATAAACTTTAAATCGAATACACCCTTGTGTCCTCAAAAGAGGAGGAGAGGGGGAAAGAAGGAAAAAAAAAAAAAAATTAAAAAAAAAAAAATCAATCTTGGCTCACTAACTGAAATCTTAAACTGTTGACTAAACTTTCTGCAAGTTGTATGCTCACCATACACATTTCTGGATATTGGCAAAAAAATCTGGAAATGCTTATAAATCCTAAATTGCAACATCAGTCACAAACAGCTAGTCTGCAATCAGATTTGTTATTATACGGTCTCAGGCTGTGCTCTTACTACGCTGAACAATACTTGGGAATTCAGAGAAGCAAGTGTATGATCCATAACCTTATATGTGTCCAAATGAAAAAAAACTGTTGCCAAGGAAACACCCAAATATCAAAATTGAAATATAGCTTGGCCCTTAATGAGTCCAAAAGGAGCTGTAGGAAGTTTACTCAAGTTCAACAGAGATTTTGGCTAAATGTGGGGAAGACATTATTAAAAGAGATCCCAGCTCCATGGTGGAGGTAGAAGAAGCAGCAGAATACAATTCTGCAATATAACTGTGTTTAAAATCCTCTCTTACATTTTTTTTTCTTCTCTTGGGACAAATGCAAACACCCTAAACGCAATAAAAACGTGAATGTTACTGAAGGGATGAAAAATAGGGAAAACATGCATTTGGGGACAAAACAAAACAAAAAGAAGGGAAAACTTGTAATGTTAGCACGATGCAACCTTAAAAAAAAAAAAAAAAAAAAGGTACAGTTTTCCAAGAACTGCATTTTTCTGACATCTTGCGCATATTGAGGTCCATGGAGACTTCACATTTTCCACACTCAGCACTTTGAGGGTCAGAGAGGTCAAGGTACCAGTATTCCCGATGGATCGCTGATAGTTCATCCAGAACAATCAAGCTACTGGCTGTGCCTCCCCCCTCGTTACCAAGCTGACACTGGGGTAGAGAAATAGCCACTAGGAACGAGAAATCCAGAGGCAAAAGATTAATTTGAGCTAGTCTGTTTCTTTTAGATTTTAGTGGCTTAATTCTTTTAAGTCATGACCCACATCTACCAAAAAAAAAAAAAAACAAAAACCAAACCCCAAACCCTAATAAAAGTTTCTACCAATCTCCAGCTGAAAGTATCTCCATCCCAAACCGATCCTTGGCACCTATGAAAGCTGAGTATGGGAAGAATTTATAAGTTTCTTACAGCCTTGTATCAAGTAATATTAGAAACTCTTAAGTACTTTGGGACAGAAACTGCCCCTTTTTTTTTCTGGGCCATTCAGAAAGCACCTAGAACAAAGCAGCCGATGTTTTGAAAATTCTGCGATAGTTAAATTAGCCTGTGATTCTATGAAAAAATACATACCACCAAACCCAACATTATTAGTTGTGTTGAGTCTCTTATTTCCACCAAAAAACGACCAGTGTTTGCTTGATAAATTAGGCAGGGAAATTATTTGCTCCAAAAGAAATAAATATTTAAGCAAATAGGCAGAAGAGCAATCTTCCCTCCTTTTTTTCACTAGAAATCGTTTGCGTACCTTAACTAAGAATCCACATTAGAATCACTGGTTCCATTCTATAACCCGTGTATTTATGTGTTTGTTCAACGTGTTCACTTACTGCTCCAATCATAGATTTTAAATATTCCAGCCAACCCATCACAGTCTGACAGAACTTTAAACTTTTTATGCAAAATAACTGAAAAGAGGCACCCAACACCCATGCATGGCTTTATATTTACCTAGATAGTAATTTTCAGAGCACGTTGCTAGTTTTGTTCCAAAAGAATTAAGAAGGACCTCAAGCATTTGCTAACTACATCGATGCTGGTTTTCAAAATAAAAAATTAGGCACGATGCTAAAAAATAATGTATATTTTATAAACATGAGCAAGCCATGGATTTGTATTTAAATAATAATGGTTTCTCATGAATGTTTTTCAGAGTTTACATAGCTACCAATGAAAACTCAAAATTTAAATCCAAAAAAATGAACCGATGCTTCTGGCTTAAATCTTCACAAGATTCTTAAATAATATTTAAACCAATATCCAATTCAAAAAGACAATTATGCACACACATATAAATAACACGTATTGAGTCAGTACTGACTCGTTCTTTCTGAGTCTAACGAATAAACTGCTAAGAAAATCACACTGCATCATGTGTTTCATAAAAATAAATTATTTTTTTTAAATAGGATGTGGTTGAAATTGTTAAATCATTATTGAATATAGTTCTTAAAAACCACATGCAGTTTTTCCATGTTATTCCCCCACTTCAGAATCAAAATCAGTATAATTTAGCCAATTTGGCAATCTCCCATCGTAGACTGCTATTAAACACTATCCAAGTGCTAAGCTTTCTGACTTCCATAAAGGTTTGTAGGCCCCAGTAGATGCTGAATGGCTATTTGACATCTTTAGAAGCACTCATAATATTCTGGGCAAGAGACTTAGGAAAATGACATAAAGTGGGAGTTAGCTGCAAAAATATACAGTCGACTTCAGCTGAACACAGCTATTATTTGGGTATGATTCCCCATATTTTCTTGCATTTATTAGTTATTCTTATATAGTTTCCAGGGCTTGAAATTTCCAGGCTTTATATATATTTAAAAAAAAAAAAAAGACAGACACACACACACACAAGTTTACAGAAAAAAAAAAAAATAATATTTCAATCTCACCTTGGAAGTGTCTTTGCTAAAAATGTAAAGCCTGAGTTTTTATACTTACAATTCTACAGTAATAAGAATCATGGTTCTAAGAAGGGAGAAGAAAAAGAAACAAACAAAAACCCAAAAAATGGTTGTTGTATGCTCTGCAGCTACTGTAAATATTTTATGAATGGATACCTCAGAGCAAAGGATCCAGATAAAAATTCTCTATAATTATTTGTCTAACACACTGGGTAAGGATTTGGACTTTGCCATAAGTCCTTAATGCAAAGAACTTGTCAGCATCAGCTTGTTGAGACATTAAGAGGATTTCTTTAGGTGCCACCTTTTAAACTCCAGTATTAAGCCACAGCTTCTAGTAAATTTACCCTGTGGTAAGCAATTCCAGATGAGTTCTAGTGACAGGCTTCAGTCTCAAGGTACTTATTCATTGTACATTAAAATCTCATGTTCCCAGAACTGGGTTGTTTTCTGACTGATACCCAATTAGGGAATAGAGAAAAGAGACATTTCCAAAGCTGGAGTTGAACAAAATAACCCAGAGCAGTAACTCACTGATAACCACCATCAGCAGCTGGTACTTACTGTTTACTAACAATAGAGTAAGCTGCAAAGAGGTGAGATTGAAAAGAGTAACAGCTCCTCAGATGTCACTGCCCGGCAGAGCGGGGTCAGCATTTCAGCCGTATAACCATCTCCAGAATGGACTATGGAAAATACGCGTACATCCTAAACAAACAACCGTCGGTCCATTTAAGACCTTTCCTGCCAATCCATACATGAAACACTATCAGCACCGAATCTCTGCATCCCAGACATTTACTAGTTCTCAGAAAAGGACCTTAACAACCATTTCACAGACAGGAAAACTAAGGTGTGTGGAAGCTGAATCACCCCAAGCCACTGAGGAAGCTTATGACAGAGTATAAAATTGAAAGCAGGCCACTTAAGCATTAAACCCTAACTTCGGATGATCACTCTTCCTTTTCCACACCAAATAAAATTATTGGTCCCACTAGAACAAGTATCAGCCTCTGACAAATACTAGATTCCCAAACCTTTCTACAATGAATCAATACAATGCACTGGCATAACAATAGGTGGGGGTGCTTTCTGTCTTCCCAACAGCATTTTTAACAACAAAGAGCTTATCTACTTAAGCAGAAATAGCAGGTTATTCTTAATATAACAAAAGGCTGTAGATGCTTCACAAATCCTGTACGAATGGCTAGGGAATCGGGGGCAGGTGTCTAGCTTTGCTGCGGCAACACACACACCGTGCCTCGTTGCCACTAAATCAAGTGAGAGCTGTAGCGGGGTAGCGAGGATCAGAGCCTGGCATGGAAAACGTAAAGATTAACTGTTTCGATGCCGAATTTGATGAGTACTTTGCTATCAGCTTGGTTAAGGAGGTGAAGGGTTTCCTAAGTGCCAGGATAGGAATGGGAAATTTTAGCTCACATCTGGCTTTGGAAACTGTCACACCCGTTTGGGAGTTGTCAAGGAGCGAGCCTCTGCCAGCATCTCTGCATGAGAAACACTTGTGGCACTGTACGGCCACCAGCTCCGTGACAGGTTAAGGAGAAAGCAACAGTGGTGTAATGACGAGCAGAACTGGGAGTTGATCCGCCCCTTTCCTCTTGTCCCATTTACCCATCCTTTCCCCGGTTGCTTCAGAAAAACGACCTTGACCCATTGTCATTTTAAAGTCGTAGGTAAAGCACCAGGAGCCCCATCCAGCTGAAAAACCAGTTCGTCACAGGCTAGTGGGCAGGCCAGCCTCCCACCCAGTGTCCTCAGGAGTGTCTGTCACAGAACTCTTGTCACACCGCGGAAACCAGAGAGGATAGTTACACACGCACGAACCTGAGCTCTCCCTATGAAGGGAACATTCGACAGACAGACAGGCAGACACGCCAGAAAAACCGAGACACGTTTGCCTGAAGCTAAACAAGAGTCAGGTCTGCAGGCCTGCTGCAGGAGCGCTGAAATAAAACGTACAAAGCAGCAATCCTTTCAAGCAGCAGCAGGCAGCCTTTCCTTTTACGACTGCTAAATGCCTGGCTTTTTCCCTAAGCAATTTACAGTGCAGCCGCACGTCAAGATGGCTGGTGGGAACCAAGATGCTCCAAGTTGCTCAAAATAGATCGGGGATTCTACTGACAGATGCCTGTGGTATTTGCCTGGCTAATTTGCTTTTATTATGGCGAACAAGGCTTCTGTTAAATGTTTGCTGCCTACTTCGTGTTTATTATGATGGGGAGGTTTATATAGGTGTTCGTAGAACTGCGTCTACTTTTGTAACAGCGTGGGTTTTATCAATGTTTGTATTAGCCTACTTTCATCATGACTGGAATGTATGTTTTTAATAGCCTGCTTCACTTTAACTATATTGGATGCTTTATTTAAGAGGTCCTAACAGTCTCCTTTTAACACATTTGTGTGAAGGCTTTTACATTCAGCTGTTTTTATGAGGTAGGAAAGTTGTTGTTCCTATCTCCGCTGATACTAAAAGCTCTCTTACCTCCATAGACTGTTCCCAACAAGATTTCAATGTAAAGCAACCCTTTGCAAATATTTGCAAAGCACTGGCAGAAATTTAAGCATGCTTGCCAATATACTGCACAGACAACGGTTGTCCGTAGGGTTTACTATGCAAACTCAGAAGCTACTACCCTAAAGAAGAAAGAAAGAAGATGAAGTCAACCAACACAATATCAAGATAGGAAGGTGGCTCATCACAAAAGTGAGTGTCAAAGGTTATTTTGATAGAAAAGACTGGGAGATCTTTTAAGTTCCCGAACAACAAACGGTGGAAGACCAGTCTGAGAAGAGAAAAACAAAAAAAAAAAAAAAAAAAAAAAAGTTTGACTGACTTTGTAAAAAGCGATGAGGATAAAGATTATACGCAAAGGAGCTGCTGGAGGACACAGCATCTAATAAGCTTGGTAACGTAGAGCCTAACAGGTGGAATCAAAAAGTGGCCAGTCTAATCAAGTTTTACACCCTGATGGGAGGCAGAGGAAGTATCTTAATCCTTATTGAACAGATGGGAAAATCTAAGGCAAAGACCTAGACCTCTCTTTTTTTTCTTTCTCCCCCCTCTTCTCAAGTCACAGAGTAGACCTCATCTATTCCCCGACGTCCTTTTCTTGATCTCACGCCTAGACAACACCCACCCCTCAGAGCAGTGCAGAATACTGAGAGTTCTGATTTCCAGTTTCCTGAACGGTTCAACAAAAAGACCCCAAAACTACAGGCATTGCCTCACCTCCCAGGACGAGTCACGAGAGCAAAGTTGAGCATGTATTTTAAGCGTCTCCAAGCCTAAGGTAGTAATTGCCTGTTTTCACAAATATTGTTTTACAAGTCAATCAATAGGAAAAGCACAATGCACTACAGACGTTAGATTTATTACTTCCCCCATCCAAAGTAAAAAGCCCTTAATAGTCTCAAAATCACAATCCCCTCCTGGCCTTCGGAGTTACCTGACTCATCACAGCAACGCCTGCATCACCTTGCGCTGAAAAGGAGGCTCACCTCATCTCGCCACACAAAGCTTTTGGCAGAGGGCTTTGCAACACCATTCTACATCGTCTCAGAGGCTTCGCGGCTCAGAGAGAGCAAGTCATCTTCTCATTAAAGAAGGAAGCCAGTGGATAAGGCTTCTGGAGCCACATCCAGATGAGAACGTTCAAACAGAACTTTAAAGCAAGCGCAAAACCCCACCTCAAGGTAGGAAGAGGCAGAACACGAGGAAAGCAGAACACTAAATCAGATTGATCAGCCAGCTGTACCGGTAGCCCTGTCCAAAGAAGTAGGTGAGGGCTTATTTTTTCTTTTTATTTGAATTCTGCCATGAAGACAAGAATTTTATTTTGTGTAATACGAAATGCTTAGCCCCAATAAAACCATCCAGCAACGAGCTTCACGGGTTAGCCATTGTTCAGCTAAGGAAACAGGTGTTACCTACCACCACGCCGCATCCAGAAAGCATCATACAAACACTATCCTGTCTGACCCTCTCCTCTCAGAACATGAAGGGAGAGAGGGAAGCGTCGCTCACAGAGCACAAACTACCTCAGAGCTAAAACCCCCGACTTCTGAATGCGGAGCAAAGCCAGGCCTTACAGCCCAAGCTCAAATGACAGGAGGAGGATGTGACAGAGGCGTAGCGTGTCCAGTGTTCGTGCAGCCTCACGCAGAGAGCAAAGGAGATGCTGGGGCGCCTGCAGGAGGTTACTAAAACTTGGGCCTGGCCCTGCATCTCACGCTGCCATATTTCACAGATACTTATTTTCACAGTAGTAAAAGGAGTGCATCAATATTTGGCCTGAAGGTTATAGGCAAAAGCCCAGACTTCACCTAACCCCAGGACACCCTGTGGCTATATTATTACTGTTTGCAATGCATAAGCAGCAGGAGGTCCCACTCAAAGCCAGGAAGCTTACTGGACTGGGCAGTTAACCACAGACACTCTGAAAATCTCAATAGGTGAGAGAAAGATGAAAGGGTGAAAAGGTGTCCTGGCTAGTCAGCCCAGCAGGCTGGTCACAGAGTCAGGAATGCAACGTTCGTGTCATCTGCTTCCTGCCTCGGCAAGAGTACGTCACCTGTGAAAAATCGTATCAAACTATCTCTGACACACACACTTTTCATCGTGTCTTTTCTTCTAAAAAATCAAATATATTCTTCGCCCTCAAAATCACCATCTGTGCACTTATATTACTGTGTCCATTCACCAGATCTAACCCTGGCTTTTCTTACTGATAGCAGCTTGGGTACGTTTACCCTGTTTGACCCTTGGCTGATGTTCTCTTACAAAAATTAAAGATCAGTGGTTCCTCTTACTTTAAGATAGACCATACATCACCCCAGCGCAAAAGAAACTATAATTAAATCCAAAAAATAACAGAAAAGAGCACAAAATCAGGTTTACTGATACAAAGCTTTGTTTAAATTGCATATTAAAAAAAAAAAAAAAAAACAAACAAACAAAAAAACCACCACCAAACCAAAGAAACTGCACAAAAATACCCCAAGACAACCTCTGTGATTAAAACTGCGGTTTAAGTCAGACTGGTGAACGTTTCACCTGTAAAAAGAAGGCATGGGTGTACATTTGTTCGCGTGTATGATGGAAAGAAGAAAAAAATTACAATTGAGTAATACGCACTCATACACAATAAGTAAAAGTAAACCCCTCATTTCCTCCTCTGCACTGAAATACAGTCAGACACTCCCAGTCCCAGGGGTGCCACCCCCATGGACCACCAAAATAAAGCTGAACAAAGGAGGCTAATTTAGACCATATTCAAGGAAAATATCCTGTTTACTGATCATCTTGATTTTTGGAGGAGGACAGCAGCTGAAAAATCTGTGCACTAATGAGAAGTTGAAGAGTGGGAGATAGTAGTTTATGTTTTCTTGCTTTACGGGGAAGAATGGGGCAAGGGACGAGAAGGAAAATTCAGGCAACTTTATCCTAGCAAATACAATCAGGGGGGCTGTTCATAACATTGCTAAAAAGAAAAAAATATTAACATTTCACAAGTTCCCCCTGTGGCCTCCCTTGCTCCTCCTCCCCCATCAAAAATTCATAAAGGGAATCAGCATTCTTTACCGAATGGGTCCCTGAGGTGCCATAGACCTTGTTGGAGAGAAAGGCTATAAATATCGAATTATACACCTCATGGGAAGAAAGGGTTGAAGATTCAGCTTCAAACCCACTGTGCCGTCCCCAGGGGAACTCACTCCAGACTCAAGGTCCAGCGTGGCAAGGAAATGGGTCAAGTGTGTCAATTTTGAGATCGCCGACCTTTGACACCTTTAATGATGCCCAGAGTCCACCTCCTTGACGTCCTGCTGCCCCCTGTGCACCACAAACTTTCCAAAGTCCCTTCAAGTAAAAAAAAATAAATAACTGAGTCAAGCAGCATTGAGAAGCTGTGCTAAAGGCCACTGTCACAGACGTTCCCGGCCCACTAAGGCAAGTGTAGAGCTCAGGCCTTCTTCACTTATCTCTACACCGCTGCAATACAGCGGGATTAAGTGCAACCACACTTCCACTGTCAGGTCCTCTCTGTAGGTTTTGCTCTAGGTAAAATGTAAAACTCCACATTATTAGACTGTATATGGCTCAGAAATGAGCAGCTGATCTTTTTTCTTGCTTTTAAAAATGTTTCTGACAAGTTACAAGAAAATATAGCAGGTATTAAACAGTTAAAAAGCCAAACAAGCACCTTTAAAAAAAATAATAAAATCAATAAAAATACTGTCTGTAGGCATAAACCAGCAAATGTTCGCTATTGAGACACAGGAGGTCGGAAAAACTGCCTACATAGAGCTCAGCAGTAAGCATCTCCAGGATCTGGCCTCTCCCCATATTTTTCTCATCTTTGGCTTAGGCTGGTGGTAACAAAAGCCACCCACCTCCCACAGCAGAAAACAGAAAGAAAAACACGCTCCTCTACACGTGCCAACCTCAGCGCACAATAGCTCACGCCACTGCAGCATATTTCACGTTCAGAGATTTTTAAGGCAATGTGGGTGAAGGAGCACCTTCAAGTAGTGCAAGCAGGAGTCACTTGCCTCCGATAGAAATGCAATCCCGTTTGGGGTGGAATGTATTTAAACCCGGTTAGGTCATAGCTAACGGACAGATGTTAGTCAATAAGCTCGTAAGGAATCATAGGTAGGAAAATGCAATGACCCAGTTCCTAAACTGGGATCTGGCAAAGACACCAGCGCCAACAATTCCTCTTCCAAAACAAACCATCACGGTATTGTAATACCACAATATATTTTCAGCATAAAATAAAAAATAAAATAGGGCTTAACACATTGTGGTTCCCTGGAAACATGAAAAAAAACCCCAACAATCTACTTGAAATCCACCTTCCACCAAGCCAGCCACCACCACCCCATTAGGCACTGGGGTGTGAGCCTAATCCTAATCACAGCTGGCTTTCTCAATACTGACGTAACACAAAGTAATCAAGAGTAACGAGCAACAACAGAATGTTGGTGTAATATGTAAATATATACATAAAAAAAAAAAAAAAAAAAAGTCTGTGCTTGCTTTTAACATCTTCCACGGTCCAGCTCTCCTAAGGTGAATTGCTTTGTCCCTTGGGGAAGAAAATTTCTGAGCCCTCAACCAAAATACTCCAGTGCCAGAGGAAGGAAACTCACCTTTATATGGAGTTATGTTGGGTTGCAGGAGGACAAGACTTGACTCCCCAGGCAAGACATATTACTACCGTAAAGGTAAAAATCATTGAAAACCCCAAGAAATGCACTGAGCTAGAAAGGGTTTCTTCCTCCCACAGCCCTCCATCCCCAACTTGGACAGACTCTCTCAATATATTCCACTGAAACCTCTCCACACACGGCCAGCTCATATAAAAGTATAAACCCCACTTATCCACCACCTCAGGGGAAACCAGGTTCCTCTGGATGAGCAGGGTTAGAGACGATGGGAACCGTAAGCTTCCTAGCACAGAAAAGGCCATGCTCCAGGTCCCCACCCGAGGCGCAATGAAGAGGAGACCAAAAGACTTTGCTGACCGGCCAGATTTTTAAGGGCCCGTGCTCCAAACAAGTAAAACTTTAGTGGGTGTACATACACTCCGCATTCCCAAGGACAGAGCTAAACGAATGTTAACCCTCTTGCTCCCAACCGTAGCGAAGTGAATGCAATGCCGAGGAAAACCAGATGACCGTTGGTTCTTGTTTATTCCTGAGGTGGGTACAAGAGAGGCCACAGCCAGACAAACACACCGTCTCGCATCAAGGCTACCTCTACTGACCTCTTGTCCTTCTGAGACCGCCAGCAATATGTTACTTAATTCTAACGCAGCCATTGCTGCATTTATGCATAACAATTAATGTTTTAGATGTAGTTTCTGTGCTCTATTACAGGTATTTTTTTCCAGGGTAGCAGGGGAGAGAAGAAGAGGAATTTGCGTTGTTGCAAGCATCATACTATTAGCACACCAGAGAAGGAATTGTTCTCTCAACACCAGAGGGGAGATGCCCTCCAAACTCAGCACCATCATTTCTCCTGCCATCTTTCAATCCGAAAGCACTGAAATATTCAGCCTGCCTCCAACATCAACATACAAATCCCGCGTAACCCTACACCTTTACACGCAAACTTCCACCCAAACAGCAAGGAGTGCTTTATCACGCCTGTCAACGTGGAGAGGCCAAAAGCAGCCCCCACGCACTCAGCTGCTTTGGCCCTACTACACGTGCAGACGTGATCCAAACCATGTGTCCCACCAGCCCGCACACGGCATGCTCAGGGAGTAACGTGCATTTTGGATGCTTTGAGTCACTCTACTTGCGACATGCAGCCACACCCCCCATGCCTGTGTATTCAGAACTGCCAGACGCGGCTGCAGGAATCTCCAAAACTGGTATAATTACTCCTGGGTGCAGGAGAGTAGACAGCCAGGCTTTAAAATGCATAAAGATTTCAGTCACTTATAAAGGAGGTGATTTTCTCCCCGTTATGTTGGTGAAGGAACAGAACAGGAAAAGAAAAGCAGGCTCATCAATGCAGAGTACTTGTGGACACCGCAAGGTCTCCCGCCTCTACAGCTTATCATCCTCACAAGATTATCATGGGATGTGTCCTACATGCGGTGCAAAACTTATCTGCAGTTCAGTTCTTCTTAACGTTTATCTAGATAATATTTGTCTAAAGGCTACACATAAAGAAATGTTTTAAGATCACACAACAGAACTCTAACGAGATACTTTGGGACAAAGCCCCAGCTTCCTCCCTCCTCCTCTGTGATTTCCAGCCAGCACAAACCCACAGTCCCTGTGTGTAGTTAAAACCACAGGATGCGGCTACAGCCCTGCCTGCTTCTCACCTTGTCATCTCTCACAGGTAACATCAATACGGTGCACTCAGATCGCACACTGCTAGGTTTTGAATACACAACCACATCACATTTCGTTAAAAAATCAACAACAAAATACACACAATGCCGGTTTTGTCTAAGAAATTCAAGGCCTGTAGCAAATTATTTGACTGTGTGCTGGTTTGGTTATACATGTATGGTGAGCTGGCAAACAAATATAACAACATATAATTTACAAAGACTTATCAGTTCTCAGAAGAAAAAAGAAAGCAGGTTGACAGGACACAAACTATTTAGTAAATCTAGTCAGTCACATTCGGTAAAAATTTAGCAAACCTTGCTTTACAGAACTGAGCTAAACAAAATCAATTCCCCAAGTAAAATGTTTCCTATCTTCTACATGCAACAAGACGCAATTTGGGCCTTTAAAGAGTCTTCTCAGCTTCTGCGTTCTTCCCACACATAATGGAAAGGTGCCGTCCAGATTAGCGCCTCTCAGAAGACATCTACCATACCAGAGAGGAGCAGAAGTAGGGCAGTGAGACGAGTATCAACCAAAATTCAAAGTCTGAGTGTCTAGAATGAAGAACATTACAGCCCAATCTGAACTTAAACCTTCCTTTTAATTATAGCCCCAAACGGTTCACGCGTGGATAGAAACGGAGGATCCTTTGCAAATCAGTTGATTGATAATGAATATTTGTCACCTCCTGCATTCACCTCTATATCAGCTCACAGATAATTCGTTTGCCACTCACAGCAGTAGATCGAGGTTACCAAATACAGGCAAATGGAGGTACACAACTCTACGTATAAAACTCCAAAGACCTATAGTTACAGAATTTGAGCAGCTTGTCCGCTAATTCGGATTAGCCTGGAAGTCCACGTTCGAGACCCCGAAGTCCTCCCTTCTAGTTGTTTGAAAGCCGCATGTGAGAATTTGCTGGAGTGACCCAATGGGGGAACGAGAAGCAATTAACAACAATTCCCCACTCGATTTCTCTGGGTCATTCATAAGTTTCATACACCCCTACTCAATTCTTCATCAGCTTTGTAATTTCCAAGCTAGAGCCTTTATTTAGTCTCTCTTCTCATGAATGCTCCATCTCAGTCAAGTAAGCGAAGGACGTGTAACAAATACCTCAAGTTGTGGGGGATATTTCTACTCGCAACAGAAATAATTTTTCTGATATCCCTTCATCTATAATTCTTTAACGCACTCTTTAGCACAATGCTGAAAGCAGAGGTTGCCAAAACGCTGTATGTAACAGGCAGCTTCGGAACCAAGGCCTCACCCTCGAAAATGAGAAGCTGGCTGTATGGAAACAAAGGTGCGGGTAGCTGAGGAATAAACCTCTCATGCCAATACTTCCCCTATGTCAATGGTATTTGCAGAACACAGAGTAATTTTGCTGAAAATTTGACTATATGCCTTCAATTTTGGCGAGACAGAGCAATTTAGAGCGCTGGAACCATGATATTTGTTCACATTTCGAAAAGATAAGCTCTCCACTGTGATCAGGGACACATTTGAAGAACATTTTAAGAACACTCATTTACACAAACTCATCTTTCCATGGATGATTCGTACCTGCCCCGTTTTCTCCTCTTTTGCTTATAACACTTCCCACGTTGTGCTTCAGAGTGTCATTAAATGCCCTTTTATTGCTCCCTCGTTGTAAGTACCTGGGTATTAACCAGGGCTTCAAGATTTACAGCCTATTTTAAACTCAGATAATGATGTTTAATTTGTTATTGGCTGTGTAAAGGTTAACAAAGAAATAACTCAAACTATTAGCAAAGGAATAACGCATTACGACAGGGCAATTAAGAGCTCTATCTGGCACTGCACGAAAAGCTTGATCTCGGTTCCAGAGGAGCTCCATGATCCGCATTCATGACCCATGAAGCGCAAGGGTAGCACGCAAGTTCATCCTTTACAGACTTCTATCTTTCAGTTGGTTTTCATCGAGGAACTTGCAGGAGTCAAATGCTGACAGACAAGCTCTCACCGAGCTACCTGTGAGGTCTGACAGAAGTTTCTGTCCTTAGCAGTTCTTAGTGCTCCTTTTCGGGGGGTTACCTCTCTCAGAGCAGAGTCGGCAGAACACAAGAAGCAGCCTGTAAAAACCAGCTAAAACTTAGCTTAAACACACCTTCCGCTGCCCGTCGAGTTATGCCTTTGTCCATAACTCGAGTGAGATGCAGGCACACTTCAATCCACCGGCTCTGCAGTGAAAAAAAGAGGCACCATCTGAAACCAATGTACTGTAAATAAACACAAATCAAAGCCCTAAGTGAGAAAAATTCAAACTGATTTTATAGTACTGCTGCAACTGTACCCCAAGGCCTTGCTTTTAAACTTCACTGCTGTGGAATCCACTAATCACACGTTTTGCTGAGGCGGGGGGAGGGCTTATTTTAGTCAAATTCATTGCACTGTTACAATCGTTCTCATGCAGAAAAGTCCCTTTTTTTTTTTTTTTTTTTTTTTCCCCCCTCATCCTGATTCAGGCTGTTGGGCAATTGCCGGAAACACTTTTTGGAAGAGTTGGGGAGAGGTTATTGGATGTAGGCCCAGCGGCTTTTGGAAAAACAGAGTAGAAAATATGCAGAATTCATGGAAGAAAGACAAGCAGATGCTGTTTGAAAAGATGGTTATATTCTTATGTCAACAAATTAGTACATGAGCAGCCAAAAATCCCACACAGAGGTAACACAAGCAAATGTGTCCTTAGGACATGCAAGGGAAAACACAAACTCTCCCGGTAGGACTAAGACCCTTCTTAGCAATGCACTTGAGACCAATTCCCATAAACTTCGGATCAAGGCAGTGGAAAGGCTGGGTACAAAGTAAACCCAGGCCTGAAACTTCTGCAGCTGAGCTGTGCTTTTGAACAAATCCTTGCATTTCGAAACAATTCCAAACCATCTTTCATGGAGCTGAAAAATATGGATGGGATTGAAAAAAAAAACAAAAAACCCAACAACATGGATTCGGCAACTTTGGCTTGAACAACATCCATTTTATTTCCTTAAACACTCGCCCAACATTGCAGCCAAGTGCAAGTTCAGTCAGTCTTCCCAACCACTGTTTGGGAGAGGAACAGACCTCCAGCTGGTATAAAATGGAATGTGCCTTCAACAGCTTTAAGGCTATTTCCACCAAGCCCAGGGTCTAACTCCGTATTCTTTTTAACACCTTCTTCATTTGCTCTACCTGCAAGCCCTACCCTCCATATCTTTTCTGACACCTCCACCCAAATTTTACATTTCTTGGCTATAAACTTGCAAAAACATCAGGGTGGGTGGGGGTGGAGGAGAATATACTTTCCCTGTAGGATTTTAGCATAAATTCTAAGCAGTCTTATTAAATTCTGTGGAACCTTCCTATCCTACCCTTCCTTTTTTTTTTTTTTTTGCTTTTTTTCCTTTCTCCTAACTCTTACCACATGTTGTAAAGGCCAGACATGAGTCAGACCAAGCTCCTTAAGCAGTAGGAAGGGGGAGGGAGGAGGTAAGCAGAGCAGAGGGCTCCTTTATCAGCTAAAAGAAGGGTCATTTCAGCTGAGAGAGTGACCATTCCACGCTCCAGTGCTACTCCGCACAACGCCGGAGTCTGGCAGCAACACAGATGCACCCATTAAAAACAGTCCTGCCAAGCAGCTGAAAACTGATAATTGAAATTTCATAAAAGCAGTATGAAAATTGGGGAAATTCATTCTTTTACTGGCCAGTAAATTTCTAGTGGGTCAGCATGTCCTAAATGACGATCAGGTGACAGGGTTTGGTGCACAGGCTCCTGGCTGGTCCCAGATCAACACCATAAACCGAGACTGAGGATGAAACCAACCTGATGAACTGTTTCCATATGAAAGTGGGACAAGGTGAAATCTAAGGTTCACAGCTATGGGGATGGGCTTATCTGTTCTCTCCCATTGCAGCCGTGTTTTATTTGCTCAACTTGGCCTTGCAATTTGATGCTAAGAGGACTTTTTCAGCAGCTAAACACACAGGCTTTGATCACAGATGTTCCCACATCAGGCACAAAATCTGACCCTTCAGATCCTATGATGAGCCCTTCTAGAAAATCCTGCAATGCATGATTACAGAGTGAGCGGTTAGTATCAAAACTGACCAGGCAGTTCGCTATATCCTCCCTAAAACAGAATTCTCTTTTCTCAATATAGAACATTTACAAACCTTGGTAATCACGAATTCTGTAATACTGACTGGGAACAAATACCAGAGGCCAACCACACCTCAGAATAATACTATTTTTTCCTTTGACTGCAATCTTTCCACTTCATTGAATATTCTCCTTGCTTAACTTACAATAAACTATCCCCCGGTTCTATAACAACACGTTACCTTCCCGCTTTTGCAGTGTTCCTCTAGGATGAAGCATGCAGCTCATTGTACCACAGGAGCCTCATCAGAAGTTTCAGCCTAGACAGACTTTTTAACTGACACTCTTCTATTTCTTCCTACGTTGAACCATTCCAGCTTCCAAAACCATTTTTCAGTTAAGTTTGATCTTGCTGTTGTTGTGAAGTCATCAGTCTTCAATTTCAACAAATTTCTAACCCACTCCCATCAGTCTCACTGAGGCTAATAGGCAGCTTAAAGGGTAAGTGCAAGTGATGAGTTTTGGATTATAAAGTGCAATCCAGTTGGCATCAGGCATTGCAGTGGTAGGAAAACCCCCAGGAAATGGAATCATCCAGATGGATTTCCTGCAGAACCAGTTCAAATATCTCTGCATCATATTTGCAAGTGCTTCCGGCTCCAGGAGGACTTACCAACTTAGTCATGGACCACACCGAAGACACAGAGCAGGCTCAGGCCTTAAAGCTGGGCTGGCATGTCCACACAGCCCTGCACCCAAGGCACCATGTCCTTCCAAACCTGACAGCGCTGGAAAACGTGATGAAGTACCACCAGTGCTTCTGCCTGGAGCCCGCGCAGACATAGATGCAATGGATTTAATGCTGCTCCAGATCAGCAGAGTCCTTGGCCCGGCAGGATCTCTGAGCTCTGTGCTAATGGAATAATTTACCAACAACCCGGATAATCTCCCTCAACAGATACAAGAACAAACCACAGATAGTGCTCTGTTAAAAGGCAAACTGCCGATTTTTTTGATTAAGGGAGAAACAGGGTTTCAGTATCCAGCAGCAGAAACTCTAAGACCTGCTGCATCTCTCCCTAAGGCTACAGAAGAGAAGACTGCACAGGAACAGCGCACAAGATTTTTGCCGCTTCTAGGATATTGGCGTTTAAAAAAAAAAAAATAAATAAAAAAAAATATTGATGAACTACTTTGTCATTGTTAACAGCATTGCTGACAAACTCACAGCAGGCCCACTGAGAGGAAGACAGCAGCGTGTCTACTGAATGCCTGTTGTAGCTGAGACATGTGCTCTGAATTAGGCAAGGTGTGTAAATTATGACAGCCAGAGCTCTTTAGAGAATGCCCAGGTCTGAAGGATTCTGGTGCACTTTTGTTGTCGCTGCTGCATTTCCCCGTAGTTGTTCTCTCAAAAGAAACCTTGCTCCTTGGAGAGAGCATTAACAGGCTCCTGCTCCTGAAGTGTCATTTGACAGAAATAAAATTGAAATGCTAAAAAGAAACTCCAGTTTCCTTTTCCTTATTGCATTCATTATTTTATTCTCTCTAACTGGAGCTTAACCTCAGAGGAGAAACAACCGCCACACTAGGCTGGGGAAGATGGGGGAGGAGAAGGGATGGGACAGACAACCAAAACCATGGTTCCCTTTACAGAAAATCTTGGTAACACCTGGGAAGACCTTGCCTGCAACACAGACTGCCAGACGGGGCCCAGAAAGCTTCATGCCCAGGAATGCCCCGCCAGGGCAGTAACACGCAACACTGCGTGGCCACTGTTGTTATTTGAAGGAAATCAGGCTACACTACACTTTTGTCGTTAAAAAAGTAACCCTGCAGGAGACCTTGAAAGGACATCGGTTCCTTCTCCTGCCTTCAGGCTTATCCTCGGAGAATATTTGAGACGACTTACTGGTCCCTACAGGGCAGAAAGCAGCAGCAAAGGGAGTGAGATCCCAAACTTGTAGGCTGGTCAGCATCTGCCTCGAACAAAATCTAGAGGAAGAACTAGAGCTTTCCGCCAACGATACAGAACAAACGGAGTGTGAAAATAAGCAGGCTAATTGTTCTAAGAAAGGTAGATTTTTCTCTAAGTGAACCTGGAGGCACTTGCTTTGCTGACCTGTTTCAGTCCCTGGGCTACACATATTTCCTTGTCAAGATGAAGAGATCGACGGTCCAAAACAGCCACACAAACCGTAACACAGCTGTGAAGAACCAGGCTTAAAAACCAAACCACAAAGAATTATGTAACCCTTTCAAGATGGAATTATTAGTCTTTCCTGGAATGTCAGCCTTAGCATGTAGTCTCACATTCTACAGACCTACATTCCAAACACACGGATCAAAGTCCTAATCGCGGATTAATTTTGGCGCTGTGAAGCTGGCTACTTCACACTTTCAAAAGTAACATACGTTAATTCAAAAGTTGTAAAGAAGGTGGATCTTAATTAAGGAAGATGCCCTGAAATTAGCACACAGACATCAAAACGGTAAGCTGGTAAAGAAAAAGTTAACTGGAAAAAAAAAATGTTTAATAGTACACAAGATACTAATTACATTCATTGAAGAAATACTGCTAATGAATCCTCCTCCATGACCTGCAAAATTTTATCTTTGTTTTTGTCTCCAGATCCCCAAACCCTTTTCAAATTCTCTACCAAAAATATCTGAAACAGTCATAATACAGTTATCTTCATTATTAGTTCTGCTCCTTCCAGGAAACATTTTCACCTTCAGAAATATTGCAGTGCAACTGCTCATCTTCTTCTAGGCGTTCACTGGCAGGAAAAACGTTGGGTTTTCTCCTTCCAGTAAGTGAAAAAACACTTCCACGTTTCAAGAGCTGCTTGCTAAGAGAGGAAAACTTTGCATAAAAAAAAGTCTTTTTAAAAATTAATAGTTACAAACACAAAGTACCAACCACCCATTGCTAATTACCAACATTAACATGCATTTGAGTGGAAGTTTCCTTATATCAGCCTAAATATAGAGATGCTAAGCTGTTTACTGGGGGGGGAAAAAAAAAAAAATCAATGAAAGGTTTAACCATCAAAAACCACTGTTTCCTCTTTCGGTTGAACCGGACCTCATACTCTGGCTCGGCAAACATTGTGCCTCTGTTCCGTTCAGCATGGCAGCGTGTGGGAGGAGTGCGCGGGTTTACCCTCAGTGCAATCATGGTCATTTCCATCCCATTCTGCTGCAGTGCTCAGAAATGTTCTCATTTTGATATAATTAGTGTTTTACTGCAGGGAAAATTAACCAAATGAAACTTTATCAGCTGTTTAATTAATACTCAGTTTGCCAGTGGTTTTTTTGCCAGATATCGCTGTGCTGGACTTGTTCATTCAACTGCTACTACAGGGAATGAGCTCAAAATGCCAACTCGCCACCGGTGCCTCCAGGGAAAGCCACATCAACGCCCGTTTCTGCCCGCAGCCAAGATGCCCCTCATGGAAGAGCGAAGGAGGACACAAAACTCAGGAGCTATCGTGGTAGACGAACGATGTGAATGATTTCTGGTCTCAGTTCTACCACGTTCCAGGAGTCACAGCTACAGCATCGGGTACAAACCCACCTCCTCTCAGGACCTCAGCAAGAGCAAATAAGGTGACAGAAGGACAGCAAGGGAAGCCATAGCATCTGTTTGGTGAGGAACAGCCACTACTACCCTACTCTCCCAACCAACCTGACTTTGTATTATTTTTTTTTTTTTAAGCTTCCTTACAGTTACGTTACTCCTGTAAAAGACATTTCGATATCAGTGGCCTTTAAGTCCATTTGGAATACTTCCCACATAGAGATATACCAGCTGGACAAATTTTAGGCTGAGGTCCGAAGTTGGGAGAGTATTTTGATCAAGAAAGATTAAGGTGTATATTAGCTCAATTGAAAGGTTTTCTCTGTGGATTTTCTTCCATGCTCAAAAGGCACCACTGAATTTCCAACACTAGAAACTTCTATCTGGACAGATATTTACTTCTAGTTCCCTCCCTGCCCGTTCTCTTTTAATACTTCAGAATCTAAACACCTTCCCGTCATGAATACATATAGTCAGTGAGCTAGGTGAGTGTCCTCCATTTCACCAGACACAAACCACCTGAAACAGAGAGAAAGGGGACAGGCAGGCTTCTGGGGAGCAGTGGCACCGAGGGAACTAAACGAGCTGTCCTGACCCACCCGCTGAAAAGTGCTCACCTACCACGAGCCAGCCTTTCGGAACTGCACCTTAGCGACAGGGACCTGAATTGAGGACCCCCAAGCTTGTGGCCCACCCACAGGACACTCCTTCCAATCTTGTTGTTTCCAGCTTTCCTCTCTCTATTCCTAAACACATCAGGTGTCACTATCTGGGAACAACGGAGAGATTGAGTCACTTCTGCTTTGGGATGGAACTACAGAGCACCAAGGTCTGCCAGCAGATGCTCTGAAGGATGTGGTCTGAACCAGCCCTGACAGACATCTCCTGCTTCCCAGTGCCAGCCTAGGATTGGGCGATGACGTCCGACAGCGGGAGGTCACAGTGCACTCACATCCTTCCTTCTAAACTCACACCCTGCCTTCCCCGTCACAACAGATGGGCTACAGCGTTCCTACCTGCTCACCAAAGTAGTCTGCAAGTCCAAAGTAAGATCATGCAACCCGCTTCCACGGACTTTCTTCACTGCTCGCTCCTCCTTTAAGCCATGATGTTACGGTTCTGGTTTAACAACCTGGAATGTCATATGGTAACCAGCCAGGCTACGCAGGGTCTGTTTATTAGTACCTAAATCAGGCTGAAAAGCCGCAAGTCAAATTCTTCATAAATTAAATTTTTAATTGACAAACAGTAACTTTTGTATTATTTTTCTTTCACAATTTTCTGCCTCTTAGTTATGAAATCTGACTGAAAAGTTGTGAAACCCCAACTACTGATTGAAGAAAACCATTAAATTACTTGGTTAAGGCCAGAAAGGGAAACTGTCAGATACTGAGATTACAACTCCAGAGCTCCTGTCTTAGGCTCCTCTGGTTATTCGATGCAGTGGAGTTGCCAGGGCTGTCTCATCGTTTCAGCGAGCATAGCTGCATCCTACAGAATGGATTTTACTCATGCCTGGAGCGAGCATGTAACGTTTCCCCACAACTATTCCTATAAAATACCGCTGTGCTCGCAGCCGCCTTAGCGCTAAGAGCAACAGACAGAGCCTGACACTAGAAACATTTTAAAGCAGAACAACTGGTCAAGTAAACCTGTGCAAAAAGAGGCCAAACAGCAGCGTCACAGGGGGAACTAGAAAGGAGCTCGCTCAGCAGTTCTTAGCGGCACTCTCTCATGAATCACAAGAAGGCTGCTGGGAACCTCCACGGTGTATTATTGGCATTACACAGCTGGGTGGGAGTGGGGTGTAGAAAAGGGTTCAGAAAGAGAAACGCCAATGAGACGACCCATTATTGATGGAAAGGGGAAGGGGGGGGAAAAAAAAAAAAAAAAAAGGACAGGACTTCCTTATGAGTGAATGTTCAAAATAGAAGGCCAAGCCCTGATTCTGAGAAGAGACAAAGAATTTGGCAATCCTACACAAACTCATAAGATAGGGAGAGCACCATGGGGAGAGAGGGGGGGCACAGCAGGCAGGAATGAATCATAACCAAATGGGAAAGCTGTGACAGAACGGGTACCGCCCAACTCAGCAGGCCACTACCGCAGGTAAAGGGAGATGTAATATTATTATTATTATTATTATTATTATTATTATTATTATTATTATTGTTGTTGTTATTATTGTTATTATTATTATTGTTATTGTCTAGCCATAACTCTGTAAATACATTCCGACAAAAAAAAAAAAAAAAAAAAAAAAAGAAACCAAACCAACCCAGTGAGTGTCTGCTGTTATTGGTCTAATGAGCTAACTCTGAAATACGAGCTAAAGACAGCTCCCTAGCGGCTGCTGCCCGCTCCGGAACGGAGAGGAAACCTCGGAAAGAGCCCATCACTGCAAACCGTTGCTGACAGCTTGGGACTACACAACACACAGATTTATTTCACAGACAGCCACAGACAGGAATTTAGCACCCCAAGCTGGCCTCCTGCTTAGCAGAGAAGGTGTTAAAACGCAGCCGCGCAGAGCCTGCCCCCCCTCCCCACACGCATTTTCTTCCCTGACCCCCTCCCTTGAGCAAAACACAGTAGCAACTAATCAATTTGGTCACCTGCTCCAGGCAGCAAAACACTCACCAGGTTCCCCCTTTTCCATTCCAGTCCCCCCCCATCCACCCCCCCAAAAAAAAAACCAACCCCAACCTATACAACCAACCACCTAGGGGAGGAAATCCAACCCGCCCAGCAGCTGCTCCCAGTGCCAACCAAGTTCAGCTGCAGTGCCTCCAAAACTCCTCAATATTTTGTGTGACCCTTCATCTTACAAATTAATTTCTTTCTAAACAGCAGCCAACTCCTTTTGTACCTGACCGCTTGCAATCACTGAAGCCATCCAAAAAGATTTCAGGGAGGAGAAATTGAGAAGTCAAATACCCTGCTGATATTACCTAACCTGAAGGATTTCTGTCTTTTTTTTTTTTTCTCCCCCAACTTTGATTTCAACTTTCAAAATATAAACCATTATTATTGTTTCCCCCCCACAAATTTACTTCTGAAGATTAAAAAAAAAGGATTTGCAGAGTTTCTCATCATTTCAATCTAATAATATATTGATAAATTGGGGGTCAAAAAAAAAAAAACAGGTCAAACTGATCACTGCAGGTTCTCCACACAGAGATATTTATACATATATACGGAAAAACTTCATTTCTATTAACACAACTGTAAAAGCTCTGAGAGATCCCCCAAATCTAGCAGAAATCTGATACAGCTGGCAGTGTAGCTAGTAACGATTAGATACACAAATCTTACTTGCTCACACATCATGCTCATATTTTTAGGTATTTAGGAAACAAAGAGCCCTTATTAGTGGCTATCTTCTTGTTTGGGAAAAAGGGAGGGGAATAATTCTGTTTATATTTCTCAGTCAGCCTGCTGGCTTCCACACAAAGAACTAAAGCAATTACACTGGCTAGTGCACTAGATGAGAGATTTAGCAAACATCATTAATATTATTATGCATTTACTTAATTCATTTCTTTCTTCTTCCATTCAGCACACCGAGGCTCTAATACATCCCTCTGCTAGCGAATGTAGCTCCCGTTGATGTTGGACACCTGCCTTCGGGGAAGCAACGCACCGAGTTACAGCAGGGGAATATATTAATAAAATACAGCGAGAGATTCCTTAGCAGGGCCACGCTAGGGAGAGCACTGGATGACCTAATAGAGATGGAAAAGACCGAACTTTTCTAAGTCTGGTTTCCCTGACAAAGCAGCCCAAGAACTAAGGATTCAAAGAGAAAAATACTGTAAGCGCGTTCTGAACACTATAGGCTAAATTAATCGCTTTGGATGCTAAGAGTAGCCTTCAAACTGACTTCGTTCTCTCTCCTGAAAAGAGGGAATCAGTGTTATGTACCATTAGATGACATCAGGCAGAATTCTTAAATTCAAAGGCAACAGGCTAGAAATGCCTTCATTTTCAAAAGTTCTTAAGAGCCATCAAATTCTGCAATGTCAACTGCTTGCCACCTTCAAGCTAATTTTTCCAAGCTTGATATTAGATTTGGATTATAATTTCCACTCTAAACTCTCAGGCAACACACAAGATCTCAGTCTAAACGGTGATGGGGGAGCTAAAGCTTAAATTTTTAACACTCAAGGCGTTGATCCATAGCAGGCCAGCTTCAGAGAAAAGTTTTCATTTATTTACTGGTTAAGGAACTGTCTGCAACCAGTAAGATTCAGCCCTTCACAATGCTGTCGCACACGTACAATCAAAACCTTTCCCGATGTCACTATGAACAGCTTGAGATGATCTCCTTGCCACTCCATCCGAAGCTACTAAAGCCTTTTAGCACTCCAAGTGATTTCTGAGGCACGTTAAGAACCTCGGAGTAACCAGGCACTGTATTAACCGGTTTGCTCAACAGTGACAACGTGTATTTGCATTCCAAGGTGAAATCTATTAAGGGGGGAAAAGATGAAGTGTGAGATTTCAGCGCAGACAAGGGGATCAGATAATGACACTACCCTACGCAACACACGATGTGGTTACCATTTTAAACCGAACGATTTGCTTGCTCTGTCCTCCACCCACCGACCAAGCGCACGAGGCTCCAGATGTTTATAGGAGATACAGAAGTGAACATCAGGGGTAAAGCTTCACCCTGCTTAGGGTTTAGCTTAGCTAAGCATCCAGATGAAGTTTGAAAAATCAGACAGGAAATCTCAATACAGACTCTTCCCCCTTTTGAACCGGGTTTATACAGATTGTCCTCGCCCATTTCTCGAAGCGCATCCACAGCCACGGTACTTCAGCTATCAAGAGGCTTGTTCTCGTCGAGAGAGAGCTCAGCTGAGGAACCCGGTTACTGGCAGAGACAAAAGCTTGAAAATAAGACACACCATCGTTCTTGTCACCACAGGTGAGCATTTGCTTTGCCTGCTCACAGCAGAAGGCAGTAAAGTCTGGGCTGAGCACTTCACCGAGGCGCCTGCTGTCGATTCTGTTCTCCCCGAGGGGAGTTTTGACCCTCACAAATCTCCATTCCTTTTCTTTTCGACTCTTCTCCTTTCTAGCTCTAATACTTCTGCGAGGTAAATTCTACTAGTACAGCCTGATACAACGTTCAGAGCAAGGAAGGGAGTACTTTGTTACCGTGGTTTTTTAGATCAGACTCTGCTCTCAAATATGGACTAAGAGCAATGAACTCAGGCAATTAGCAAAGGCTGCACCAATAGAGGGAGTGAATGACAGTACCTCCGTGTTCTGCTTCGCCTTCTTTAAACCTTTCCTCCCACCCCATAAAACAACCTCCTTACCCCCCCAGCAAATCCCAACACAGACAAACCTGGAGATGTAACTGAAGCCCAGCACAGGCTACAGAAAAGGGGAAAGGTTCACAAGCCAGAGGTTCAGCTTTCCCCCTTCCTGTTGTCTCATGTCACCAAAATGAAAAAAGAAAAAAAAAAAAAGAAAATCACCACTGCTTGGAGTCCTGCACAGTTTAGATCTCTACCCAGTGCATTCCCCAGAGTCAAGATTTTCCAATCAAATAAAGGCTCCCAGGTTGAAGTATTTGCTAGTTCCACCTGTACTTCAGGCCTTTTTCCTTCTTGTCTACAGCTTAAGAAGTTCAAATGGGAATTCCTTAGGGCAATTATTCTGACTTCTTCAGCCTCATTTTCCCAGTTTTCTGTTTAAAAACATCAGGAAGCCAGCACAGTAAAAACCAAAGTCTGAAAGTCTTGATTTTTCAGCCCAAATATTACCATATTTTAGATTTTCTAGTATGGGGGTTCGATTTAATTATGTATTTTGCACACAACATCCAAGGAAAGCAGGACACAATTATTGGGGGGTGGGGTTTATGCAGAATTTAAAAAAAAAATAAATCAAAAGCACCTCCACAGAGTTTGGGTGGGTGGCGTTGCAGCTCTGTGGAAACCCTCTCAGAGTTTTAGGGATTTATTTACTGATAGGCCATGGTAACTCTTCCCTAAAGATGTGGCATCACGAAAAGCAGCAAGGGATACAACTTTAGAAATTAGTTGGAGAAAATGGCTGAGATCCCACCCACAAAAATGAGATTTTATGTTCAAAACTCTAGCTTGTCTGATTGCTGGTCTTGTTTTCTTATTCTGGATCTGACCATTCCCACCAGTCAGCCTCATCTCCCCAGGTTTCTTTTCCATCCCCAGCTTCCTTTTCCATTCCCCTTTTTCCTTGTTTCCCCAATTTCCCAATAAATTTTCACCCTATGTTCCTCTAAGTCTGTTCAGCTGCCCATATAAAGGAATAGGAGGGTTTAAAAAAAAAAAAAAAAAAAGGACAGACAAGGTCAGGAGAGATGAAGCTCATTACAGTATATAATATTAAATTGAGCAAGGGTAAATCTACTGTATACTTGAAAAATTATACCTGCGTGTAGCTCTGGCCGCAGCAATAAAGCGCACCAGATCTGTGCTTCTCCAGGTTTCTCCAGGCTGGGGAATTTGAGCAGGTTGATTCCTCCTCTGGGCTCCCAGTATCCCTCCCCACCAAGGCCTAGAGAGCATCATTAAGATATATTGCAGAAAGGCTCAGAATAACAACCACATTCAGGAGCAATACACCAGACGTGAAGCGTGGTGGGGTTTTGTTGGGGTTTTTATTTTTTATCCACCTCTTCACTTTCCCCAGCAAGCTTTTCCTGCACTCACATGCTTTTCTTCACTGCAATCTCGCCAAGGGCGGTATCGCCTCTTGATAATACAGTCTTTGTATGCACCTACAGAATTAAGGGAGATGCAGGGGAATTTGGGGGTTGGAGGGAGATAATTTCAAACCAAACGTAAGAAAGAAGTGCCATGCGGAGCTGGGTGATGCGAGATCAGAAAAATCCCTCTCCTCTCTGATCCATACTATAGATCTCACCTCCTGGTGTCCCACTTCCCCTACATAGATGTAAGTCTCCCTTATGTCAGCACTATATATTGATGGGGGGGGGGGGGGGGG
>NW_020799128.1:2072706-2100456 GCF_003259725.1 Athene cunicularia | reverse complement strand
GGGGGGGGGGGGTGTGTGTGGAAATCAACAGTAGCAGCAAGGAGCCGTCTCTTACTATTGGCAATAAAGCAGCACGAGGAAGGTCCGCTGTGCTAGACACTCCATATACATTGGCTGCAAGACAACTTTTGACTCAAAGAGCCTACTACAATCCAACCCAATCACAGCTGAACAGCAAGACCTTCCTTCTGTGAAATTTAAATTAAAAGGTGTTAAGAATAGTCATTTCGCTCCCATAGTCTTTACCAATTAAGCTAAGTGTTCAATATGGTCAGGTTGCCCTCTAATTTTGATTCGTCCCCCACCCACGTGTTAACTCCAAAGATTGATTTCAAAAATTAAAATCATCGTTGCAATTTGCTTAGCTTAATATAAAGCAAGAGCGTAATGTCCCCTCATGAACACTACTGCAAGTGGCTACATAGCCTGACCCTTACTTATAATCCCCTGTAAATTCACCCAAAAAGTCATGCACTACATAATATTAGTTCTTACAGACTGACATATTTCCCTGATCTTTCATGAGCCACATGGGGAAACAGTTTTCGCCTGATCTGAATGAAGAAGAAAAACAGTGATCCTAATCAACCGTTTACCCTTAGTGGCTTCCCTAAACAAATCTGGGAAAGAGCTTAAAGGCTTGGGAATATCCTCGACCCTGCTTGATGCACTGTAATAACCCTACCTAATTATACTGATATAAAAACTAATTGGAAAGATAGCAAATGTCAGGGTAAGATGCAAATTGTAGGGTGTTAATTGCTGAACAGGTGCTGGAATAGAATTAAATGAGCATCTTGATTAGGAGAGTGGAAAAAACAAATGTGGACCCCGAAATCAAGTTGGCCACGTGAATTATTTAGCAGCCTCCTTGTACCAGCAAAAGGTCATGTTGATGTGACCTCTGCTTTGTGATGGGTGGGCTGACAAAACAATAGTGAACTCCAGGAGAAAACACGGCTTAGGAGAGAGATGAGAGTATACAACATAGGAAATTGTCAATGGGATACGGGAGGAGCTTTTTTTATTGGCGGACTCTTAGGTGGATGACACGCTCGTAGAAAGTTTTCCATAGGGCTCACTGCAGTAATACAGAGCCACTAGTCCTAAAGCCTGGGCAGCCCCTGCCCGGAGGGGATACACCACCCGCTCCTCCTCGGACCCTGCAGGCACAGAAACGGGGGGCTGCCGTTCACAGCCAATATTCTGGGGTACAGGAATGTCAGTCCAACCAAAAAGGGACTAAGAGCCAATTTCTGTGTCTGCACAGAACTGAACAGGATTTTCATCCACAGTCAGAAGTTCTTCAGTGACGCTACTACGGTAGTAAATCATTTTTCACACAGGCCCTCGGAAAGCCATCTCGGGTTTCAGTTGCCACTGAACGACCAGCAATCAGATTAGATCAAATAACATCAATTAGAACGGGCAGTCTAGAAATAAGAGACCCCATCATAAGCAGTTATTATTATTTGGGGTGTATGAGTAATTTAAAAGGATTTAACGCAGCTTCAGTTATCTTTAATTTTGATTCCGAGACTACTTTTTATTGGGGGGGGGGGGGGAAATCAGAATTTTGCAACAGCATGCTGGGGGTAAAACAAGGTTTTATAAAAAGAAAACCTTTTTCTTTTAAAAGACAGTTTCAGCAAGTGACAGAACCTACTGAAACATTTTGCCAGTTAGGAGAAAAGTTGTGAAGAACTCTAGAAACCATTTTTTTTTTTGAGTTATTTGAAAGAACTTGAACGGTTGTTCAGTTAGTTCTATTAATTATGATCTATCCCACTGGTTCAAACCACCGTGGCACGGGGAGAAAGGAGACCTTTTGCATTCAGTTCACTTAATAAACAAGCACATCTCAATGGATGGCAGCCATCACTATTAGGTGCTAGCTGAAACGATTGCATTGTTTTAGGAGCAGCTGGAGACTCAGTCTAGAGCAGGACTCCAATCCATTAGGCACTGTACAAAGTCGCGGTACAAAACCCTGCACCACAGAGCTTCCCATCTAAACAGAAAGGATAAACAAGAAAAGAGGCCAGTTGTCCTGGACAGGCTTAAACTAGCAGGCGTCTAAAAGAGATCTTAAAATTAATTTAAGCAAGAGCCCAATTTAAGGCTTTTAATAATGCCAGTGATCTGCAACGGACTCGCAGCGAAAGGGATGGATCTTCATGTTTTGCCACATACTAACGAACTACACTCACCCTCCTTTTGAGTACTGCCTTCCTAAATATCCATGCAACCCAGCACACTGCAGTTGTCTCTACAGTAATTCTCCATTAAATACATTTCTATGCATCAGGCCGTTTTTGCAGAAGACAGAACCAAGCAGGGAGTTCATAAAGACAGTAAGACTTTGTTTCCAATATCATCCTGGCACCAGGTAATGGATGGTGTTCAGGCAGCGGTGAGAATGCGACCACCTGTGCTTTTGATAATTCCTCAAGAGGAAAACCTAACTCGCACAAGATGACAGCCTAGAGTCAATGACAAAAAGACAGACTGCGCGTCTAAGAGCACCAGGTCCCTTTTCCCCACCCAAATGCTAGAAAATTCAATAAAGATATCTGCCACGGTGCCAAGCCATCAGAAAGGCGCATCGCTGCTCTAAGGAATGCAAGAAGAGGCCAGTGCTTACAGTGCATGCTCCAAGGTGGGTCTGCGCACGGATGAAGGATGTACAGCTAACACGCCGCAGTCAGAAGGGAGCGGATACCCGTCCAGCGGAAGATGAAACATTTTATACAGATCTTCAGGGGCAAAGGGAGAAGCGTGCTTAAGACTGAAAACTTAGATTTATGACACCAAGACCTGAAGTTGCCTTTGTATCCAGGGGATATGATACACCATGGGTGACAGGAGAATAGCGCGGGTACCGCATTGCAATACTCGGTCTCCTGGGATAAAGACACCAATTCATTATCTGCACACCATCCTTCTTGGGGCCTCCGCTGCTAGAGGAGGTAGCTGCCAATCATGTTCCATTCGGCAGACTCTTATTTAGTGCTTGCGGTGTGGGCTAGAAGCAGCTGCAGGGAGAAAGAGACTCAGTTAATTTTTCAAGTTCAGATCTCTCTGCTGGAAGGGAAGGGCTGCAGCTCAAATCAAGCTGTCTCGCCCATGACTTCAGCTGGAACTCTGGTGTTCAGGACCTCTACAGATAGACGCAGGGTGTGCTTGAAATGTTGTGTCTGACGGGGGAGGAGAAGGCGACGACAGGGACTCGATTCGCGTAGGGTTAAGCTGAGCAAAATCCTGGCAGTCTGTTAGAAGCCTGTAGGTATATTGTACACGGGTATGATCACGGCTGTGCTGCAGGCTATTTTATACAGCTATGTCGGACTACTGTGTTAACAACTCTCCTGTACTGCTCTTTGCCAACACTGACACTGTCCCAAAACAGCTCATGAAAAAGCTTTCGGTTTCTTATATATAGAGAAAAATAACGTACGTGAAAAATACAGGGGATTTTTTTTTTATTATTATTATTTTAAACACTTATATTAAAGCTTGCAAGAAGATAAAACTTCACTCACACCTGCATCTCACAGTAATGCTAACGGGAAGCCTTTCACATGCCAAAGATCTGAAGTACAGGAATATTACTGAGCTCATAAAAACTCATTCAGAAACTAGAAAATGCTAGAAATAAGGTTAAAGAAGTAATTCCAATTTAAATCCCTTGACATATACCGTAGAATCCTTAATTTCCCCCCAATGTGTCAGCATGTACCTTGCCCCATCCCCATTTTTACCTGCTCATTCAAGCCGCTGCTTGCCTCTTCCCCGCTCTCCAGCTGAGCCTGACCTATTATCAGGTCCTAATCTTCCCTTCAAGACTCCTAGTCCAGTACAGAATTCCTCACCAAACCTTACAGACTCGTTCCCTTGATCAGAAGTACCGTTTCCCCACATTGCAAATAAGCCAAGAGGATGCTCCTAAACTACACGCAAGTGTTACGGGCAAGCCTTAGCTGATATAAACTGTCGTAGCGGCATGACAATCCATGTCAGCCAAGGAATCGGCTTTGATCTGTGCAAATAGAGAACATTTCTATGTTGTCCGCTTTTCTCTCCCTAAAGCAGAGTTCTCAAGTGAGGTAAAATAGCTCATCAGCGTACAAGCACAGAATCGGCCATACCTTCATATAGAACACAAAGATGCATTTTGCCTGTAAAATAAATCCTGAAGCTCCAGAATATAAAAGGGAACAGAGTCACGTCACCCATCACTGGTTGAGGTCACTGCTTCCAAGGGGCAACTGTATTTTCGGGAAGTTATCAGGCAGGGCTACTATCCTGCGTGCGGTGTTTGGCTAAATCCAAAGAAACCGACAGCGATACTTTTTGAAGGCACCAAAGTCGAACTGGAAAATGAGAGAACCAGATGTCCCTGAAGGAATGCTGGGAAATGCTTGAGATAAAGGGGAAGGGGGAAGAAAAAAAAAAAACAAAAAAACCAAACAACAAACCACCACCCTTTAACCAAAACGTCCCAGAGGATATTTTTTTTTGAGGTTCTGTGTCAACAAGTGACACTGACACAACACTGTATACTTTTTCTCCCCTCTTTAGCAGAGGAATTTTGACTGACCAGATATTTTGTCAACATCAAGCAAAATGATTTATACTGGCAGGGATTCAACCTTAAAAGTCATCATTATTTTTCTTCAAGGTAGAGTGCCCATGTTCCTGATGAGAGTAGAGATTTGGAAAAAAACCCACTATTCAAGGATTCACTTATACTCCAAATTCATATCGAGTACAATCTATTTTGAAGACCCAGTGAAATTTCTAGTAGCTATAAATTTAAGGATTATATACATCTGCCCAGAATAAAAAAAGACAGATCTGTAAGATAAAGAGCATGTAAAAGCTTTACCCATCCTCCAAACAGCACTTTTTGTTTTAGATTCATGTGAACATGAAAATCCCAAGTTTCATCTTTTAAAAAAAAAAAAAAAAAGGAAGTTTCAAGAACTGTAGTTTCTTACAGAAAGTTTCTATATGTGAAAGAAACCAGAAGGCCAGATAGGAATCTTTGCAGTTTCGTTTTTCTTTTCAGGGTTTAGTTTCAACAAAATATTTATGGACAGACTTTTTGATGTCGATGCTAAACAATAACAAGTGCTAACTGCTTTGCTGAATCGGGACCCGTTTGCTGAAATACCTTTTTATCAATGTTGCGTAAGAAAACCTAACTGCATCTCTTCAAAAAAATAATTAAAATCCAATTTGTATTGGCATCAACGCTCTTGGCTTCGAGTCCGATTTCTTTGTACCATCAGCTAATTTCAACTATTCTCTGTGTACTGGCTTTCAACTGCTTTTAACACGTCTGTAATTACCCTCCCTGTGCCACCTCTTTCCAAACACTCCGTGATCTTCCTCTAAGGTTTGGCATTTGGAAAAAAAAAAAAAAAAAAAAAAAAAAAAACCAGCTTGGTGGTACAGTCAGCAGCAACAATGGCAAACATAAGAAGCACGCAGAACTGATGGCACATCCTGTGGAGAAAGTCGACTCGTTCTTTGAGGGAAGCGCGGGGAATACAAGGGAAAGACTGTCAGAGGAGCAACGTCCTATCAGGCTACAGAGCCTGAATCCTGAAAGGATTTGTGGTAATTGATGGTATCATTTTACTTTGCTGGGGATTCTCATTTCCAATGAGAAGAGTTACTATTTTTTTTTCTTTAAAGGGATGAAAAAAAAAAAAAAATAATCCATGGAGCAGAATTTTCTGCCTTCATGCCAAAAACTGAGCAGAGGGAAAAGGGCTCAACATTCCACAAGCTGCAGAGCTGGAGTCACTTCACTCGCTGATCGCCCCAGGCCATGTGGGTATGAAGTTATGGCGCTTTGAGCTGCAAAGCTTCTATAACCCAGACTCTTCCAGCTCAATAACTGAGCTACTTTTTCAAAAATAAATTAATTGGTACTTAGCTGTGTGTATTAAACTGACATCACAGTGTCTACACATGTGAGTGAGAATGTTCTCCTCAGAAAGAGGCCAGCACGCATGGACTGACTCTGCTCCACCTCAACTAGCAGTCAACGTACTCACACACATCTCCTGCTGTTGACACCATCAATGTCATTTAAACTGCCATCACAATTAGTGCTACGGAATTACCTAGTGCTCCTAGCCAAGATGAAACTCTCCTCCTCCCTTACCCCATCTTGCTTGGCAAACAGTCCTCCCCATTTCAAAGGTCTTGCGGTTTACCAAGGCATATCAAGGTAGGTTAAGGGAGAAGTGATTTGTCCAAGTCCCTCTGCAGGCCACGGGAAGGGGAATCCTGGAAATGGACTTCAAGCATCCCGATTTCCATCCCTTCCACCAGAGCACACTTTGTTAATACGAAGCGCTGGGTTTACGACAGGGGCACACCTCTGCGGTAGGACCACAGGAGGCCAGCTCCCCAGTCTGACCTGCAAACACTGCATTTATAAAGCCATGGCCTTCAGAGTCTGATTTTACACAGGCTTTTGCCCCGGATGCACTCTTTTCTCTATGTGACCTCTTCTTTCACCAGGGCAGGCTTAGGGGAGGAGCTGAAAAGGAAGAGCTGTATGTACTGGTTTCACTAATCAGTATGGGCTTCCTCTAATTCAGTCTTCTCGTTGCATCTTGCTTCTCTGGGAAACCTGTGATAGGAACGGGTTAGGACAGTTCCTAGAGTTTGCTAAAGGCTCTTGAATAAACAGAGCAACAAGAAGCTTAAAAATCACTTTCAATTTTATATTATGAAAAACTGGAGATTTTCTGAAGTCACTCAGAATTTCTCATCCTATTCTATTTCTCTTCCATTTGGAGAAACACTCAACTTACAAAAAAACCTTCGCGTTCTCCTTACTGATTGGCAGGACGCTATGCCCTATACAAAACTCTCCAAAGAGCATTAATTTCCCTGAGAACACCTGCTCACCCACCGTGGTGTGACTTTCATACACGGTTGTACGAGAGCCCCAGCTGATGGGCACCATTTGTGTGGCACCAACAGCTTTTCTCTTCTTCCCCGCTCTAGGCTACCCTATTTTGGTACTTTCGATGCAACGCAACAGTGGAATTAGAATCTGCGTGAACTACTGCCCTGCCATTTCCTACAGCCCGTAGAAAGCTTCCCACCAGAACAAGTAAGAAAAACAGGGTGTCTGGTCAGGCTGACAGTCCTAGATGGTGCTTCTACTCGACACATTTCCCCAAAGGTACTAAGGAAAAACACAACACTGTTGGGTAACAATCGGTTCAAAGAGAGTAGATTGGTTAAATGTGGGACAAAGCTCAGTTTTAAACACTCAAGGAATAAAAGCGCATGTGTACGTCGAGAATCATCAAGTGGCTTTAGACTCTCAATTTAAAATAATAATACAGCTTGATTTTTAAAGAGCAAGAGGAAGGACTGCAAAAGAAAAAAAAAAAAGTTAAGAAAATGTCAGGTTTTCTTTCGCAAATTTCAAGTCTTTTCCAAAAAACAGACTGGTTTTCAGTCCTTGTTTTTTTGTTTGGGTAGTCTTTCCCCCCTCCCAGTGAAAATATATGTTAAGTGCAGATTAAAAAAATAATTTTTTTTAAAAAATTATCTCAATGAAAAGATGTAGTGCCATCTGGAAATGGGATCTTTTTTGAAAATGGCTCATAGCTGGACCTCAAAAAAAACCCTTGGAAGCACCCAAAACTGTATAGTTGCTTTTGAATTTTTTTTCTCCAAAAATATATAAAACCACTTCCAAAATACTTGAATACAACCCTGCTCCTGCTTCCACTGAAATTAAAGAAAGTTTTGATTTTGTGGATTTGCACGAGATACATCCCCAAACCCATAACATACCACACAAATAGGAGCCCTGGTGGTTGTTTCTCTGCTGGAATAAATTTAAAAAAAATAAAAAAATAAAAAAATAAAAAATCCCTTCAGCATAAGAAATGCCATCATCTGGTGAAATCAGCTCTATGCCATCTCCTGTCAGGTGTGACAGTGCTTGGGAATTCACAAGAGGGGCAAGTGATTAAAAGCCACCATAGGGCTATCAGTGGCCACTTTATTTTATTTTCTTGAAATAAATAATAGCTTTTGTAGGAAAGACACGAACCCATGTAGGAAAGAGAAACTCCTTTTGCCTAATGGGTTCCCAGTCACCGAGACTCAAATAAGCTGACTGCTTAAAAAACAACTTGGGAGCCACAGTAAAAGATAGAAAATTATTGCTTCCTGTCATGACCAAATATTAAACACAGCACACACCTAATGGCTCTATCACTCCCCAGGGAAGAAGCTTTATGAACAATAAAATCCCAGCAGACTTGCACTGTTTGGACTTAGAAGCCTCATTATAGGCTCACTGATCCAATACATTTTACAAGCTCAATGGATTCCACTTGAAGGAAAAGCCACCAAACGTGGAGTTATAAATGGAATGCCCATGGAGAAATAAGCATTTATTTGTGAAGGAAATTAGCAGAGAAGAGGAGATGGAAAGGAAAAAAAAAAAAAAAAAAAAAAAAAAAAAAAAAAAAAAAAAAAAAGATGGGTTGGAAGACAGCAGCATGTTAGAGATCCAAATCAGAGAGAAAGATGGGAATACGCATTGCGCTTGCGGAGAGAAGATGCTGTTCCAGGACACACATACGTGCTCCAGTCTGGAACACACAAGACTCATTGTGTCTCCGACGTGGGCAGGTCATGGAAGCGTTACGGGCTTAAAAGTTATGAGCCCATCCCAAACTGACTTAAACAAGTTTCAGATACACGTTCTATCCTTTCGATCTCAACCTTGCCTTTATTTTAAAAGAAATTTGGGTGACGTTCTGAGCAGGACAAATTATTCCGTTCCCTATCTGAAAGCAGGAAACCCTACACGTTAACTGGACAGCCTTCTTCAGAGGTGAAGCATCTCAGCAGAGAGGCTGAAATCCTGGGATGTTTACAGGGTAGAAAAATATATGAGATCCCGCCAGAAACAGATGGTGAAAGAAACACACGAGGAAGGGACGGAGAGAAACAAAAGGTTCAAAAGGGAAGCAAGAGGCAATAACAAAAAAGGTTAGGGCAGATGAACTGACAAGTCCATAAAACCAGGTCTAGACAGAGGAGTGCAAAAGTGATAAGGAAGAGTATTTTAGGTCATAAATACAGAGAGGATGCTTTCATTAGGATTCAAATACTCTGAAATATTAGCATTTGCCATGATGAGTGCAGATGGGTCCAGGCAAACGCAGACCCGTTTTCAAAAAATCGGAGTTGTACAGATCCCGTGTCACACGCTACTGGTCTACATGCCCGGAATTTCTTTTGTGCTGTCCACACAGTGAATTTATCCTCAGCTTCTATTCCCAGAGGTGCTTTAGTTCATGGGAAACTTTTATTCCATTCCCCTCTCCACTACTACCAAGCTCATTGATTCTAATGGCTCCTTAACGCCGATACCTCACCTGTCCTTCGGAGACCCCGTATTATCACCCGCAGCCATTTAACCTCCTCGCTTGCCATTTATGAGAGCACAACGCACGTTGGATCAAATTCTCCTTATTGCAGCGACAAAGCTTCAATTCAAAAGGAGACAAGGATTCTTCCACGCTGTGTTTGAACTTGAACTCAAAACTTTGGATTGCTCAGTCAGGATTCAGGCAGCCAGCACCATCGCTGGTTTTTATCTCAGTTAACGCACAGCTAATCTCATACGATTGGAATTCATCCACGCTTGCTGTCCAAACTGCACTAAAGCATCATGGAAGCTTATCTGATTTATGCAGAACTGCTATAATCCTTTGGGTCTTGACTTCATTGGACTTATTTTCTTAAGGCTTCTAGGCAGTAGTAGCGATAGTCAGATTTCTTTAAATTATATCACATGTCCTTGCTCAGACATCGCCACGCTCCCCTTGCAGTTCTGAAACCAGAACATGTGCTAACTGTTCTAGTTACCGACTTAGCAGAACTAAAGCAATCAGTATTGGTTAATGCTCCCACCCGTCACATTTTTTTTTTTTCTCTAACATACCCTATTCATACTCCATTCAGAGGGCTCAGGTGAGGAGCTCAGGACAAAACGGCTGCGGAGTCACACGCTGACAGCACATGGCTAGGAGCACACATGTACAAAAAGCTGGTGGAAAGGAGGTTCCAGTTCTGTTACCTTCCTAATAAATCTGTGCTCAAAATCAGCAACGATTTAAATTTATCTTATTTACTTTATCCTTCGTTTCAGAAACAGTAACACCTTCAGCCCAGGCGGCAGCAACTGTCTGGGAAGAGAAATAACTTTTTTTAATCACTCTGAAACAATCTCCACCCTAACGGCAACAGTCTTCCACGTCACCATAGTAATTCCACAGATCAATTTTCAGCATATGTATCTTTGAGTTATCAGTGAAAGCCAGAAAAGCACGCACTTACGCTTGCTGTACTGCTAAACAGACTATGTGAAGGGCTAGAAAAATACAGGGAGTCTGCAATGGAGAAAGGAGCAGAACCCAGGACTTCAACAGTTCAAACTAGTTCCTTAACCCCAAGTCCATTCTTCATTTTTCTAGCACACTCAAGGTGGTCTTTAAGCTTCTTTTGACTTACCAGCTTGCTGGAAATTCTGTGTTAAAAAAAAAAAAAAAAAAAAAAAAAGATTAAGTGACACAAACTAGTCACCAGTTTACTCCATTTACACGCTTTAAGTGATTGTAAGCATCAAAAGATTTCAAGATGCTGTGGACAGCAAACTAGTAAATTTTATTTTTGCCTAGAAGAGGGGGGAAAAAGAGAAACAAATCACACACTAAGAGAACCACTTGTCAAATGGCTAGGATAGTGCACTTTAAGTTACTGACTCCCCACAAACATCCAGTCTACTAAAAAATTCATAAAGAGACAGATGGCACAACAGCAGCTCTTTGCAGGAGAGCAGGGTTTAGCAGCGAACAAAGGACTTTGACTCCCTAGGACAAGAGAAGAGATCATTGTGGGGTTTGGAGGCTTGGAAGGGGGGATTGGAGCATGCAGGGAGCTGAGAAGGGCTGTGTCTGTCTGGGGCTCCTAGCTTCACCCCACAGCAGCAACAGATTTGAGACGTTTATTCTACCCTGGCAGGCTCACAAGGAGTAAGGAGAACAGAGCAGAAATAGAACAATCCAACTCCGCCATGTAGACGAAATCCTCCTTGCAGTAGAAACAAAAAAATCCTGTTCGATGATCTGAAACCGCTGTCCGCAGCTAGGTAATTGCTAACGCTGTGTAAAGGGGGAAACTGAGGCACAGAGTTATGTGGCTTGTTTGAAGTGACAGGGCAGCTCAGTACCAGTGGGAATTTGATCCAGGCTTCTCCATTCACACTGTTCTGCCTCTAAGCATTAGGAAATATCCTTGTGTTACCCAATGGTTTGGGGGATCAGCCTGAAAGGGAGATGGAAAGGATAATCTGAGCCCTCTAAAAAGGACTTCAAGAGAAAAGAAGAAAAAAAAAACCAAAAAACAAACACACAAAAACCCAGCATAGTGAGAAGTCTGCACTGATTTCAAGCCAGGTCCTTCAAAATGAAAGATAATCTATACATCCTCTCGCCTTTTTTAGGGAGAGGGAATGGGGGGTGTGTGGATAGCACAAGAAGACGTAAAGCCGAGCCTTATTAATGTGGACATCTCTCACAGAGCACTTCAACTCACAGCATGGACACTATAGGGGCACACTCAGAATGCTTAAGCCTGGCAGCAGCTGTCTTTCCTAAAGTGAGTTTTAGTGCTTGTGAAACGTGCCAGGCAGCCGGGGAGAGTTCAGCGCTCTGTTTATCCATACAGCAGGTAGGGCACGAGGATCAGCAGGGAAGAAAAATCTCTACCCACGCTGCCTCATTTCTACATAGCCGGACCCCTACGGCCCACGAATGTAATCCGGCCTCCTCTGCTTCTTTATAGAGATGCTAACAGGTGTGCCAGCCACCTTCATGCTTTGGGGTTTTTTTCTTTAAAAACGGTGGTAACAAAAGCTTAAATGTTTACAGCACGTGTCGGCTGACCAATACTGTGGTTCACCCGCCGCTGAAACTGGTGTGCCAAGTGCTCAGCTGGTGCGAGGCAGCGTGGCCCCGGTGACCCAGCTGCAGCGCTGGCCCCACGCCTCCAGCCACCGGTGAGTGCCCGGCTCGGCCAACGGCAATATTCCACACAACTCAGCGGCTCGCTCACATCCCATTCATCGCGGCCGCCACTGCCCCAGTAACAACCGCAATAATGAAAGAAAGAAAGAAAAGGTGGTAACAAAACACGATAGATTCTTTACGGGACAATTAGGAAGAGTTTAGGTTAACAGGAGGAGGGATTGAACCCAGGATCTCATATTCTGAAATCTTCTGAGCTAAATGACCTCATTCCATCAGCTCCGACACAGCAGAGGACTCGGGAGCCTCCACACAGCGAAACCATAAAGCCAGCCAGCTACACACAGCACACGGCTTATGCTCACATTCTGCGGTGGCGTTCCAAGTAATTTCCCCTGTAGTAATAAAAAAGTCTGTCCCCTCCCAGTTGTATTGCATCGTTTAATTGAATTAAGATGTTTCATTTGAATTACACAGAAATTTCTTTTGACTTTTTCTCTCTTATCGGAAGAAGAAAAAGAAGCAAATAAACTGTTCAACTGAAAAAGTCACCTAGTTCTCCCCAGTACCCTGGAGGCTTGAATTAGATCACAGCTCTAGTAAACCGGGTAAAGCACTAAGAGTAGCAAGCACACCAAACAGCCTGCTCTAAAGAGCTTAAATCTTCAAGAAACACAAAGCATTAAAAATTTTAAAAATAATAAAAATCTCATTCCCACTTAATGAATGGAGAAATTATATCCAGAACTATACAACTCACCCAAAAGGAGAGAGAAAATCTGCAGCAGAATGATGAATTAAATTCGCTTGCAGTATCCAAGACCTCTTAATCATAAGAGCAAGTTGGGTTTTTTATTTGCATCACTGGTGCGGGAAAGGTAGCAGGCTAAGTAATTTTAATACAGGCACAGCAAAGTCCAGCTTTCATCTGGGATGTATCATCTTCAAAAGCACAAACTTGCACCCTTCTGTCTGAAAGCCACCCCGACCCACCCGCTTCAATCCCCATGTACGATTTGAACACAGGAGGAAGTGTTAGTACGCCAAGTTCACACTCTCATTTCCAGGAACTACGAGGAATGTTAAGAACTACCACTTCAGCCATGAAGAAAAAGCAACAAAAACATTCACGTTTACATTTCTAAAGTCTCAGAAACCTACTAATTCCGCAGGCACTAACTTCAAAAACGAAGCAGGAAGACATGACGAACAGAAATTCAGATCACCAGTGCTATGATCCACCATGGAAACACACTACAACTAGTTTAGCTCTGATGAATTCTGACCTTGTGCACAAAGTTAAAGCTTGCTCTAACACACGGAGAAGTGACTGTGGCTTGTGGAGCGCGTATTTTGCAAATGCTCCTGGACTAAACTACATCTACCACGTCATCTCCCACGTACGTTCAGATCCTCCTTCCAGCCCGGTGTTCCCGTGGAGTTCCGTCTCCTTCTGCTTTTTGACGCCTGCAATAGCAGCACTGCCGGGCTCGAGCTCTGTCACTGCTGTTACAACGGAGGCAGCAGTCTGCAGTCAGATTCTGCTCCGAGTTACACTGGAACTGAGAGTCAGGCTGCTGCAGAAACCTAAATACTCTAAGGTGTTCTACAGATCTTCGTCGGTGGGAGGGGGTACGCGGTACACTTTGGTGAAGAAGCTCCCTTTCATATAGAAAAGTGCTGGCTTCCAAGAGTGAATGGAAAAAATAACTGCAAGGTCCTTAGGATCTAAATCGAGTCTCCCCAGAGCAAAGGTCACAGCAGAAATTTTTTATTCCGCATAAGAACTTTTGGAATGCATTCGAGGAGACGAAAAAACCCAGCAGCAACATGGCTGACATTTTTTTCCCCACTGAACTCTTTCTTCCTTTTTCAAACAGCAATACAAGTTTCCATGATTTGGAATGAACTGCGCCTCCCTACAGCAATAAACAGGTAAACCAACACAGCAGACTAAGCATCAGCGTCTATAAAAAGCGAAGAAGCAGAGAGAGAAACAAATAAAGGGGAGAACACCGTACTCATCATTTGCAACAACTTCTCATATAGTCCCTGAACTCAGCTAGATTTGGTGCAGGTTTAGTCCAGTGCAACACTGGACGGCAAGTTCCAAGCCCAACCAACTGGTCTTGTGAGGTTTGGAGGGCGCGTCGATAGCGGGGTCAGGAGCGTGCGCCCGCGGCATGGACAAGCGCACCAGATGCGGCCCCTTAGCTAGACCAGGCAACAAAGAAAAACAATGAACCATCAAGTAGCAGCAGCACGGCCATCGGTGCGTATCTCTACCCAGCAGCAACGCCTCTCCTTGCCTCTTCACCGCCCTTGGAGGTACCCAGAGCAACTTGTGCCCGCTGACGGAGCTTGCTTCACCTTGGACACTGAACCCCTCTGCCCCGCAGCTCCTTCGCTGTTGAGGGAACCCGCTTGCCACGCACGGGCTGCTTGTACAGTCAAGGAGCTTGAAGATTAGCAATGTGGGTGCCCTCCCGAATCCTTTACGTCCAGCAGGGCACTGCCTTTGTGGGGGCCGCAAATCAAACCCACAACTTGCTAGACCTAAGCTATACACCTCAAACCGGGTTCCATCTCTGCTCTCACACCTTACAGCAGTCACCTACTACGGCTCTGAAGACGTTGGTCTTCCCTGCGCTGTACAATCAAACCGTGTTTTAACCACGGAGGTCCCCACACACGGCTGGAACGATACTGCAGGTGGCACCGCCGGAGTGCCAGCCACAACCGTCCCACGCACTCTTGCGGCAGGAGCAATGCATATTAATTACCCAGGCTCGAAGGGAGAACCCAGCGCCTCCAGACAGCCCAGCTCCTCTCTGGCCTCCCTCTTCCTACTATTCTCAACGGAAAGCTCTAGTCCTGCTTCACGTCGCACGCGCTGTTGAGACACGGCTCTGCATAACGCCAACGTGGTTCCGTAATCCCTTCTCTCTCCGTTTTACACTTTTTCCGCTTCTCCAGGGACATGCTAGAACGTAACAGCTACATTGCTACATGACAAATTTTTACATTTACCTACCATTTCAAACAATGAAAAAACACCCTCATTCCAATTATTATTTATTTTTCAAGAAAACCTGTAGTTCAAAAAAAAAAAAAAAAAAAAAAAAATCCCTCATGAAGGCAACACTGAACTGAGAATCTTCCCGTATTTGCTGGCCTGCAGGTTGCAAGCTGCATTGCAGAAATTTTATTCCACCTGCTACCAACTTCTTAAGCAGAGATATTCTCTTCTAAAGAAGCCATATAAAGGCCTTCTAAATAAATAAAAACGCTGCTGCCCGGATTCCCAAGCTGGCTGAGAACACACATGGCTCTCCAGCAGAGTATTCTGCTTGTTCGAAAGACAGAAAGATTAGCCCCCTTGAATGTAGCTTGGGAGAGTGGACTGTTGAAATTCCTCTAAGTAGTTGCCCTTACTGCTGTGGAAATGTCTGAGGATGACAGACTAGACAATGAATTCCTCTGTGCACAGACATGCACAGCATAACTTTGTTCCTGTATTTGCATTACATGTGTTGATTAAGATGTAGTACACAGGATTATCTCTCAACTCCTCAAACCTTGTTTAACCGGGTAAAAGTGGTGGCATAGAAATAACTGTACAGAAGAGGGAGTCATTCGCTAGGTGCTGCGCTGCTGATTAGCAGTAGAACAAGAAAAAGATTGAGCTCTGAGTTTAGCTTCTGTTCACTAAACCATGCCACCTCCAGACAGCAGTGCAGATTTGTCATCATTTCTTCCCTCTGTGGCCTAAATCCGACAGAGCGACTGCCTTTAAAACCAAGCGAAACAGCTCTATCGGGTCATACCCCTTATTTCTCTCATCTGCCTTGTTGTTACTGCTACCGAACTCCAGATTTCACCCGCAACTGAGACACTCACACACGCAGATGAAAGGGAAGAACTGACACTCAGCAAGAACCTGCCAGACTGAACCCAGAGGATGCTTCCACGCAAAAGGGATGCCTATAGGCAGAGAGCTGTTAGCAGGGGAGTTTTATTAATAAAAGTTCTAGGCTCACAGCAAGCTCAGACAGGTTAGGACTCATTGACCACACAGATGACTTGTGATGCACATTTTACACACAGTTGTTAAAGAGAATAACCCCGTTCTTTCTAATAGTTTCACTTCCATTGCATTTTACATCGACAGACCTCAAATCCCCGCAGAAAACATCAGAATCTTCATTTCGCATAAGAATGGGCAGCTTGGTCGCGATGACAAATTCAGCTGAAGGTAGGAACTACCCCCTTCACGGTCTTAACTGACAGGCTAACGCACTGCCTTACGTCATGCCGCTTCTCCAGCCGCAGGACGAGTTTCAGAGAATTCGGACTTCAGATTGGAAAGTTCCCAAATGCAGATTCATACCAAACATCAACGCAGCCAAAAATAAGCTAGAAATTTCATAGAAAAGGTCAAGATGGCATATCTAGGACTTCTGCTTCTCATCAGGAAAGTGCCCCCCCCCACACCCACACGAACAGCCCAGTTTGCTGGAGCTCCAGCCCCAAACACAATTTCTAAGTACAAAATGAAAAGGTAAAAACACGGGGCAAAGGGAGTGGAAGAACCCCATCACGTCTAAGTTGCAAAATTATTGAGATTAACTCTGCGATGAAAAAATGAAGGAAATAATTATAGATCTTTATTCAAACCAGCTTGACCATTCCAAATGCCAAAATAAATTCGCAAGAAGTACTGTGACAAATAATGCTTATTAGGTTGTAGATAGAACATGCCAGACACATACAGACATAAAAACTGAATCCACAATTAATCCACTTCAGCATCAGCTCTCCACTGGCCCCTCGTACCAGCTGCTTCAGGGAAAAGAAACTCTTTAAACAGTTACTACAGCATAATCTAGGGGGAAAAGGTTTCTTCCTTTTTTCTTATTTACTGTTCTCCTTCTGGGGATCTTGGTTGTGTACTTCCTTCTGAAACTCCTCTGTCTACTCTTATTTTTCCTTTTTGAATCTTGCTGAACTCCAGATCTCAAACATCCCTTTGAGGCAGCGAGTTCCACAGGCCTGTTTTCTAAGCCTCCACAAATACTCACTGTTTTTATGTGCCAGTTCATGATTGAACAAACTGCTGCTCTCCCCTGTTTATGTTATTTACCCAGAAACTGGAAAGCAGAACCTTAGACTTGGATCTGGAATCAAGTAATATATGAAGCTGCTGATCTAGATAAAATTGCTCACAATCCCCAAACTGTCAGTTTTAACCCTGTCT
This sequence comes from Athene cunicularia, assembly GCF_003259725.1. NCBI lineage: Eukaryota > Metazoa > Chordata > Aves > Strigiformes > Strigidae > Athene > Athene cunicularia. The sequence continues at coordinate 2,083,110 of NW_020799128.1, read as the reverse complement.
AATATGTTGCACTTCTGCCTTTACTGCTTCCTTCCTTCCTCCCCACATTTCTACAAAAATAGTGTTATTTTGTAAAAAAAAAATTATATATATATATATATATATATATATTACTGAAGCTGCCAGGTTGCTCAGAGCTTTGCTCAGAGCTTTATCTGTCTCAGTAATCCAGCTGGATCATATCCCTGGTGAACAGAAAATATTCCGGATGCATCCATAGGATATGTGGTCACAAATGAAAACGATACACAGAGAACTTAAAAATTAAACATCAATAATTTGGCAAGGTAAGCCCCGATGGACTAAAGCTAACAAACTCTCAGGCTGGAATTTTTGTAAGAATCTTGAAGCACAGACATCCTCGAATCGCAGACACTGACAGATAACCATCAAGAAAGATCATCAGCCACCTCAAAGCACAAACAACTATCTGAAGTTTCTTTCGTGGGAAAAGGAGGATTCGTTTCCTACCTGTCAATGATCACGGGGTCAGACGGAGTCTCATTTCTGTTGCCGCAACTTTTCTTCTCACAGCACCGACTACACAGAAAAAGAAAACCAAAGTCAAAGAATTACTGTGACGGTCGATAGCAAAGCAACCAGCTAGAGGTCTTGTCTGCAAACCTTCAGGATGCAATATACACCCAGAAGAGCGACTGAGGAAATTCTGGTGAGTTTTTCCAGAAGGGAGAACTGAGGGAATTGGGTGCCCAAGTCCAGGTTGATTCCAGCTGGAGTTTGGCACTTGGCTCGGCGTAAAATTTTTTTTAATTCCCAGCCAAAAAGGGAACAGCGGTACGGTCACACTTTAGATTAAGGTGCTATTTATAAAGGCTTAATAAACGATTAACAAATGTCATAATGACATTACAGGCATGAGTATCGTGTGTTACGTATGGTCAAAAGTCCGTCAAAAGAAAGGTGTTAGAACTGACTGTAAGTAACCTAATGATTTGTTTTATTTGAGTAAATGATCTGCTGATTATTAAGTATCTCGTCATCCCAAAAGTTTCGTATGCCTACAGAAAAATTCAACACTATAGTAGCACCAGTGAAAAAACAGAAACTGAGCGTACTTAGATCCTAACAAGGATCTCAAGAGATGTTTTTCAAGCTGGCATCTCGTCTGTAAACCCCACCGCAATTGTTCCGTGATGCTAAGCCCTTAAAATGAAGCATGTATTTATACACGTATTTTATACCGCGTGGCCACCACCGTGACCGTACAGAGGTCAGAACTCGCTCTGATGAGCTCACGACATAAAATAAATATATTTATCTGACTTGGTAAGATAATGCAGGACGATGCTGTCGCCCTCAGGAGCTTGCAGTAAGGTACGTACTGCAGAACGAGATGCGTGTGCATGCACATGTATGCACGTGTGTGTGTGCCCATGCACAATGTGTACGTACATACACACATATGAGGAGATGGTACAGTACAACCTACACTCGGGAACTATTTGATGTTCTTCGCTCCCAGTGAATTAAACTTTCTTCAGGAAAGAACAGAACCAGTGCATTTCCTTCTCTCGTTTTTAAATAATAATTAAAAAAAAAACCAAACAAACAAAATGAGGTCCTTATTTGATTTCCACTCATGAACACGGGCGATGCTCCTCACATATACACCAGCTGAGTACCAAAACAGACTTTAAAATCAGTCCTTGATCTAAAATTCTCAATTTTAAAAATTTGTAGCTTAAATCTTCTAACTGACACCTATGTTGCTGTCCTGATGCGCAGAGAGTTTGTTCCAACCAAAGCTAACATGGGAGGGGGAAGACGGAGGCATCCAGAACGAAGCAAACTCTACTAGAAGTCCCATACGCCTCAGAAGGCGGCAGATCAGATCCTGCCTTCAGTTACAGAACTGCCATTCCAGATTAGGGTTTTCCCACTCTGCTGAGGTTGCTCAAATTTGCAAATACGGAATGAAGCAATTGTTTAGGTTTCTGGACAGTGGTGTAATAGGTGAGGAAGACGTTGGCAACATTCTCAAGTCAGCCTGAATCCCACAGTTGTCTTCCAACTGGGAAGCAATTCCAAGCAGAGGGATTAAATAAATAAATTTTTAAAAATTAAATAAAATGCTTGAATTCACTGTAGGCAGTACAAAATATGAGTAGCTTTTTTTTTTTTTCTTGAGATGCTTAATATTCAATTCTAAATACTTAAACATTTAGACAAAACACCTCTTCCTGACATGAAATATTTCAAATGTGCGCATTTTCTCCCTAAGTTACAGCGTGTGCCAGCAACTTCCCATTTGCAAGTTGAAATTGTCCGGCGAGATAAGCTACAACTAGCAGATCTATTTGAATAGCAGCTCAAACTGTTTCAACATTTCTTACATTTCCTTTGCCTCAAACCTGCACTTATTCATCGATGCTAGTCCTTTTAAAATAAAAGGATACACTAAATATTTAAAAATCCCTGGGGCAGACCCTCTAGCTGCTGTAAATTGTCATAGCTCCATCGACTTCAGCGTAGCTATAGTAATTCACACTAGCTAAGAATATCCCACTCCCTCCTTCTCCCAACTTTAAGGGCATCTTTTCTGCGTTTCACTGCCTAATGACTGTTTATGAAGGATTGCACATTTTTGTACCGTAAGTCAAGGCGCGAGATATTTTCTGAAGAAAAACAAACCCACAAAAAGCAGAAACCCCTCATTCAGAAGAATATCAATTTGCCATGTCCTTCTGACGCGTCCAATATAACACTGCACTGGAAATAACACCAGGCATAAATGCCTTGCTGGTTTACATGCCGCTACAATAAAACAACAAAAGGAACTCAATTTTTAAAATAGTTTTGTAGTGTTTTGTTTCTGGGTTTGTTGGGTTTTTTTTTTTTTACAGCTAGCTGAAACAGCAGTCATTTCCTCTCTCTGCAGTAACACTAAATGAGATATCCTTTAGTCGTGTTCACTTATGCAGCTGGTCATAAAAAAATATTTCTGATTGCACTACCCCACAGCAACGTTTGAGTAGAACACACCAGCAGTACCTCCAACCCCATCTCAGCAGCTCACGTACTCTTCCCAGAGAGGTTGCCAGTTCTTGGCATGGGAAGTGTTTTAGAATGAATTATGCGAGACTGGAGTACAGCATGGCTGGGTTCTGAAAGCAGCACATCTTGTTTTATTTTAGTTTGCATAATTATTGCAGTTAAGAACTTTTACATTTGTGTTACTTTAAATTTTTTCCTTCTAAAGCTGTGGCTTACAGCTGAAGCTCTCCAAATATTTTACAAATATCTATATTCTCATCACACTGCGTATCAGATTTTCATTAGAGTGCTAGATTTTTTTTTTTTCCCCCCCTTTGGCCATAATGCTTTTTGAGCCCGAACACATATGAAAAAATTTCTTAACTGGGGAAAACAGTCACTTCCAGTGAGTGACCAGCTCACGCTTAAGTCGGACTGCTTTTAAAGACTGAGGATGTTTCCCTCCAGCATTTTAGCAAAAGTAAAATTTACTTTAAATCCCAGTTCCCAAGTTTTTCATCACGGTATCCAAGCATGAACATTTCCACTGGGTTTGTTTCACAAGTGCCATCTGTAACAGGATTGACTTGTTCCAATTTAAGTCAATGGCAAAAAAAAAAAATCTCAAACTTTGGTGGTCCACGATCGAGCCTATAATATTCTATTAAAGCAAATTATTGGTGTGACTTCACCACTATTTACACTTCCGCTACAATGTTGTGCTCCAAACACACCTTTTGAGATGCTCATTTGCTTAAAACAAAAATATCAAGGCCTGAGAGTTCTATTTTCTACTCTTTGTATTATTATGCTCTCCCCTCTAACTAGGTCTACCTGGGGAAAAGAATGGTTTATGAACAGTCCGGGAAAAAAAAAAACAAAACACAACAAACACAGAAACCAAAAGCTACCACAGACAACACCAGATCTACAAACTCAATACTCCAGAAGGTTCACGTCAAAGGCAAACTCGCATCCTCACACTTGACTAAAATGGTTTTAAAATTCAGCCCTCAACTTCCCTCCCCAAAAAAAAAAAAAAAAAAAAAAAATCTGTCTCTAATTTCAAACTCAAATAAGCTCACAGCATGGTGGCCTTTGTTTTGTTTTCTTCTCCCCAACTCCTCCCTGCAATTGCATAACAAAAGTGTCTAAATTCACACCATCTGGCCGATAAAGACACAGGCCCCAGTGGCCGCCTGGCCCAGCTGATTAGAGCTCCCGTCTAGTCTGAGCCTTGTGGCGAAAGTCACAGCTGTGGGGCTTGCTTGCACTCAATACAACTCTGTTATTAGCCAGCTGTAGGCCCTGAGACTACTTCTGTTCAAATTATAATACCTTTTAACCCTCTGAGCATTGAGGGCATAGGGGGTTGCTGGCAGCAGCATAACAACTAGTTTCCTCTTAGTCGATAATTGGAAGAAAAAGAAGAGGAGAAAAAAAGTTATTCCAGGAGAGGAGACTGTTTACCTTGATTTCCAACCATTGGGGAGGGGGGAAGACTGTGTATTTAAAATAAACCCACCTAATAGGAACAGTTCCCATCGGGCCATAACAACCCAAATGCAAAATTTCAGACGCGCAAACAAATAAATAGAGCCTCTCGGTGAAAGCACTAATTATTGAGAGTTGAGAGTTTAACTTTCAATTGGTATGACAGATTGTTGTAGCCGTATCAATATTTAGACAACTTTCCTGCTAAGCACGCATCTGTCACTGTCTGGGAGGAAGATGCGGAGTTTCGGATGCGCTCGTCTCGATACAGCAAGAATATCTGCATGTGTGGTTACACACAGAAAAACACCAAAAAAAAAAAGAAAAAAAAAAAAAAAAAAAAAAGAGTCTACCTTCAACTAGCGAGGACTGGAAGAGGAGCAGAAAGACAGGCAGACCCTTCTTTTTAAAAGCAGTAGGCATCAATTTGAACAGCAGAGTGGGTACAGTGCATTAAATTTTTATATACTGTTACTAATGCAAACTAAGCTAGGGGCTTTAAAAATTGATGCTGCCACTTAAGCAGCACACAATGAGGAAGATTTGATTATTGTACTTAAAAGAAATAAAATAAAATGTCAAGTTTAACTAGAGTTGGATCCGTTCCCTTGGCATTATTCAAAGCGATATGTGTAATGCCTCTCCAGAACACGCAGCATCCTGCTCAGGGGTACTCTAGGAAAACACGACATTTAAAATCAAATGTCTTGATTAGGTTACAGAGCGCTTTTGATTTCCCTCACTAATCTGTGTTTTACATGGAAAGGACATCCCTGAGTTGTAATTCTTCCCTAGCTAATCTATCAAGCAGGAGAGTTCGGTATAATCGGAATAATGGCTTGCATTTGTAGAACACCACCTTAAATCAAGCACGGAATACATTTATAGGCATCAGCGGAGGCCAGGTATATAAAAGCTGAACAGAGCGTTCGATGCTGTAAAGGCACAGGGGAAAAAGCCAAACTGATTTTATTTTGAACAAGTACGTTTGGGTGGGAAGGTGCTGGCGTTTGCTGAAATATTTTAACTTCTAAAACAGAACCGTCCTCCATACAGGAAGAGTGGAGAAGGACGAAGTATGCCAACTGCTATGTTGTTATCACAGAGCAGGACCCAGCTGCTTAGCAAGCCAGAGATTCTGCTTCTCTGATGTTTACCTAGTTACAGCGAAGGCTTTCAGCAATACGGGTAACGTATATATTTAAATATGGATGCAAGTACTAGATGTGCCAGAAAGTAGCACATATACCTTTGGGATTGACTCTTACATCTACAGGTCCTGGTAAAGCGCCCCGTGCGCATCTCTCATACACGGGACACGCTGTGCTTGGGCATGAATAGATAAATGTTCCTCAAAAGTAACGGTGCTCATTTTCTTAATTAGCGAGAGCCCAGCACAACAACAGATAAACACTATACATTTACTTGATTCTTATTTTACAAGTAATGGAATAGTTGATGTAATTGCTAAAGTACTGAAACCGAGACTTTCCCTTGACAAGCAGTCTGTCCAGATAAGCTGCTAAAAAAAAAAAAAAAAAAAAAATCAAGTAGCCAACTGCAACGTGAAAAGAAGCAACGTTCAGTCCAACAGTTTAACCCCCTCCCACTAACACAATAAATCACAAACTGTGTTTAATAAAGGTCAAGATTGGTCTTGCCTTTCATTTTATGAAAGAACATTCTATGCACAATTTAACACATTTTAATATAAGAACATTGACTGTTTGCATTGTTATATGTATTGAAAAAAAAATTTAATTACGCAAGAGCAGGAAAAGTAATAAGTTACCATGGAAGCACGATGTACATACATGAGGTACATGTAACTCCAGACTTACGCAAATGTTATTAAAAACATCCTCAACTCGTTTTACCCGCTAATTCATAACTTTGCATGCTAAAAATAGGGTCGTCTTAATTAAAAAGGTGGAAGTCCCCTAAATTTTGCTTACATGGTATAGAAGGATTTGTGTTTTGGTTTGAGGGGTTTCTTTTTTTGGTTGCAGTAGAACTAAGCAAAATTATAAGAACATTCATGATGATAGTTTAATTAAGAAAATTAAAATAGTTCACCGGAAAAAAAAAATTACATGAAGAATGCCTTTTTGTTTCCAGGTAAAAATCTGTAGTGTTAAACTGTTCGTTCTCAAAAGGTGAACAGGGATCTTTCTAAGAAAGAAGCACATGAAAAGTCTCGATTTAAACAACACACATAAAGGCCCAGTTTAAACAAAAACAGCGCAGCTCAGGCTGTGGACCTGGGGTTGCTAAATCTCTTGCAGGAAAAAAAAAAAAAAAACAAAAAAAAACCCAACACACACAACAAACCATCACCACACCCAAATATCTGTATTGAACCCAAATCAAATATTATCCTCATGTAAAAAGAAAGTCTTCCTGCACACAGAATCTGACTCAACAACAAAAACAAACAAAAATCAAACTCTTCCTACCTACAACTTCATCGGCAAGGCCATTCTGGCATCTATGGAAACAAATTATATTCTGTTAACAAAGTCATCTTACCTGCACATGACTTCATGGGTTAGCAAAACTCTGCACATCTCAGGATTCTTGTTCTGTCCTTCGTAAGTTATGGGCTGCAAAAATTAAGGAAAGGGGTAAGCCAGTAGCATCAGGGGGTTACTTATTTGTCGTAATACACTGATCTGAGGTGAAGGCTTTTTACTATTGCTCACCACGACCTGCAAATAAATACCTTCCCCCAAAGCCTTTATGAGCAAGGAAAGCAGCTTATACATAAATATTGGTTAAAAGTGGATAAAACCCTACAATCCATAGAGGACAAAAAGATAGTTAAGAGCACTGCTTTTCAATCCCCCTCAAAAATAAGGTCTGCCATACAGATGAACAAGAGACCAAAAAATGAACCAGAGAAGGAAAAAACATGCAGGGCAATATTAAGAAAGGCGGAAGGATGAAGCAGGACAGGGTAGCACGGCACGTATTAGCTACGCTCACCTGCTTGGTGACTGAATCGATGAGCCTAACGTACAGATCCTGTTCAGTCCTGACACCTAGAGCGAGAGAGGAGAGTAATAAATAATGCTCTTACATGCATCTTTCCCCAAGATCAGAACAAAACCATTTAGTTTCATCTAGTGCCTTATTAAAGATCCTCAGAATGACCATTTAGGTTTGTTTCCTCTAGTGTGCTTCCCAAGCCCATCCACACCAGGTAAACTTCAGAGCCCATCCCCACACTGAAAGAGCATCACGCAAGGAAATTTCTGTGTATTTTCGAAATCACAGCGAGAGCACCTACTAAGCTCGCCTCACTGTGCAACCTAAGGGGGCTGGAAAGGGGACTCACCATTGCTATAAAGGAGCTGGAGTTTGTAATGCGTGCCGTTGTTCGTCTTTTCATTGCCTTGCTCCTGTAAGAGAGAGAATTAAAAAAAAAAAAAAAAAAAAATTTCTTCCAGAACTTAACACTTGGCACATTTAAAATGCAAAAGCTGATAATCATGATGCAAGTGACAACAAAGTTCATTAAAATTCTGAGAGGTGAATCCACTGATTGGGATATATTAACCTTCCGAATGACCCAGGACAAGCTACAAAATACTGCTGACATCTTTTCCTGGTAGGTGTTCGAGAACTTCTTTTCCTCCCTTATTTGCTATTACACTCACAACTTTTTCCAGACAATACACTGAGACGAATTTATACATTTCAAGTCAGTTAATATAAAGCAGATTGATCACGGTCGTTACTTCGCAATAGTGTTATACTGAGTCATTACTGATATATATTTCCTGAAGGTTGTGTTAGAGGGATGATTCTTCATGTTTTGGGTTTTTTTTTTTAGTGTAATTTCCTACAATATAGTTATTTATGAGCATCCTTCATAATTTAAAAAATCTTGTCCGTGACTAAGAAAATAATTGTAAAAACATGAAGTGGTCAATATTGTGGATTTAAAAATCCAAAAGTAAATGCTTTTCAAGTCCTGCCAATGACTTTGGAGTCTTAAGAAATACATATAATCAAGCTCGACACATAGTACGACATATTGCAGGTCAGATTCCACTTCTCTTAGGCTACTAACAAAACCTGGCAGATCTGGTAGGTCCCAAAAAACACCCCCCAAAGCAGCGCATTTGTCCCCCATTCCATTTTTGATTCTATTTCTGATGGCTGTATGAAATTCCCATTGTATTCTCGATGCAGCAGAGGCTTGCAAGCCTTTTTAACTACAGCAGCACACAGAGGGCAACAGCTCTACCAAAGCACCTGAACCCTTGACCAGGAGCTGGTTGTATTTTGTTAGGGGCAACAGGTATTAAAAGTTAGCAGCTCAACGGGGGAGAAGAAAAGATCAAATCGGGAGAGGAAAAGAAGAAAGATAACAAGCCTTACTTTATCATTTTCTACAAAGTCCACAAAAGCTGTCCTCTCTATTTCCACGGGCTGCCCCTGTCTGTCGTAGAGAGCCAGAACAAAGTGAAAGAAATTGGATTTCCTCAAGTTGGAGGGTGGCTGCTTTTCAAAGTGAGCTCTGGACAAAGCTACTCCGCTGTGGAGGAAACACACGGGATGGGGTGGGGAAGGGGGGGGAGAGACAAAGACATTACCAGGTTGTGCAGCAGTAACAGCAAAACAACAACAGCAAAGGCAGAACACGCTCGGAGGAAAGCCGGGAACGGTCCGACCCTGGGCGAGCGCCACGCGAGGTCAGGACCGGGCACTTGTCACCCCCGGGCCGGCCCCGGCGCAATCCCACCGCCGCGGGCGCGCAGGGCGGCTCCGCGCTCACCGCGGGCTGCGGGAGGGATGCGGGATGCGGGAGGGATGCGGGAGGGACGCGGGGAAGGGGCCGCGCCCGAGCTGGAGCTGTCACTGAAACGCTCCTTCGCGGCTCGGCTCGGCTCCGCTGGCTTTCTAGTTACGCTCCGAGGACGAAAATAATTTACAGACCCCGAAAGTCAGGAGGACGGTTAACCCGACATGCGGTAAGTGTTCTGCTGCCTCCTCTACCTATTTGCTTCTCGCCTGTCACACTCGTTTCTGGAGTGGGAGGTAGAAGTAACATAGGAGAGGGTCTGAAGCGCTATCTGTACACCCCAGCATCGTTCACCTCGCCTGTAGGAGAGGACAAGCAACCTTAAAATATTCCCACGAGCGGACTGTCAACTCGGGGGCACCTACATTTTCGGTAAAAGACAAGTAGTTTCAAGGAGAGCATCCACTTTACTCAGCGGCGAAGTTTGTCAATGCAGTCTTTAGTCACTGACCTATTTGAACCGACGCCTGGGTTTAAACTGAAAGAATTTAGACTCAAGTTAATTAGCCCTTGCCCAAATCTTGTCCCTGACCGTAGAAAACTCAGTGACGTTTCCCCACACATTTCCCAGCTTGGAAAGATTTTTCAAACGCTTTTGCGTAGCCACAAGATCCCCAACTGCGGGTACATTTCTTCGTGACACTGGTTGTAGCTCCCTCTCCCTAATGCCGATTTCTATCTACTGCAGAGAAAATAGGTGCACATGAGCACCGCCGTATGACTCAATAGATTGTCTATCTGCCAGACAAGTTAGGAGTCAGAACAGCTTCGGTTTTCAGTCCCCAAAATAGCTCCACTGCATTGGCAAAAAACTATTTGACTCTTTCGGAGAACTACAGATGTTTCCCTGCGCTTTCCGTTGCCAAGTAGGTACAGTGTGAACTCACCACATCCGCCACAACTGCACCTAGTTTGGGGCTGCCTCTCATTCTGCATGTAAGAACTCGGGTTTCTGGGTTTGTCACGGATCTCTGAGAAAACCCTGGCGATGCCACCCCCAGCACAACGCCACTGCCTCTCCACCGCTCCCGCGACCTGGAGGCTCTTCGGGAGCCGTTTCCTTTTACTTTCGCTTTCCCCAGGAATAAACCTCTGCCCTCCCCCCC